>NC_080024.1:73685020-74046126 GCF_030020395.1 Manis pentadactyla
TGTGTGTGACATTGTGTGGGTCTATGTGGGACTGCATTTCTGTCTGAGTGTGTGTGTGTCTGTGAGTAAGGGTGAGAGTGTGTTAGGGTGTTTGTGAGAGTGCAGGTGTGTGAGTGGGAGTGAGTGAGTGAATGTGTATATGAGTGGGTGACTGTGTGTGTGTGCATGTGTCTGCCTGACAGTCTGAATATGTGGGGGTTTCGGTGTGTAGGTGTGTGTGTGTGTGACATTGTGTGAGTGTGTGTGAGTGCATGTGAATCTGTGTGTGTTTGTGTGTGAGTAGGTGTGCGAGAGCTTGTGGCAGTGTGTGAGTGTGTGTGTTTGTGACATTCTGTGATTGTGTGTTGGTGTCTCTGTGTGTGTAGATGTGTGAGTGAAGCAGTGTGTGAGTGTGTGAGTGCGAATGAGTCTGTGAGTGTGTGTGGGTGTCAGTGTGTTTCTTTGTGAAATATCATTTGTGTGAGTGGGAGTGATTGTGTGAGTGTGTATATAAGTGTGCGATTGTGTGTGAGTGTGTGTGATTGTGTGTGAGTATGTGTGTGTGCCTATATGTGTGTGTGTCTATGTGTAGGAGCGTAATTGTGTGTGTGCAATTGTTTGTGAGAATGTGGTTGTTTCTGTGTGTAGGTGTGTGAATGTGTGAGTGTGTTTGTGAGAGTGTAGTTGTGTGAGTGTTTGTGTGTGTGTGAGTGTGAATACGGGTGTGTGATTGTGTCTGAGATTTTGTGATTGTTTGTGAGAATGTGAGTGAACGTGTCTGTGTGTATGTGTGTGAGTGTGTGAAACAGTGTCTCAGTCTTCGTGAATTTGTGTGGGTGTGTGAGAGTGTGTGTGAGCGTTTGAGTGTAGGTGTTTCTTTTTGAGGGCTCTTGTGGTTAATATATGTGTGTGTGTGAGTATGTGTGTGTGTAAGTGGGAGTGGGAGTGAGAGTGGGAGTGTGTGTACGAGTGTGTTATTGTGTGTGATTGTGTTTGTGGGTTTGTTTCTGAGCGTCTTTGTGTGGAGGTGTGTGTGTCTGACGGTTTTAGTGTGGGTGTGAGTGCATGTGACTCTGTGAGAGTGTGTGTGTGTAGTTGTGTGAGTGGGAGTGATTGTGTGAATGTGTATACGATTGGGTGACTGTGGGTGTGTGTGAGTGTGTGTGAGAATGTGTGTGAGTTAGTCTGTGTGTGTAGGTGTGTGATTGTGCCGACGTCTGTGTGATTGTGTGTGTTTGTGAGGGTGTGGGACAGTGTGTGTGAGTGTAGGAGTGTCTGAGTGCCTGTGTGATTTCTGTATGTGAGTGTGTGTGTGTTTGATGATGCCTTTGTTTGTGTGTGTGTAGGTGTGTTAGTGGGAGAGAGTGTGTATACGATTGTGTGATTGTGTGTGAGTGTTTTTGTCTGTGAGTGGGTGTGAGTGTGTCTGTGTGTGCAGGTGAGAGTGTGTCACTATTTGTGAGTGTGTGTGTGATTGCATGTGAGCCTGTGTATATGTGTTGGTTTGTTTGTGTGTGTAGGTGTGCGAGTGTGTTTGACAGTGTTTCAGTGTTAGTGCGTGTGTGTCTGTAAGTGTTTGTGTGAGTAGGTGTGTGAGTGTGTGTGACCGGTTGATTGTGTGTGTGAATGCGTGTGAGTCTGTGTGTCTGTGTGTTTGTGGGTGTGTCTACATGTGTGTAGGTGTGTGACTGTTTATGGCACTGTGTCAATGTGCGTGAGTGCTCATGTGTCTGTGTGTGTGTGTGAGATTGTGAGAGTGTAGGTGTGATTGGGAATGAGTGTGTGTGTATATGAGTGTGTCATTGTGTTTGTGTGTGTGTGAGTGTGTTTTTGTTTAGGTGTGTGTGTGACATTGTGTGAGTCTATGTGGGAGTGCATTTCTCTCTGAGTGTGTGTGTGTCTGTGTGTAAGTGTGAGAGTGTGTTAGGGTGTTTGTGAGAGTGCAGGGGTGTGAGTGGGATTGAGTGAGTGTATGTGTATATGAGTGGGTGACTGTGTGTTTGCATGTGTGCTGCCTGACTGTCTGAATATGTGGGTGTATCTGTGTGTAGGTGTGTGAGTGTGTGTGTGACATTGTGTGAGTGTGTGTGAGTGCATGTGAATCTGTGTGTGTTTGTGTGTGAGTAGTTGTGCGAGAGCTTGTGGCAGTGTGTGAGTGTGTGTGTTTGTGACATTCTGTGATTGTGTGTTGGTGTCTCTGTGTGTGTAGATGTGTGAGTGCAGCAGTGTGTGAGTGTGTGAGTGGGAATGTGTCTGTGAGTGTGTGTGGGTGTGAGTGTGTTACTTTTTGAAATTGTAGTTGTGTGAGTGGGAGTGATTGTGTGAGTGTGTATATAAGTGTGCAATTGTGTGTGAGTGTGTGTGAGTATGTGTGTGTGCCTATATGTGTGTGTGTCTATGTGTAGGTGCGTAATTGTGTGTGTGCAAATATGTGTGAGAATGTGGGTGCTTCTGTGTGTAGGTGTGTGAATGTGTGAGTGTTTGTGAGAGTGTAGTTGTGTGAGTGTTTGTGTGTGTGTGAGTGTGTATACGGGTGTGTGATTGTGTCTGAGTTTTTGTGATTGTGTGTGAGAATGTGAGTGAATGTGTCTGTGTGTATGTGTGTGAGTGTGTGAAACAGTGTCTCAGTCTTCGTGATTTTGTGTGGGTGTGTGAGAGTGTGTGTGAGCGTTTGAGTGTAGGTGTTTCTTTTTGAGGGACTTTGTGGTTAATATATGTGTGTGGGTGAGTGTGTGTGTGTGTAAGTATGAGTGGGAGTGAGAGTGGGAGTGTGTGTACAAGTGTGTTATAGTGTGTGATTGTGTTTGTGGTTGAGTTTCTGAGCGTCTGTGTGCAGGTGTGTGTGTCTGACAGTTTTAGTGTGGGTGTGAGTGCATGTGACTGTGAGAGTGTGTGTGCATATTTGTGTGAGTGGGAGTGAGTGTGTGAATGTGTATACGATTGGGTGATTGTGTGTGTGTGTGATTGTGTGTGAGAATGTGTGTGAGTGAGTCTGTGTGTGTAGGTGTGTGATTGTGCCGAAATCTGTGTGATTGCGTGTGTTTGTGAGTGTGTGTGACAGTGTGTGTGAGTGTAGGAGTGTCTGAGTGCCTGTGTGATTTCTGTATGTGAGTGTGTGTGTTTGATGATGCGTTTGTTTGTGTGTGTGTAGGTGTGTTAGTGGGACAGAGTGTGTATACGAGTGTGTGATTGTGTGTGAGTGTTTTTGTCTGTGAGTGGGTGTGAGTGTGTCTGTGTGTGCAGGGGGGAGTGTGTGACTATTTGTGAGTGTCTTTGTGATTGCATGTGAGCCTGTGTTTGTGTGTTGGTTTGTTTGTGTGTGTAGGTGTGCGAGTGTGTTTGACAGTGTTTCAGTGTCAGTGCGTGTGTGTCTGTCAGTGTTTGTGTGAGTAGGTGTGTGAGTGTGTGTGACCGGGTGATTGTGAGTGTGAATGCGTGTGAGTCTGTGTGTCTGTGTGTTTGTGGGTGTGTCTACATGTGTGTAGGTGTGTGACTGTTTATGGCACTGTGTCAATGTGCGTGAGTGCTCATGTGTCTGTGTGTGTGTGTGAGTTTGTGAGAGTGTAAGTGTGATTGGGAATGAGTGTGTGAGTATGTATATGTGTGTGTGTCATTGTGTTTGTGTGTGTGTGAGTGTGTTTTTGTTTAGGTCTGTGTGTGACATTGTGTGGGTCTATGTGGGACTGCATTTCTGTCTGAGTGTGTGTGTGTCTGTGAGTAAGGGTGAGAGTGTGTTAGGGTGTTTGTGAGAGTGCAGGTGTGTGAGTGGGAGTGAGTGAGTGAATGTGTATATGAGTGGGTGACTGTGTGTGTGTGCATGTGTCTGCCTGACAGTCTGAATATGTGGGGGTTTCGGTGTGTAGGTGTGTGAGTGTGTGTGTGACATTGTGTGAGTGTGTGTGAGTGCATGTGAATATGTGTTTGTTGGTGTGTGAGTAGGTGTTCGAGAGCTTGTGGAAGTGTGTGAGTGTGTGTGTTTGTGACATTCTGTGATTGTGTGTTGGTGTCTCTGTGTGTGTAGATGTGTGAGTGCAGCAGTGTGTGAGTGTGTGAGTCCGAATGAGTCTGTGAGTGTGTGTGGGTGTCAGTGTGTTTCTTTGTGAAATATCATTTGTGTGAGTGGGAGTGATTGTGTGAGTGTGTATATAAGTGTGCGATTGTGTGTGAGTGTGTGTGATTGTGTGTGAGTATGTGTGTGTGCCTATATGTGTGTGTGTCTATGTGTAGGAGCGTAATTGTGTGTGTGCAATTGTTTGTGAGAATGTGGTTGTTTCTGTGTGTAGGTGTGTGAATGTGTGAGTGTGTTTGTGAGAGTGTAGTTGTGTGAGTGTTTGTGTGTGTGTGAGTGTGAATACGGGTGTGTGATTGTGTCTGAGATTTTGTGATTGTTTGTGAGAATGTGAGTGAACGTGTCTGTGTGTATGTGTGTGAGTGTGTGAAACAGTGTCTCAGTCTTCGTGAATTTGTGTGGGTGTGTGAGAGTGTGTGTGAGCGTTTGAGTGTAGGTGTTTCTTTTTGAGGGACTTTGTGGTTAATATATGTGTGTGTGTGTGTGTGTGTGTAAGTGTGAGTGTGAGTGAGAGTGGGAGTGTGTGTACGAGTGTGTTATTGTGTGTGATTGTGTTTGTGGTTGAGTTTCTGAGCGTCTGTGTGCAGGTGTGTGTGTCTGAAAGTTTTAGTGTGGGTGTGAGTGCATGTGACTGTGAGAGTGTGTGTGTGTAGTTGTGTGAGTGGGAGTGAGTGTGTGAATGTGTATACGATTGGGTGACTGTGTGTGAGTGTGTGTGATTGTGTGTGAGAATGTGTGTGAGTGAGTCTGTTTGTGTAGGTGTGTGATTGTGCCGAACTCTGTGTGATTGCGGGTGTTTGTGAGTGTGTGTGACAGTGTGTGTGAGTGTAGGAGTGTCTGAGTGCCTGTGTGATTTCTGTATGTGAGTGTGTGTGTGTTTGATGATGCGTTTTTTTGTGTGTGTGTAGGTGTGTTAGTGGGAGAGTGTGTGTATACGAGTGTGTGATTGTGTGTGAGTGTTTATGTCTGTGAGTGGGTGTGAGTGTGTCTGTGTGTGCAGGTGTGAGTGTGTCAGTATTTGTGAGTGTGTTTGTGATTGCATGTGAGCCTGTGTTTGTATGTTGGTTTGTTTGTGTGTGTAGGTGTGCGAGTGTGTTTGACAGTGTTTAAGGGTGAGTGCGTGTGTGTCTGTAAGTGTTTGTGTGAGTAGGTGAGTGAGTGTGTGTGACCGGGTGATTGTGTGTGTGAATGAGTGTGAGTCTGTGTGTCTGTGTGTTTGTGGGTGTGTCTACATGTGTGTAGGTGTGTGACTGTTTATGGCACTGTGTCAATGCGCGTGAGTGCTCATGTGTCTGTGTGTGTGTGTGTGTGAGTTGGTGAGAGTGTCAGTGTGATTGGTAATGAGTGTGTGAGTATGTATATGAGTGTGTCATTGTGTTTGTGTGTGTGTGAGTGTGTTTTTGTTTAGGTCTGTGTGTGACATTGTGTGAGTCTATGTGGGAGTGCATTTCTGTCTGAGTGTGTGTGTGTCTGTGTGTAAGTGTGAGAGTGTGTTAGGGTGTTTGTGAGAGTGCAGGTGTGTGAGTGGGAGTGAGTGAATGTGTATATGTGTGGGTGACTGTGTGTGTGTGCATGTTTGTGCCTGACAGTCTGAATATGTGGGTGTTTCTGTGTGTAGGTGTGTGAGTGTGTGTGTGACATTGTGTGAGTGTGTGTGTGAGTGCAAGTGAATCTGTGTGTGTTGGTGTGTGAGTAGGTGTGCGAGAGCTTGTGGCAGTGTGTGAGAGTGTGTGTTTGAGACATTCTGAGCATGTGTGTTGGTGTCTCTGTGTGTGTAGATGTGTGAGTGCAGCAGTGTGTGAGTGTGTGAGTGGGAATGTGTCTGTGAGTGTGTGTGGGTGTGAGTGTGTTTCTTTGTGAAATTCTAGTTGTGTGAGTGGGAGTGATTGTGTGAGTGTGTATATAAGTGTGCGATTGTGTGTGAGTGTGTGTGATTGTGTGTGTGCCTATATGTGTGTGTGTCTATGTGTAGGTGCGTAATTGTGTGTGTGCAAAAGTGTGTGATAATGTGGGTGCTTCTGTGTGTAGGTGTGTGAATGTGTGAGTGTTTGTGAGAGTGTAGTTGTGTGAGTGTTTGTGTGTGTGTGAGTGTGTATACGGGTGTGTGATTGTGTCTGAGTTTTTGTGATTGTGTGTGAGAATGTGAGTGAATGTGTCTGTGTGTAGTTGTGTGATTGTGTGTGTGACATTGTGTGAGTGTGTGTGTGAGTGCATGTTTATCTGTGTGTGTTGGTGTGTGAGTAGGTGTGCGAGAGTTGTGGCAGTGTGTGAGAGTGTGTTTGAGACATTCTGAGAATGTGTGTTGGTTTCTCTGTGTGTGTAGATGAGTGAGTGCAGCAGTGTGTGAGTGTGTGAGTGCAAATGGGTCTGTGAGTGTGTGTTGGTGTGAGTGTGTTTCTTTGTGAAATTTTTGTTGTGTGAGTGGGAGTGAATGTGTGAGTGTGTATATAAGTGTGTGATTGTGTGGGAGTGTGTGTGATTGCTGTGATTATGTGTGTGTGCCTATATGTGTGTGCGTCTATGTGTAGGTGCGTAATTGTGTGTGAAAATGTGGGTGATTCTGTGTGTAGGTGTGTGAATGTGTGTGTTTGTGAGGGTGTAGTTGTGTGAGTGTTTGTGTGTGTGTGAGTGTGTATACAGGTGTGTGATTGTGTCTGAGTTTTTGTGATTGTGTGTGAGAATGTGAGTGAATGTGTCTGTGTGTATGTGTGTGAGTGTGTGAAACAGTGTCTCAGTCTTCGTGATTTTGTGTGGGTGTGTGAGAGTGTGTGTGAGCGTTTGAGTGTAGGTGTTTCTTTTTGAGGGCCTTTGTGGTTAATATATGTGTGTGTGTGAGTGTGTGTGTGTGTAAGTGTGACTGGGAGTGAGAGTGGGAGTGTGTGTACGAGTGTGTTATTGTGTGTGATTGTGTTTGTGGGTTTGTTTCTGAGCGTCTTTGTGTGCAGGTGTGTGTGTCTGACGGTTTTAGTGTGGGTGTGAGTGCATGTGACTCTGTGAGAGTGTGTGTGTGTAGTTGTGTGAGTGGGAGTGAGTGTGTGAATGTGTATACGAATGGGTGATTGTGTGTGTGTGATTGTGTGTGAGAATGTGTGTGAGTGAGTCTGTGTGTGTAGGTGTGTGTTTGTGCCGAAATCTGTGTGATTGCGTGTGTTTGTGAGTGTGTGTGACAGTGTGTGTGAGTGTAGGAGTGTCTGAGTGCCTGTGTGATTTCTGTATGTGAGTGTGTGTGTTTGATGATGCGTTTGTTAGTGTGTGAGTAGGTGTGTTAGAGGGAGAGAGTGTGTATACGAGTGTGTGATTGTGTGTGAGTGATTTTGTCTGTGAGTGGGTGTGAGTGTGTCTGTGAGTGCAGGTGAGAGTGTGTGACTATTTGTGAGTGTGTGTGTGATTGCATGTGAGCCTGTGTTTGTGTGTTGTTTTGTTTGTGTGTGTAGGTGTGCGAGTGTGTTTGACAGTGTTTGAGTGAGTGTTAGTGCGTGTGTGTCTGTGTTTGTGTGAGTAGGTGTGTGAGTGTGTGTGACAGTGTGATTGTGTGTGTGAGTGCGTGTGAGTCTGTGTGTCTGTGTGTTTGTGATGTGTGTCTATATGTGTGTAGGTGTGTGACTCTTTATGGCACTGTGTCAATGTGCGTGAGTGCTCATGTGTCTGTGTGTGTGTGAGTTTGTGAGTGTGTAGGTGTGATTGGGAATGAGTGTGTGAGTGTGTATATGAGTGTGTCATTGTGTTTGTGTGTGTGTGTGAGTGTGTTTTTGTTTAGGTGTGTGTGTGACATTGTGTGAGTCTATGTGGGAGTGCATTTCTGTCTGAGTGTGTGTGTGTCTGTGTGTAAGTGTGAGAGTGTGTTAGGGTGTTTGTGAGAGTGCAGGTGTGTGAGTGGGAGTGAGTGAGTGAATGCGTATATGAGTGGGTGACTGTGTGTGTGCATGTGTGTGCCTGACAGTCTGAATATGTGGGTGTTTCTGTGTGTAGGTGTGTGAGTGAGTGTGTGACATTGTGTGAGTGTGTGTGTGACAATGTGTGAGTGTGTGTGAGTGCATATGAATCTGTGTGTGTTGGTGTGTGAAAAGGTGTGCGAGAGCTTGTGACAGTGTGTGAGTGTGTGTGTTTGTGACATTCTGAGATTGTGTGTTGGTGTCTCTGTGTGTGTAGATGTGTGAGTGCAGCAGTGTGTGAGTGTGTGAGTGGGAATGTGTCTGTGAGTGTGTGTGGGTGTGAGTGTGTTTTTTTTGAAATTCTAGTTGTGTGTGTGGGAGTGATTGTGTGTGTGTATATAAGTGTGCGTTTGTGTGTGAGTGTGTGTGATTGTGTGTATGTGTGTGTGACTATATGTGTGTGTGTCTATGTGTAGGTGCGTAATTGTGTGTGAGAATGTGGGTGCTTCTGTGTGTCGGTGTGTGAATGTGTGAGTGTGTTTGTGAGAGTGAAGTTGTGTGAGTGTTTGTGTGTGTGTGAGTGTGTATACGGTGTGTGATTGTGTCTGAGTTTTTGTGATTGTGTGTGAGAATGTGAGTGAAGGTGTCTGTGTGTATGTGTGTGAATGTGTGAAACAGTGTCTCAGTCTTCGTGATTTTGTGTGGGTGTGTGAGAGTGTGTGTGAGCGTTTGAGTGTAGGTGTTTCTTTTTGAGGGCCTTTGTGGTTAATATATGTGTGTGTGTGAGTGTGTGTGTGTGTAAGTGTGAGTGGGAGTGAGAGTGGGAGTGTGTGCACGAGTGTGTTGTGTGTGATTGTGTTTGTGGGTGAGTTTCTGAGCGTCTTTGTGTGCAGGTGTGTTTCTGACGGTTTTAGTGTGGGTGTGAGTGCATGTGACTCTGTGAGAGTGTGTGTGTGTAGTTGTGTGAGTGGGAGTGAGTGTGTGAATGTGTATACGATTGGGTGACTGTGTGTGAGTGTGTGTGATTGTGTGTGAGAATGTGTGTGTGTGAGTCTGTGTGTGTAGGTGTGTGATTGTGCCGAACTCTGTGTGATTGCGTGTGTTTGTGAGTGTGTGTGACAGTGTGTGTGAGTGTAGGAGTGTCTGAGTGCCTGTGTGATTTCTGTATGTGAGTGTGTGTGTGTTTGATGATGAGTTTTTTTTTGTGTGTGTAGGTGTGTTAGTGGGAGAGTGTGTGTATACGAGTGTGTGATTGTGTGTGAGTGTTTATGTCTGTGAGTGGGTGTGAGTGTGTCTCTGTGTGCAGGTGTGAGTGTGTCAGTATTTGTGAGTGTGTTTGTGATTGCATGTGAGCCTGTGTTTGTATGTTGGTTTGTTTGTGTGTGTAGGTGTGCGAGTGTGTTTGACAGTGTTTAAGGGTGAGTGCGTGTGTGTCTGTAAGTGTTTGTGTGAGTAAGTGAGTGAGTGTGTATGACCGGGTGATTGTGTGTGTGAATGAGTGTGAGTCTGTGTGTCTGTGTGTTTGTGGGTGTGTCTACATGTGTGTAGGTGTGTGACTGTTTATGGCACTGTGTCAATGCGCGTGAGTGCTCATGTGTCTGTGTGTGTGTGTGAGTTGGTGAGAGTGTAGGTGTGATTGTTAATGAGTGTGTGAGTATGTATATGAGTGTGTCATTGTGTTTGTGTGTGTGTGAGTGTGTTTTTATTTAGGTCTGTGTGTGACATTGTGTGAGTCTATGTGGGAGTGCATTTCTGTCTGAGTGTGTGTGTGTCTGTGTGTAAGTGTGAGAGTGTGTTAGGGTGTTTGTGAGAGTGCAGGGGTGTGAGTGGGAGGGAGTGAGTGAATGTGTATATGAGTGGGTGACTGTGTGTGTGTGCATGTTTGTGCCTGACAGTCTGAATATGTGGGTGTTTCTGTGTGTAGGTGTGTGAATGTGTGAGTGTGTTTGTGAGAGTGTAGTTGTGTGCGTGTTTGTGTGTGTGTGAGTGTGTATACGGGTGTGTGATTGTGTCGGATTTTTTGTGATTGTTTGTGAGAATGTGAGTGAATGTGTCTGTGTGTATGTGTGTGAGTGTGTGAAACAGTGTCTCAGTCTTCGTGATTTTGTGTGGGTGTGTGAGAGTGTGTGTGAGCGTTTGAGTGTAGGTGTTTCTTTTTGAGGGACTTTGTGGTTAATATATGTGTGTGTGTGAGTGTGTGTGTGTGTAAGTGTGAGTGTGAGAGTGGGAGTGTGTGTACGAGTGTGTTATTGTGTGTGATTGTGTTTGTGGTTGAGTTTCTGAGCGTCTGTGTGCAGGTGTGTGTGTCTGAAAGTTTTAGTGTGGGTGTGAGTGCATGTGACTGTGAGAGTGTGTGTGTGTAGTTGTGTGAGTGGGAGTGAGTGTGTGAATGTGTATACGATTGGGTGACTGTGTGTGAGTGTGTGTGATTGTGTGTGAGAATGTGTGTGAGTGAGTCTGTGTGTGTAGGTGTGTGATTGTGCCGAACTCTGTGTGATTGCGGGTGTTTGTGAGTGTGTGTGACAGTGTGTGTGAGTGTAGGAGTGTCTGAGTGCCTGTGTGATTTCTGTATGTGAGTGTGTGTGTTTGATGATGCGTTTGTTTGTGTGTGTGTAGGTGTGTTAGTGGGACAGAGTGTGTATACGAGTGTGTGATTGTGTGTGAGTGTTTTTGTCTGAGAGGGTGTGAGTGTGTCTGTGTGTGCAGGTGAGATTGTGTGACTATTTGTGAGTGTCTTTGTGATTGCATGTGAGCCTGTGTTTGTGTGTTGGTTTGTTTGTGTGTGTAGGTGTGCGAGTGTGTTTGACAGTGTTTCAGTGTTAGTGCGTGTGTGTCTGTCAGTGTTTGTGTGAGTAGGTGTGTGAGTGTGTGTGACCGGGTGATTGTGAGTGTGAATGCGTGTGAGTCTGTGTGTCTGTGTGTTTGTGGGTGTGTCTACATGTGTGTAGGTGTGTGACTATTTATAGCACTGTGTCAATGTGCGTGATTGCGCATGTGTCTGTGTGTGTGTGAGTTTGTGAGAGTGTAGGTGAGATTGGGAATGAGTGTGTGAGTGTGTATATGAGTGTGTCATTGTGTTTGTGTGTGTGTGAGTGTGTTTTTGTTTAGGTCTGTGTGTGACATTGTGTGAGTCTATGTGGGAGTGCATTTCTGTCTGAGTGTGTGTGTGTCTGTGTGTAAGTGTGAGAGTGTGTTAGGGTGTTTGTGAGAGTGCAGGTGTGTGAGTGGGAGTGAGTGAATGTGTATATGTGTGGGTGACTGTGTGTGTGTGCATGTTTGTGCCTGACAGTCTGAATATGTGGGTGTTTCTGTGTGTAGGTGTGTGAGTGTGTGTGTGACATTGTGTGAGTGTGTGTGTGAGTGCAAGTGAATCTGTGTGTGTTGGTGTGTGAGTAGGTGTGCGAGAGCTTGTGGCAGTGTGTGAGAGTGTGTGTTTGAGACATTCTGAGCATGTGTGTTGGTGTCTCTGTGTGTGTAGATGTGTGAGTGCAGCAGTGTGTGAGTGTGTGAGTGGGAATGTGTCTGTGAGTGTGTGTGGGTGTGAGTGTGTTTCTTTGTGAAATTCTAGTTGTGTGAGTGGGAGTGATTGTGTGAGTGTGTATATAAGTGTGCGATTGTGTGTGAGTGTGTGTGATTGTGTGTGTGCCTATATGTGTGTGTGTCTATGTGTAGGTGCGTAATTGTGTGTGTGCAAAAGTGTGTGATAATGTGGGTGCTTCTGTGTGTAGGTGTGTGAATGTGTGAGTGTTTGTGAGAGTGTAGTTGTGTGAGTGTTTGTGTGTGTGTGAGTGTGTATACGGGTGTGTGATTGTGTCTGAGTTTTTGTGATTGTGTGTGAGAATGTGAGTGAATGTGTCTGTGTGTAGTTGTGTGATTGTGTGTGTGACATTGTGTGAGTGTGTGTGTGAGTGCATGTTTATCTGTGTGTGTTGGTGTGTGAGTAGGTGTGCGAGAGTTGTGGCAGTGTGTGAGAGTGTGTGTTTGAGACATTCTGAGAATGTGTGTTGGTTTCTCTGTGTGTGTAGATGAGTGAGTGCAGCAGTGTGTGAGTGTGTGAGTGCAAATGGGTCTGTGAGTGTGTGTTGGTGTGAGTGTGTTTCTTTGTGAAATTTTTGTTGTGTGAGTGGGAGTGAATGTGTGAGTGTGTATATAAGTGTGTGATTGTGTGGGAGTGTGTGTGATTGCTGTGATTATGTGTGTGTGCCTATATGTGTGTGCGTCTATGTGTAGGTGCGTAATTGTGTGTGAAAATGTGGGTGATTCTGTGTGTAGGTGTGTGAATGTGTGTGTTTGTGAGGGTGTAGTTGTGTGAGTGTTTGTGTGTGTGTGAGTGTGTATACGGGTGTGTGATTGTGTCTGAGTTTTTGTGATTGTGTGTGAGAATGTGAGTGAATGTGTCTGTGTGTATGTGTGTGAGTGTGTGAAACAGTGTCTCAGTCTTCGTGATTTTGTGTGGGTGTGTGAGAGTGTGTGTGAGCGTTTGAGTGTAGGTGTTTCTTTTTGAGGGCCTTTGTGGTTAATATATGTGTGGGTGTGAGTGTGTGTGTGTAAGTGTGAGTGGGAGTGAGAGTGGGAGTGTGTGTACGAGTGTGTTATTGTGTGTGATTGTGTTTGTGGTTGAGTTTCTGAGCGTCTGTGTGCAGGTGTGAGTGTCTGGGAGTTTTAGTGTGGGTGTGAGTGCATGTGACTCTGTGAGTGTGTGTGTGTGTAGTTGTGTGAGTGGGAGTGAGTGTGTGAATGTGTAGACGATTGGGTGATTGTGTGTGTGTGACTGTGTGTGAGAATGTGTGTGAGTGAGTCTGTGTGTGTAGGTGTGTGTTTGTGCCGAAATCTGTGTGATTGCGTGTGTTTGTGAGTGTGTGTGACAGTGTGTGTGAGTGTAGGAGTGTCTGAGTGCCTGTGTGATTTCTGTATGTGAGTGTGTGTGTTTGATGATGCGTTTGTTTGTGTGTGTGTAGGTGTGTTAGTGGGAGTGAGTGTGTATACGAGTGTGTGATTGTGTGTGTGTTTTTGTCTGTGAGTGTGTGTGAGTGTGTCTTTGTGTGCAGGATAGTGTGTGTGACTATTTGTGAGTGTGTGTGTGATTGCATGTGAGCCTGTGTTTGTGTGTTGTTTTGTTTGTGTGTGTAGGTGTGCGAGTGTGTTTGGCAGTGTTTGAGTGAGTGTTAGTGCGTGTGTGTCTGTAAGTGTTTGTGTGAGTAGGTGTGTGAGTGTGTGTGACAGTGTGATTGTGTGTGTGAGTGCGTGTGAGTCTGTGTGTCTGTGTGATTGTGATGTGTGTCTATATGTGTGTAGGTGTGTGACTCTTTATGGCACTGTGTCAATGTGCGTGAGTGCTCATGTGTCTGTGTGTGTGTGAGTTTGTGAGTGTGTAGGTGTGATTGGGAATGAGTGTGTGAGTGTGTATATGAGTGTGTCATTGTGTTTGTGT
Organism: Manis pentadactyla; assembly: GCF_030020395.1. Classification (NCBI taxonomy): domain Eukaryota; kingdom Metazoa; phylum Chordata; class Mammalia; order Pholidota; family Manidae; genus Manis; species Manis pentadactyla. The sequence continues at coordinate 73,698,372 of NC_080024.1, forward strand.
GTGTGTGAGTGTGTTTTTGTTTAGGTGTGTGTGTGACATTGTGTGTGTCTATGTGGGAGTGCATTTCTGTCTGAGTGTGTGTGTGTCTGTGTGTAAGTGTGAGAGTGTGTTAGGGTGTTTGTGAGAGTGCAGGTGTGTGAGTGGGAGTGAGTGAGTGAATGTGTATATGAGTGGGTGACTGTGTGTGTGCATGTGTGTGCCTGACAGTCTGAATATGTGGGTGTTTCTGTGTGTAGGTGTGTGAGTGTGTGTGTGACATTGTGTGAGTGTGTGTGTGACATTGTGTGAGTGTGTGTGAGTGCATATGAATCTGTGTGTGTTGGTGTGTGAAAAGGTGTGCGAGAGCTTGTTGCAGTGTGTGAGTGTGTGTGTTTGTGACATTCTGAGATTGTGTGTTGGTGTCTCTGTGTGTGTAGATGTGTGAGTGCAGCAGTGTGTGAGTGTGTGAGTGGGAATGTGTCTGTGAGTGTGTGTGGGTGTGAGTGTGTTTTTTTGAAATTCTAGTTGTGTGTGTGGGAGTGATTGTGTGTGTGTATATAAGTGTGCATTTGTGTGTGAGTGTGTGTGATTGTGTGTATGTGTGTGTGACTATATGTGTGTGTGTCTATGTGTAGGTGCGTAATTGTGTGTGAGAATGTGGGTGCTTCTGTGTGTAGGTGTGTGAATATGTGAGTGTGTTTGTGAGAGTGAAGTTGTGTGAGTGTTTGTGTGTGTGTGAGTGTGTATACGGTGTGTGATTGTGTCTGAGTTTTTGTGATTGTGTGTGAGAATGTGAGTGAAGGTGTCTGTGTGTATGTGTGTGAATGTGTGAATCAGTGTCTCAGCCTTCGTGATTTTGTGTGGGTGTGTGAGAGTGTGTGTGAGCGTTTGGGTGTAGGTGTTTCTTTTTGAGGGCCTTTGTGGTTAATATATGTGTGTGTGTGTGTAAGTGTGAGTGGGAGTGAGAGTGGGAGTGTGTGCACGAGTGTGTTGTGTGTGATTGTGTTTGTGGGTGAGTTTCTGAGCGTCTTTGTGTGCAGGTGTGTGTGTCTGACGGTTTTAGTGTGGGTGTGAGTGCATGTGACTCTGTGAGAGTGTGTGTGTGTAGTTGTGTGAGTGGGAGAGAGTGTGTGAATGTGTATACGATTGGGTGACTGTGTGTGAGTGTGTGTGATTGTGTGTGAGAATGTGTGTGAGTGAGTCTGTGTGTGTAGGTGTGTGATTGTGCCGAAATCTGTGTGATTGTGTGTGTTTGTGAGGGTGTGTGACAGTGTGTGTGAGTGTAGGAGTGTCTGAGTGCCTGTGTGATTTCTGTATGTGAGTGTGTGTGTTTGATGATGCGTTTGTTAGTGTGTGTGTAGGTGTGTTAGTGGGAGAGAGTGTGTATTCGACTCTGTGATTGTGTGTCAGTGTTTTTGTCTGTGAGTGGGTGTGAGTGTGTCTGTGAGTGCAGGTGAGAGTGTGTGACTATTTGTGAGTGTGTGTGTGATTGCATGTGAGCCTGTGTTTGTGTGTTGTTTTGTTTGTGTGTGTAGGTGTGCGAGTGTGTTTGACAGTGTTTGAGTGAGTGTTAGTGCGTGTGTGTCTGTAAGTGTTTGTGTGAGTAGGGGTGTGAGTGTGTGTGACAGTGTGATTGTGTGTGTGAGTGCGTGTGAGTCTTTGTGTCTGTGTGTTTGTGAAGTGTGTCTATATGTGTGTAGGTGTGTGACTGTTTATGGCACTGTGTCAATGTGCGTGAGTGCTCATGTGTCTGTGTGTGTGAGTTTGTGAGAGTGTAAGTGTGATTGGGATTGAGTGTGTGAGTATGTATATGAGTGTGTCATTGTGTTTGTGTGTGTGTGAGTGTGTTTTTGTTTAGGTGTGTGTGTGACATTGTGTGAGTCTATGTGGGAGTGCATTTCTGTCTGAGTGTGTGTGTGTCTGTGTGTAAGTGTGAGAGTGTGTTAGGGTGTTTGTGAGAGTGCAGGTGTGTGAGTGGGAGTGAGTGAGTGAATGTGTATATGAGTGGGTGACTGTGTGTGTGCATGTGTGTGCCTGACAGTCTGAATATGTGGGTGTTTCTGTGTGTAGGTGTGTGAGTGAGTGTGTGACATTGTGTGAGTGTGTGTGTGACAATGTGTGAGTGTGTGTGAGTGCATATGAATCTGTGTGTGTTGGTGTGTGAAAAGGTGTGCGAGAGCTTGTGGCAGTGTGTGAGTGTGTGTGTTTGTGACATTCTGAGCATGTGTGTTGGTGTCTCTGTGTGTGTAGATGTGTGAGTGCAGCAGTGTGTGAGTGGGAATGTGTCTGTGAGTGTGTGTGGGTGTGAGTGTGTTTTTTTTGAAATTATAGTTGTGTGTGTGGGAGTGATTGTGTGTGTGTATATAAGTGTGCGTTTGTGTGTGAGTGTGTGTGATTGTGTGTATGTGTGTGTGACTATATGTGTGTGTGTCTATGTGTAGGTGCGTAATTGTGTGTGAGAATGTGGGTGCTTCTGTGTGTCGGTGTGTGAATGTGTGAGTGTGTTTGTGAGAGTGTAGTTGTGTGCGTGTTTGTGTGTGTGTGAGTGTGTATACGGGTGTGTGATTGTGTCGGATTTTTTGTGATTGTTTGTGAGAATGTGAGTGAATGTGTCTGTGTGTATGTGTGTGAGTGTGTGAAACAGTGTCTCAGTCTTCGTGATTTTGTGTGGGTGTGTGAGAGTGTGTGTGAGCGTTTGAGTGTAGGTGTTTCTTTTTGAGGGACTTTGTGGTTAATATATGTGTGTGTGTGAGTGTGTGTGTGTGTAAGTGTGAGTGTGAGAGTGGGAGTGTGTGTACGAGTGTGTTATTGTGTGTGATTGTGTTTGTGGTTGAGTTTCTGAGCGTCTGTGTGCAGGTGTGTGTGTCTGAAAGTTTTAGTGTGGGTGTGAGTGCATGTGACTGTGAGAGTGTGTGTGTGTAGTTGTGTGAGTGGGAGTGAGTGTGTGAATGTGTATACGATTGGGTGACTGTGTGTGAGTGTGTGTGATTGTGTGTGAGAATGTGTGTGAGTGAGTCTGTGTGTGTAGGTGTGTGATTGTGCCGAACTCTGTGTGATTGCGGGTGTTTGTGAGTGTGTGTGACAGTGTGTGTGAGTGTAGGAGTGTCTGAGTGCCTGTGTGATTTCTGTATGTGAGTGTGTGTGTTTGATGATGCGTTTGTTTGTGTGTGTGTAGGTGTGTTAGTGGGACAGAGTGTGTATACGAGTGTGTGATTGTGTGTGAGTGTTTTTGTCTGAGAGGGTGTGAGTGTGTCTGTGTGTGCAGGTGAGATTGTGTGACTATTTGTGAGTGTCTTTGTGATTGCATGTGAGCCTGTGTTTGTGTGTTGGTTTGTTTGTGTGTGTAGGTGTGCGAGTGTGTTTGACAGTGTTTCAGTGTTAGTGCGTGTGTGTCTGTCAGTGTTTGTGTGAGTAGGTGTGTGAGTGTGTGTGACCGGGTGATTGTGAGTGTGAATGCGTGTGAGTCTGTGTGTCTGTGTGTTTGTGGGTGTGTCTACATGTGTGTAGGTGTGTGACTATTTATAGCACTGTGTCAATGTGCGTGATTGCGCATGTGTCTGTGTGTGTGTGAGTTTGTGAGAGTGTAGGTGAGATTGGGAATGAGTGTGTGAGTGTGTATATGAGTGTGTCATTGTGTTTGTGTGTGTGTGAGTGTGTTTTTGTTTAGGTCTGTGTGTGACATTGTGTGAGTCTATGTGGGAGTGCATTTCTGTCTGAGTGTGTGTGTGTCTGTGTGTAAGTGTGAGAGTGTGTTAGGGTGTTTGTGAGAGTGCAGGTGTGTGAGTGGGAGTGAGTGAATGTGTATATGTGTGGGTGACTGTGTGTGTGTGCATGTTTGTGCCTGACAGTCTGAATATGTGGGTGTTTCTGTGTGTAGGTGTGTGAGTGTGTGTGTGACATTGTGTGAGTGTGTGTGTGAGTGCAAGTGAATCTGTGTGTGTTGGTGTGTGAGTAGGTGTGCGAGAGCTTGTGGCAGTGTGTGAGAGTGTGTGTTTGAGACATTCTGAGCATGTGTGTTGGTGTCTCTGTGTGTGTAGATGTGTGAGTGCAGCAGTGTGTGAGTGTGTGAGTGGGAATGTGTCTGTGAGTGTGTGTGGGTGTGAGTGTGTTTCTTTGTGAAATTCTAGTTGTGTGAGTGGGAGTGATTGTGTGAGTGTGTATATAAGTGTGCGATTGTGTGTGAGTGTGTGTGATTGTGTGTGTGCCTATATGTGTGTGTGTCTATGTGTAGGTGCGTAATTGTGTGTGTGCAAAAGTGTGTGATAATGTGGGTGCTTCTGTGTGTAGGTGTGTGAATGTGTGAGTGTTTGTGAGAGTGTAGTTGTGTGAGTGTTTGTGTGTGTGTGAGTGTGTATACGGGTGTGTGATTGTGTCTGAGTTTTTGTGATTGTGTGTGAGAATGTGAGTGAATGTGTCTGTGTGTAGTTGTGTGATTGTGTGTGTGACATTGTGTGAGTGTGTGTGTGAGTGCATGTTTATCTGTGTGTGTTGGTGTGTGAGTAGGTGTGCGAGAGTTGTGGCAGTGTGTGAGAGTGTGTGTTTGAGACATTCTGAGAATGTGTGTTGGTTTCTCTGTGTGTGTAGATGAGTGAGTGCAGCAGTGTGTGAGTGTGTGAGTGCAAATGGGTCTGTGAGTGTGTGTTGGTGTGAGTGTGTTTCTTTGTGAAATTTTTGTTGTGTGAGTGGGAGTGAATGTGTGAGTGTGTATATAAGTGTGTGATTGTGTGGGAGTGTGTGTGATTGCTGTGATTATGTGTGTGTGCCTATATGTGTGTGCGTCTATGTGTAGGTGCGTAATTGTGTGTGAAAATGTGGGTGATTCTGTGTGTAGGTGTGTGAATGTGTGTGTTTGTGAGGGTGTAGTTGTGTGAGTGTTTGTGTGTGTGTGAGTGTGTATACGGGTGTGTGATTGTGTCTGAGTTTTTGTGATTGTGTGTGAGAATGTGAGTGAATGTGTCTGTGTGTATGTGTGTGAGTGTGTGAAACAGTGTCTCAGTCTTCGTGATTTTGTGTGGGTGTGTGAGAGTGTGTGTGAGCGTTTGAGTGTAGGTGTTTCTTTTTGAGGGCCTTTGTGGTTAATATATGTGTGGGTGTGAGTGTGTGTGTGTAAGTGTGAGTGGGAGTGAGAGTGGGAGTGTGTGTACGAGTGTGTTATTGTGTGTGATTGTGTTTGTGGTTGAGTTTCTGAGCGTCTGTGTGCAGGTGTGAGTGTCTGGGAGTTTTAGTGTGGGTGTGAGTGCATGTGACTCTGTGAGTGTGTGTGTGTGTAGTTGTGTGAGTGGGAGTGAGTGTGTGAATGTGTAGACGATTGGGTGATTGTGTGTGTGTGACTGTGTGTGAGAATGTGTGTGAGTGAGTCTGTGTGTGTAGGTGTGTGTTTGTGCCGAAATCTGTGTGATTGCGTGTGTTTGTGAGTGTGTGTGACAGTGTGTGTGAGTGTAGGAGTGTCTGAGTGCCTGTGTGATTTCTGTATGTGAGTGTGTGTGTGTTTGATGATGCGTTTGTTTGTGTGTGTGTAGGTGTGTTAGTGGGAGTGAGTGTGTATACGAGTGTGTGATTGTGTGTGTGTTTTTGTCTGTGAGTGTGTGTGAGTGTGTCTTTGTGTGCAGGATAGTGTGTGTGACTATTTGTGAGTGTGTGTGTGATTGCATGTGAGCCTGTGTTTGTGTGTTGTTTTGTTTGTGTGTGTAGGTGTGCGAGTGTGTTTGGCAGTGTTTGAGTGAGTGTTAGTGCGTGTGTGTCTGTAAGTGTTTGTGTGAGTAGGTGTGTGAGTGTGTGTGACAGTGTGATTGTGTGTGTGAGTGCGTGTGAGTCTGTGTGTCTGTGTGATTGTGATGTGTGTCTATATGTGTGTAGGTGTGTGACTCTTTATGGCACTGTGTCAATGTGCGTGAGTGCTCATGTGTCTGTGTGTGTGTGAGTTTGTGAGTGTGTAGGTGTGATTGGGAATGAGTGTGTGAGTGTGTATATGAGTGTGTCATTGTGTTTGTGTGTGTGTGAGTGTGTTTTTGTTTAGGTGTGTGTGTGACATTGTGTGTGTCTATGTGGGAGTGCATTTCTGTCTGAGTGTGTGTGTGTCTGTGTGTAAGTGTGAGAGTGTGTTAGGGTGTTTGTGAGAGTGCAGGTGTGTGAGTGGGAGTGAGTGAGTGAATGTGTATATGAGTGGGTGACTGTGTGTGTGCATGTGTGTGCCTGACAGTCTGAATATGTGGGTGTTTCTGTGTGTAGGTGTGTGAGTGTGTGTGTGACATTGTGTGAGTGTGTGTGTGACATTGTGTGAGTGTGTGTGAGTGCATATGAATCTGTGTGTGTTGGTGTGTGAAAAGGTGTGCGAGAGCTTGTTGCAGTGTGTGAGTGTGTGTGTTTGTGACATTCTGAGATTGTGTGTTGGTGTCTCTGTGTGTGTAGATGTGTGAGTGCAGCAGTGTGTGAGTGTGTGAGTGGGAATGTGTCTGTGAGTGTGTGTGGGTGTGAGTGTGTTTTTTTGAAATTCTAGTTGTGTGTGTGGGAGTGATTGTGTGTGTGTATATAAGTGTGCATTTGTGTGTGAGTGTGTGTGATTGTGTGTATGTGTGTGTGACTATATGTGTGTGTGTCTATGTGTAGGTGCGTAATTGTGTGTGAGAATGTGGGTGCTTCTGTGTGTAGGTGTGTGAATATGTGAGTGTGTTTGTGAGAGTGAAGTTGTGTGAGTGTTTGTGTGTGTGTGAGTGTGTATACGGTGTGTGATTGTGTCTGAGTTTTTGTGATTGTGTGTGAGAATGTGAGTGAAGGTGTCTGTGTGTATGTGTGTGAATGTGTGAATCAGTGTCTCAGCCTTCGTGATTTTGTGTGGGTGTGTGAGAGTGTGTGTGAGCGTTTGGGTGTAGGTGTTTCTTTTTGAGGGCCTTTGTGGTTAATATATGTGTGTGTGTGTGTAAGTGTGAGTGGGAGTGAGAGTGGGAGTGTGTGCACGAGTGTGTTGTGTGTGATTGTGTTTGTGGGTGAGTTTCTGAGCGTCTTTGTGTGCAGGTGTGTGTGTCTGACGGTTTTAGTGTGGGTGTGAGTGCATGTGACTCTGTGAGAGTGTGTGTGTGTAGTTGTGTGAGTGGGAGAGAGTGTGTGAATGTGTATACGATTGGGTGACTGTGTGTGAGTGTGTGTGATTGTGTGTGAGAATGTGTGTGAGTGAGTCTGTGTGTGTAGGTGTGTGATTGTGCCGAAATCTGTGTGATTGTGTGTGTTTGTGAGGGTGTGTGACAGTGTGTGTGAGTGTAGGAGTGTCTGAGTGCCTGTGTGATTTCTGTATGTGAGTGTGTGTGTTTGATGATGCGTTTGTTAGTGTGTGTGTAGGTGTGTTAGTGGGAGAGAGTGTGTATTCGACTCTGTGATTGTGTGTCAGTGTTTTTGTCTGTGAGTGGGTGTGAGTGTGTCTGTGAGTGCAGGTGAGAGTGTGTGACTATTTGTGAGTGTGTGTGTGATTGCATGTGAGCCTGTGTTTGTGTGTTGTTTTGTTTGTGTGTGTAGGTGTGCGAGTGTGTTTGACAGTGTTTGAGTGAGTGTTAGTGCGTGTGTGTCTGTAAGTGTTTGTGTGAGTAGGGGTGTGAGTGTGTGTGACAGTGTGATTGTGTGTGTGAGTGCGTGTGAGTCTTTGTGTCTGTGTGTTTGTGAAGTGTGTCTATATGTGTGTAGGTGTGTGACTGTTTATGGCACTGTGTCAATGTGCGTGAGTGCTCATGTGTCTGTGTGTGTGAGTTTGTGAGAGTGTAAGTGTGATTGGGAATGAGTGTGTGAGTATGTATATGAGTGTGTCATTGTGTTTGTGTGTGTGTGAGTGTGTTTTTGTTTAGGTGTGTGTGTGACATTGTGTGAGTCTATGTGGGAGTGCATTTCTGTCTGAGTGTGTGTGTGTCTGTGTGTAAGTGTGAGAGTGTGTTAGGGTGTTTGTGAGAGTGCAGGTGTGTGAGTGGGAGTGAGTGAGTGAATGTGTATATGAGTGGGTGACTGTGTGTGTGCATGTGTGTGCCTGACAGTCTGAATATGTGGGTGTTTCTGTGTGTAGGTGTGTGAGTGAGTGTGTGACATTGTGTGAGTGTGTGTGTGACAATGTGTGAGTGTGTGTGAGTGCATATGAATCTGTGTGTGTTGGTGTGTGAAAAGGTGTGCGAGAGCTTGTGGCAGTGTGTGAGTGTGTGTGTTTGTGACATTCTGAGCATGTGTGTTGGTGTCTCTGTGTGTGTAGATGTGTGAGTGCAGCAGTGTGTGAGTGGGAATGTGTCTGTGAGTGTGTGTGGGTGTGAGTGTGTTTTTTTTGAAATTATAGTTGTGTGTGTGGGAGTGATTGTGTGTGTGTATATAAGTGTGCGTTTGTGTGTGAGTGTGTGTGATTGTGTGTATGTGTGTGTGACTATATGTGTGTGTGTCTATGTGTAGGTGCGTAATTGTGTGTGAGAATGTGGGTGCTTCTGTGTGTCGGTGTGTGAATGTGTGAGTGTGTTTGTGAGAGTGAAGTTGTGTGAGTGTTTGTGTGTGTGTGAGTGTGTATACGGTGTGTGATTGTGTCTGAGTTTTTGTGATTGTGTGTGAGAATGTGAGTGAAGGTGTCTGTGTGTATGTGTGTGAATGTGTGAAACAGTGTCTCAGTCTTCGTGATTTTGTGTGGGTGTGTGAGAGTGTGTGTGAGCGTTTGGGTGTAGGTGTTTCTTTTTGAGGGCCTTTGTGGTTAATATATGTGTGTGTGTGAGTGTGTGTGTGTGTAAGTGTGAGTGGGAGTGAGAGTGGGAGAGTGTGCACGAGTGTGTTGTGTGTGATTGTGTTTGTGGGTGAGTTTCTGAGCGTCTTTGTGTGCAGGTGTGTTTCTGACGGTTTTAGTGTGGGTGTGAGTGCATGTGACTCTGTGAGAGTGTGTGTGTGTAGTTGTGTGAGTGGGAGTGAGTGTGTGAATGTGTATACGATTGAGTGACTGTGTGTGAGTGTGTGTGATTGTGTGTGAGAATGTGTGTGAGTGAGTCTGTGTGTGTAGGTGTGTGATTGTGCCGAACTCTGTGTGATTGCGTGTGTTTGTGAGTGTGTGTGACAGTGTGTGTGAGTGTAGGAGTGTCTGAGTGCCTGTGTGATTTCTGTATGTGAGTGTGTGTGTGTTTGATGATGCGTTTGTTAGTGTGTGAGTAGGTGTGTTAGTGGGAGAGAGTGTGTATACGAGTGTGTGATTGTGTGTGAGTGTTTATGTCTGTGAGTGGGTGTGAGTGTGTCTGTGTGTGCAGGTGTGAGTGTGTCAGTATTTGTGAGTGTGTTTGTGATTGCATGTGAGCCTGTGTTTGTATGTTGGTTTGTTTGTGTGTGTAGGTGTGCGAGTGTGTTTGACAGTGTTTAAGGGTGAGTGCGTGTGTGTCTTTAAGTGTTTGTGTGAGTAGGTGAGTGAGTGTGTGTGACCGGGTGATTGTGTGTGTGAATGAGTGTGAGTCTGTGTGTCTGTGTGTTTGTGGGTGTGTCTACATGTGTGTAGGTGTGTGACTGTTTATGGCACTGTGTCAATGCGCGTGAGTGCTCATGTGTCTGTGTGTGTGTGTGTGAGTTGGTGAGAGTGTCAGTGTGATTGGTAATGAGTGTGTATGTATATGAGTGTGTCATTGTGTTTGTGTGTGTGTGAGTGTGTTTTTGTTTAGGTCTGTGTGTGACATTGTGTGAGTCTATGTGGGAGTGCATTTCTGTCTGAGTGTGTGTGTGTCTGTGAGTAACGGTGAGAGTGTGTTAGGGTGTTTGTGAGAGTGCAGGTGTGTGAGTGGGAGTGAGTGAGTGAATGTGTATATGAGTGGGTGACTGTGTGTGTGTGCATGTTTGTGCCTGACAGTCTGAATATGTGGGTGTTTCTGTGTGTAGATGTGTGAGTGTGTGTGTGACATTGTGTGAGTGTGTGTGTGAGTGCAAGTGAATCTGTGTGTGTTGGTGTGTGAGTAGGTGAGCGAGAGCTTGTGGCAGTGTGTGAGAGTGTGTGTTTGAGACATTCTGAGCATGTGTGTTGGTGTCTCTGTGTGTGTAGATGTGTGAGTGCAGCAGTGTGTGAGTGTGTGAGTGGGAATGTGTCTGTGAGTGTGTGTGGGTGTGAGTGTGTTTCTTTGTGAAATTCTAGTTGTGTGTGTGGGAGTGATTGTGTGAGTGTGTTTATAAGTGTGCGATTGTGTGTGAGTGTGTGTGATTGTGTGTGTGCCTATATGTGTGTGTGTCTATGTGTAGGTGCGTAATTGTGTGTGTGCAAATGTGTGTGATAATGTGGGTGCTTCTGTGTGTAGGTGTGTGAATGTGTGAGTGTTTGTGAGAGTGTAGTTGTGTGAGTGTTTGTGTGTGTGTGAGTGTGTATACGGGTGTGTGATTGTGTCTGAGTTTTTGTGATTGTGTGTGAGAATGTGAGTGAATGTGTCTGTGTGTATGTGTGTGAGTGTGTGAAACAGTGTCTCAGTCTTCGTGATTTTGTGTGGGTGTGTGAGAGTGTGTGTGAGCGTTTGAGTGTAGGTGTTTCTTTTTGAGGGCCTTTGTGGTTAATATATGTGTGTGTGTGAGTGTGTGTGTGTGTAAGTGTGAGTGGGAGTGAGAGTGGGAGTGTGTGTACGAGTGTGTTATTGTGTGTGATTGTGTTTGTGGGTTTGTTTCTGAGCGTCTTTGTGTGCAGGTGTGTGTGTCTGACGGTTTTAGTGTGGGTGTGAGTGCATGTGACTCTGTGAGAGTGTGTGTGTGTAGTTGTGTGAGTGGGAGTGAGTGTGTGAATGTGTATACGAATGGGTGATTGTGTGTGTGTGATTGTGTGTGAGAATGTGTGTGAGTGAGTCTGTGTGTGTAGGTGTGTGTTTGTGCCGAAATCTGTGTGATTGCGTGTGTTTGTGAGTGTGTGTGACAGTGTGTGTGAGTGTAGGAGTGTCTGAGTGCCTGTGTGATTTCTGTATGTGAGTGTGTGTGTGTTTGATGATGCGTTTGTTAGTGTGTGAGTAGGTGTGTTAGAGGGAGAGAGTGTGTATACGAGTGTGTGATTGTGTGTGAGTGATTTTGTCTGTGAGTGGGTGTGAGTGTGTCTGTGAGTGCAGGTGAGAGTGTGTGACTATTTGTGAGTGTGTGTGTGATTGCATGTGAGCCTGTGTTTGTGTGTTGTTTTGTTTGTGTGTGTAGGTGTGCGAGTGTGTTTGACAGTGTTTGAGTGAGTGTTAGTGCGTGTGTGTCTGTAAGTGTTTGTGTGAGTAGGTGTGTGAGTGTGTGTGACAGTGTGATTGTGTGTGTGAGTGCGTGTGAGTCTGTGTGTCTGTGTGTTTGTGATGTGTGTCTATATGTGTGTAGGTGTGTGACTCTTTATGGCACTGTGTCAATGTGCGTGAGTGCTCATGTGTCTGTGTGTGTGTGAGTTTGTGAGTGTGTAGGTGTGATTGGGAATGAGTGTGTGAGTGTGTATATGAGTGTGTCATTGTGTTTGTGTGTGTGTGTGAGTGTGTTTTTGTTTAGGTGTGTGTGTGACATTGTGTGTCTATGTGGGAGTGCATTTCTGTCTGAGTGTGTGTGTGTCTGTGTGTAAGTGTGAGAGTGTGTTAGGGTGTTTGTGAGAGTGCAGGTGTGTGAGTGGGAGTGAGTGAGTGAATGCGTATATGAGTGGGTGACTGTGTGTGTGCATGTGTGTGCCTGACAGTCTGAATATGTGGGTGTTTCTGTGTGTAGGTGTGTGAGTGAGTGTGTGATATTGTGTGAGTGTGTGTGTGACAATGTGTGAGTGTGTGTGAGAGCATATGAATCTGTGTGTGTTGGTGTGTGAAAAGGTGTGCGAGAGCTTGTGGCAGTGTGTGAGTGTGTGTGTTTGTGACATTCTGAGATTGTGTGTTGGTTTCTCTGTGTGTGTAGATGTGTGAGTGCAGCAGTGTGTGAGTGTGTGAGTGGGAATGTGTCTGTGAGTGTGTGTGGGTGTGAGTGTGCTTTTTTGAAATTCTAGTTGTGTGTGTGGGAGTGATTGTGTGTGTGTATATAAGTGTGCGTTTGTGTGTGAGTGTGTGTGATTGTGTGTATGTGTGTGTGACTATATGTGTGTGTGTCTATGTGTAGGTGCGTAATTGTGTGTGAGAATGTGGGTGCTTCTGTGTGTAGGTGTGTGAATGTGTGAGTGTGTTTGTGAGAGTGAAGTTGTGTGAGTGTTTGTGTGTGTGTGAGTGTGTATACGGTGTGTGATTGTGTCTGAGTTTTTGTGATTGTGTGTGAGAATGTGAGTGAAGGTGTCTGTGTGTATGTGTGTGAATGTGTGAAACAGTGTCTCAGTCTTCGTGATTTTGTGTGGGTGTGTGAGAGTGTGTGTGAGCGTTTGGGTGTAGGTGTTTCTTTTTGAGGGCCTTTGTGGTTAATATATGTGTGTGTGTGAGTGTGTGTGTGTAAGTGTGAGTGGGAGTGAGAGTGGGAGTGTGTGCACGAGTGTGTTGTGTGTGATTGTGTTTGTGGGTGAGTTTCTGAGCGTCTGTGTGGCAGGTGTGTGTGTCTGTTTTAGTGTGGGTGTGAGTGCATGTGACTCTGTGAGACTGTGTGTGTGTAGTTGTGTGAGTGGGAGTGAGTGTGTGAATGTGTATACGATTGGTGATTGTGTGTGTGTGTGATTGTGTGTGAGAATGTGTGTGAGTGAGTCTGTGTGTGTAGGTGTGTGTTTGTGCCGAAATCTGTGTGATTGCGTGTGTTTGTGAGTGTGTGTGACAGTGTGTGTGAGTGTAGGAGTGTCTGAGTGCCTGTGTGATTTCTGTATGTGAGTGTGTGTGTGTTTGATGATGCGTTTTTTTGTGTGTGTGTAGGTGTGTTAGTGGGAGAGTGTGTGTATACGAGTGTGTGATTGTGTGTGAGTGTTTATGTCTGTGAGTGGGTGTGAGTGTGTCTGTGTGTGCAGGTGTGAGTGTGTCAGTATTTGTGAGTGTGTTTGTGATTGCATGTGAGCCTGTGTTTGTATGTTGGTTTGTTTGTGTGTGTAGGTGTGCGAGTGTGTTTGACAGTGTTTAAGGGTGAGTGCGTGTGTGTCTGTAAGTGTTTGTGTGAGTAGGTGAGTGAGTGTGTGTGACCGGGTGATTGTGTGTGTGAATGAGTGTGAGTCTGTGTGTCTGTGTGTTTGTGGGTGTGTCTACATGTGTGTAGGTGTGTGACTGTTTATGGCACTGTGTCAATGCGCGTGAGTGCTCATGTGTCTGTGTGTGTGTGTGTGTGAGTTGGTGAGAGTGTCAGTGTGATTGGTAATGAGTGTGTATGTATATGAGTGTGTCATTGTGTTTGTGTGTGTGTGAGTGTGTTTTTGTTTAGGTCTGTGTGTGACATTGTGTGAGTCTATGTGGGAGTGCATTTCTGTCTGAGTGTGTGTGTGTCTGTGAGTAACGGTGAGAGTGTGTTAGGGTGTTTGTGAGAGTGCAGGTGTGTGAGTGGGAGTGAGTGAGTGAATGTGTATATGAGTGGGTGACTGTGTGTGTGTGCATGTTTGTGCCTGACAGTCTGAATATGTGGGTGTTTCTGTGTGTAGATGTGTGAGTGTGTGTGTGACATTGTGTGAGTGTGTGTGTGAGTGCAAGTGAATCTGTGTGTGTTGGTGTGTGAGTAGGTGAGCGAGAGCTTGTGGCAGTGTGTGAGAGTGTGTGTTTGAGACATTCTGAGCATGTGTGTTGGTGTCTCTGTGTGTGTAGATGTGTGAGTGCAGCAGTGTGTGAGTGTGTGAGTGGGAATGTGTCTGTGAGTGTGTGTGGGTGTGAGTGTGTTTCTTTGTGAAATTCTAGTGTGTGTGGGAGTGATTGTGTGAGTGTGTATATAAGTGTGCGATTGTGTGTGAGTGTGTGTGATTGTGTGTGTGCCTATATGTGTGTGTGTCTATGTGTAGGTGCGTAATTGTGTGTGTGCAAATGTGTGTGATAATGTGGGTGCTTCTGTGTGTAGGTGTGTGAATGTGTGAGTGTTTGTGAGAGTGTAGTTGTGTGAGTGTTTGTGTGTGTGTGAGTGTGTATACGGGTGTGTGATTGTGTCTGAGTTTTTGTGATTGTGTGTGAGAATGTGAGTGAATGTGTCTGTGTGTATGTGTGTGAGTGTGTGAAACAGTGTCTCAGTCTTCGTGATTTTGTGTGGGTGTGTGAGAGTGTGTGTGAGCGTTTGAGTGTAGGTGTTTCTTTTTGAGGGCCTTTGTGGTTAATATATGTGTGTGTGTGAGTGTGTGTGTGTGTAAGTGTGAGTGGGAGTGAGAGTGGGAGTGTGTGTACGAGTGTGTTATTGTGTGTGATTGTGTTTGTGGGTTTGTTTCTGAGCGTCTTTGTGTGCAGGTGTGTGTGTCTGACGGTTTTAGTGTGGGTGTGAGTGCATGTGACTCTGTGAGAGTGTGTGTGTGTAGTTGTGTGAGTGGGAGTGAGTGTGTGAATGTGTATACGAATGGGTGATTGTGTGTGTGTGATTGTGTGTGAGAATGTGTGTGAGTGAGTCTGTGTGTGTAGGTGTGTGTTTGTGCCGAAATCTGTGTGATTGCGTGTGTTTGTGAGTGTGTGTGACAGTGTGTGTGAGTGTAGGAGTGTCTGAGTGCCTGTGTGATTTCTGTATGTGAGTGTGTGTGTGTTTGATGATGCGTTTGTTAGTGTGTGAGTAGGTGTGTTAGAGGGAGAGAGTGTGTATACGAGTGTGTGATTGTGTGTGAGTGATTTTGTCTGTGAGTGGGTGTGAGTGTGTCTGTGAGTGCAGGTGAGAGTGTGTGACTATTTGTGAGTGTGTGTGTGATTGCATGTGAGCCTGTGTTTGTGTGTTGTTTTGTTTGTGTGTGTAGGTGTGCGAGTGTGTTTGACAGTGTTTGAGTGAGTGTTAGTGCGTGTGTGTCTGTAAGTGTTTGTGTGAGTAGGTGTTTGACAGTGTGATTGTGTGTGTGAGTGCGTGTGAGTCTGTGTGTCTGTGTGTTTGTGATGTGTGTCTATATGTGTGTAGGTGTGTGACTCTTTATGGCACTGTGTCAATGTGCGTGAGTGCTCATGTGTCTGTGTGTGTGTGAGTTTGTGAGTGTGTAGGTGTGATTGGGAATGAGTGTGTGAGTGTGTATATGAGTGTGTCATTGTGTTTGTGTGTGTGTGTGAGTGTGTTTTTGTTTAGGTGTGTGTGTGACATTGTGTGAGTCTATGTGGGAGTGCATTTCTGTCTGAGTGTGTGTGTGTCTGTGTGTAAGTGTGAGAGTGTGTTAGGGTGTTTGTGAGAGTGCAGGTGTGTGAGTGGGAGTGAGTGAGTGAATGCGTATATGAGTGGGTGACTGTGTGTGTGCATGTGTGTGCCTGACAGTCTGAATATGTGGGTGTTTCTGTGTGTAGGTGTGTGAGTGAGTGTGTGACATTGTGTGAGTGTGTGTGTGACAATGTGTGAGTGTGTGTGAGTGCATATGAATCTGTGTGTGTTGGTGTGTGAAAAGGTGTGCGAGAGCTTGTGACAGTGTGTGAGTGTGTGTGTTTGTGACATTCTGAGATTGTGTGTTGGTGTCTCTGTGTGTGTAGATGTGTGAGTGCAGCAGTGTGTGAGTGTGTGAGTGGGAATGTGTCTGTGAGTGTGTGTGGGTGTGAGTGTGTTTTTTTTGAAATTCTAGTTGTGTGTGTGGGAGTGATTGTGTGTGTGTATATAAGTGTGCGTTTGTGTGTGAGTGTGTGTGATTGTGTGTATGTGTGTGTGACTATATGTGTGTGTGTCTATGTGTAGGTGCGTAATTGTGTGTGAGAATGTGGGTGCTTCTGTGTGTAGGTGTGTGAATGTGTGAGTGTGTTTGTGAGAGTGAAGTTGTGTGAGTGTTTGTGTGTGTGTGAGTGTGTATACGGTGTGTGATTGTGTCTGAGTTTTTGTGATTGTGTGTGAGAATGTGAGTGAAGGTGTCTGTGTGTATGTGTGTGAATGTGTGAAACAGTGTCTCAGTCTTCGTGATTTTGTGTGGGTGTGTGAGAGTGTGTGTGAGCGTTTGGGTGTAGGTGTTTCTTTTTGAGGGCCTTTGTGGTTAATATATGTGTGTGTGTGAGTGTGTGTGTGTGTAAGTGTGAGTGGGAGTGAGAGTGGGAGTGTGTGCACGAGTGTGTTGTGTGTGATTGTGTTTGTGGGTGAGTTTCTGAGCGTCTTTGTGTGCAGGTGTGTTTCTGACGGTTTTAGTGTGGGTGTGAGTGCATGTGACTCTGTGAGAGTGTGTGTGTGTAGTTGTGTGAGTGGGAGTGAGTGTGTGAATGAGTATACGATTGGGTGACTGTGTGTGAGTGTGTGTGATTGTGTGTGAGATTGTGTGTGAGTGAGTCTGTGTGTGTAGGTGTGTGATTGTGCCGAAATCTGTGTGATTGCGTGTGTTTGTGAGAGTGTGTGACAGTGTGTGTGAGTGTAGGAGTGTCTGAGTGCCTGTGTGATTTCTGTATGTGAGTGTGTGTGTGTTTGATGATGCGTTTTTTTGTGTGTGTAGGTGTGTTAGTGGGAGAGTGTGTGTATACGAGTGTGTGATTGTGTGTGAGTGTTTATGTCTGTGAGTGGGTGTGAGTGTGTCTGTGTGTGCAGGTGTGAGTGTGTCAGTATTTGTGAGTGTGTTTGTGATTGCATGTGAGCCTGTGTTTGTATGTTGGTTTGTTTGTGTGTGTAGGTGTGCGAGTGTGTTTGACAGTGTTTAAGGGTGAGTGCGTGTGTGTCTGTAAGTGTTTGTGTGAGTAGGTGAGTGAGTGTGTGTGACCGGGTGATTGTGTGTGTGAATGAGTGTGAGTCTGTGTGTCTGTGTGTTTGTGGGTGTGTCTGCATGTGTGTAGGTTTGTGACAGTTTATGGCACTGTGTCAATGCGCGTGAGTGCTCATGTGTCTGTGTGTGTGTGTGTGAGTTGGTGAGAGTGTCAGTGTGATTGGTAATGAGTGTGTGAGTATGTATATGAGTGTGTCATTGTGTTTGTGTGTGTGAGTGTGTTTTTGTTTAGGTCTGTGTGTGACATTGTGTGAGTCTATGTGGGAGTGCATTTCTGTCTGAGTGTGTGTGTGTCTGTGAGTAACGGTGAGAGTGTGTTAGGGTGTTTGTGAGAGTGCAGGTGTGTGAGTGGGAGTGAGTGAGTGAATGTGTATATGAGTGGGTGACTGTGTGTGTGTGCATGTTTGTGCCTGACAGTCTGAATATGTGGGTGTTTCTGTGTGTAGGTGTGTGAGTGTGTGTGTGACATTGTGTGAGTGTGTGTGTGAGTGCAAGTGAATCTGTGTGTGTTGGTGTGTGAGTAGGTGAGCGAGAGCTTGTGGCAGTGTGTGAGAGTGTGTGTTTGAGACATTCTGAGCATGTGTGTTGGTGTCTCTGTGTGTGTAGATGTGTGAGTGCAGCAGTGTGTGAGTGTGTGAGTGGGAATGTGTCTGTGAGTGTGTGTGGGTGTGAGTGTGTTTCTTTGTGAAATTCTAGTTGTGTGTGTGGGAGTGATTGTGTGAGTGTGTATATAAGTGTGCGATTGTGTGTGAGTGTGTGTGATTGTGTGTGTGCCTATATGTGTGTGTGTCTATGTGTAGGTGCGTAATTGTGTGTGTGCAAATGTGTGTGATAATGTGGGTGCTTCTGTGTGTAGGTGTGTGAATGTGTGAGTGTTTGTGAGAGTGTAGTTGTGTGAGTGTTTGTGTGTGTGTGAGTGTGTATACGGGTGTGTGATTGTGTCTGAGTTTTTGTGATTGTGTGTGAGAATGTGAGTGAATGTGTCTGTGTGTATGTGTGTGAGTGTGTGGAACAGTGTCTCAGTCTTCGTGATTTTGTGTGGGTGTGTGAGAGTGTGTGTGAGCGTTTGAGTGTAGGTGTTTCTTTTTGAGGGCCTTTGTGGTTAATATATGTGTGTGTGTGAGTGTGTGTGTGTGTAAGTGTGAGTGGGAGTGAGAGTGGGAGTGTGTGTACGAGTGTGTTATTGTGTGTGATTGTGTTTGTGGGTTTGTTTCTGAGCGTCTTTGTGTGCAGGTGTGTGTGTCTGACGGTTTTAGTGTGGGTGTGAGTGCATGTGACTCTGTGAGAGTGTGTGTGTGTAGTTGTGTGAGTGGGAGTGAGTGTGTGAATGTGTATACGAATGGGTGATTGTGTGTGTGTGATTGTGTGTGAGAATGTGTGTGAGTGAGTCTGTGTGTGTAGGTGTGTGTTTGTGCCGAAATCTGTGTGATTGCGTGTGTTTGTGAGTGTGTGTGACAGTGTGTGTGAGTGTAGGAGTGTCTGAGTGCCTGTGTGATTTCTGTATGTGAGTGTGTGTGTTTGATGATGCGTTTGTTAGTGTGTGTGTAGGTGTGTTAGTGGGAGAGAGTGTGTATACGAGTGTGTGATTGTGTGTGAGTGATTTTGTCTGTGAGTGGGTGTGAGTGTGTCTGTGAGTGCAGGTGAGAGTGTGTGACTATTTGTGAGTGTGTGTGTGATTGCATGTGAGCCTGTGTTTGTGTGCTGTTTTGTTTGTGTGTGTAGGTGTGCGAGTGGGTTTCACAGTGTTTGAGTGTTAGTGCGTGTGTGTCTGTAAGTGTTTGTGTGAGTAGGTGTGTGTGTGTGTGACAGTGTGATTGTGTGTGTGAATGCGTGTGAGTCTGTGTGTCTGTGTGTTTGTGGGTGTGTCTATATGTGTGTAGGTGTGTGACTATTTATAGCACTGTGTCAATGTGCGTGATTGCGCATGTGTCTGTGTGTGTGTGAGTTTGTGAGAGTGTAGGTGAGATTGGGAATGAGTGTGTGAGTGTGTATATGAGTGTGTCATTGTGTTTGTGTGTGTGTGAGTGTGTTTTTGTTTAGGTCTGTGTGTGACATTGTGTGAGTCTATGTGGGAGTGCATTTCTGTCTGAGTGTGTGTGTGTCTGTGTGTAAGAGTGAGAGTGCGTTAGGGTGTTTGTGAGAGTGCAGGTGTGTGAGTGGGAGTGAGTGAGTGAATGTGTATATGAGTGGGTGACTGTGTGTGTGTGCATGTGTGTGCCTGACAGTCTGAATATGTGGGTGTTACTGTGTGTAGGTGTGTGAGTGTGTGTGTGACATTGTGTGAGTGTGTGTGACATTGTGTGAGTGTGTGTGAGTGCATGTGAATCTGTGTGTGTTTGTGTGTGAGTAGGTGTGCGAGAGCTTGTGGCAGTGTGTGAGTGTGTGTGTTTGTGACTTTCTGTGATTGTGTGTTGGTGTCTCTGTGTGTGTAGATGTGTGAGTGCAGCAGTGTGTGAGTGTGTGAGTGGGAATGTGTCTGTGAGTGTGTGTGGGTGTGAGTGTGTTTCTTTGTGAAATTCTAGTTGTGTGAGTGGGAGTGATTGTGTGAGTGTGTATATAAGTGTGCGATTGTGTGTGAGTGAGTGTGAGTATGTGTGTGTGCCTATATGTGTGTGTGTCTATGTGTAGGTCCGTAATTGTGTGTGTGCAAATGTGTGTGAGAATGTGGGTGCTTCTGTGTGTAGGTGTGTGAATGTGTGAGTGTGTTTGTGAGAGTGTAGTTGTGTGAGTGTTTGTGTGTGTGTGAGTGTGTATACGGGTGTGTGATTGTGTCTGAGTTTTTGTGATTGTGTGTGAGAATGTGAGTGAATGTGTCTGTGTGTATGTGTGTGAGTGTGTGAAACAGTGTCTCAGTCTTCGTGATTTTGTGTGGGTGTGTGAGAGTGTGTGTGAGCGTTTGAGTGTAGGTGTTTCTTTTTGAGGGACTTTGTGGTTAATATATGTGTGTGTGTGAGTGTGTGTGTGTAAGTATGAGTGGGAGTGAGAGTGGGAGTGTGTGTACAAGTGTGTTACTGTGTGTGATTGTGTTTGTGGTTGAGTTTCTGAGCGTCTGTGTGCAGGTGTGTGTGTCTGACAGTTTTAGTGTGGGTGTGAGTGCATGTGACTGTGAGAGTGTGTGTGCGTAGTTGTGTGAGTGGGAGTGAGTGTGTGAATGTGTATACGATTGGGTGATTGTGTGTGTGTGTGACTGTGTGTGAGAATGTGTGTGAGTGAGTCTGTGTGTGTAGGTGTGTGATTGTGCCGAAGTCTGTGTGATTGTGTGTGTTTGTGAGTGTGTGTGACAGTGTGTGTGAGTGTAGGAGTGTCTGAGTGCCTGTGTGATTTCTGTATGTGAGTGTGTGTGTTTGATGATGCGTTTGTTTGTGTGTGTGTAGGTGTGTTAGTGGGACAGAGTGTGTATACGAGTGTGTGATTGTGTGTGAGTGTTTTTGTCTGTGAGTGGGTGTGTGTGTGTCTGTGTGTGCAGGTGAGAGTGTGTGACTATTTGTGATTGTCTTTGTGATTGCATGTGAGCCTGTGTTTGTGTGTTGGTTTGTTTGTGTGTGTAGGTGTGCGAGTGTGTTTGACAGTGTTTCAGTGTTAGTGCGTGTGTGTCTGTCAGTGTTTGTGTGAGTAGGTGTGTGAGTGTGTGTGACCGGGTGATTGTGAGTGTGAATGCGTGTGAGTCTGTGTGTCTGTGTGTTTGTGGGTGTGTCTACATGTGTGTAGGTGTGTGACTGTTTATGGCACTGTGTCAATGTGCGTGAGTGCTCATGTGTCTGTGTGAGTGTGTGAGTGTTAGTGCGTGTGTGTCTGTCAGTGTTTGTGTGTGTAGGTGTGTGAGTGTGTGTGACCGGGTGATTGTGAGTGTGAATGCGTGTGAGTCTGTGTGTCTGTGTGTTTGTGTTTGTGTCTACATGTGTGTAGGTGTGTGACTCTTTATGGCACTGTGTCAATGTGCGTGAGTGCTCATGTATCTGTGTGTGTGTGTGAGTTTGTGAGAGTGTAAGTGTGATTGGGAATGAGTGTGTGAGTATGTATATGAGTGTGTGTCATTGTGTTTGTGTGTGTGTGAGTGTGTTTTTGTTTAGGTCTGTGTGTGACATTGTGTGGGTCTATGTGGGACTGCATTTCTGTCTGAGTGTGTGTGTGTCTGTGAGTAAGGGTGAGAGTGTGTTAGGGTGTTTGTGAGAGTGCAGGTGTGTGAGTGGGAGTGAGTGAGTGAATGTGTATATGAGTGGGTGACTGTGTGTGTGTGCATGTGTCTGCCTGACAGTCTGAATATGTGGGGGTTTCGGTGTGTAGGTGTGTGTGTGTGTGACATTGTGTGAGTGTGTGTGAGTGCATGTGAATCTGTGTGTGTTTGTGTGTGAGTAGGTGTGCGAGAGCTTGTGGCAGTGTGTGAGTGTGTGTGTTTGTGACATTCTGTGATTGTGTGTTGGTGTCTCTGTGTGTGTAGATGTGTGAGTGCAGCAGTGTGTGAGTGTGTGAGAGCGAATGAGTCTGTGAGTGTGTGTGGGTGTCAGTGTGTTTCTTTGTGAAATATCATTTGTGTGAGTGGGAGTGATTGTGTGAGTGTGTATATAAGTGTGCGATTGTGTGTGAGTGTGTGTGATTGTGTGTGAGTATGTGTGTGTGCCTATATGTGTGTGTCTATGTGTAGGAGCGTAATTGTGTGTGTGCAATTGTTTGTGAGAATGTGGTTGTTTCTGTGTGTAGGTGTGTGAATGTGTGAGTGTGTTTGTGAGAGTGTAGTTGTGTGAGTGTTTGTGTGTGTGTGAGTGTGAATACGGGTGTGTGATTGTGTCTGAGATTTTGTGATTGTTTGTGAGAATGTGAGTGAACGTGTCTGTGTGTATGTGTGTGAGTGTGTGAAACAGTGTCTCAGTCTTCGTGAATTTGTGTGGGTGTGTGAGAGTGTGTGTGAGCGTTTGAGTGTAGGTGTTTCTTTTTGAGGGCTTTTGTGGTTAATATATGTGTGTGTGTGAGTATGTGTGTGTGTAAGTGGGAGTGGGAGTGAGAGTGGGAGTGTGTGTACGAGTGTGTTATTGTGTGTGATTGTGTTTGTGGGTTTGTTTCTGAGCGTCTTTGTGTGGAGGTGTGTGTGTCTGACGGTTTTAGTGTGGGTGTGAGTGCATGTGACTCTGTGAGAGTGTGTGTGTGTAGTTGTGTGAGTGGGAGTGATTGTGTGAATGTGTATACGATTGGGTGACTGTGGGTGTGTGTGAGTGTGTGTGAGAATGTGTGTGAGTTAGTCTGTGTGTGTAGGTGTGTGATTGTGCCGACGTCTGTGTGATTGTGTGTGTTTGTGAGGGTGTGGGACAGTGTGTGTGAGTGTAGGAGTGTCTGAGTGCCTGTGTGATTTCTGTATGTGAGTGTGTGTGTGTTTGATGATGCCTTTGTTTGTGTGTGTGTAGGTGTGTTAGTGGGAGAGAGTGTGTATACGATTGTGTGATTGTGTGTGAGTGTTTTTGTCTGTGAGTGGGTGTGAGTGTGTCTGTGTGTGCAGGTGAGAGTGTGTCACTATTTGTGAGTGTGTGTGTGATTGCATGTGAGCCTGTGTATATGTGTTGGTTTGTTTGTGTGTGTAGGTGTGCGAGTGTGTTTGACAGTGTTTCAGTGTTAGTGCGTGTGTGTCTGTAAGTGTTTGTGTGAGTAGGTGTGTGAGTGTGTGTGACCGGTTGATTGTGTGTGTGAATGCGTGTGAGTCTGTGTGTCTGTGTGTTTGTGGGTGTGTCTACATGTGTGTAGGTGTGTGACTGTTTATGGCACTGTGTCAATGTGCGTGAGTGCTCATGTGTCTGTGTGTGTGTGTGAGATTGTGAGAGTGTAGGTGTGATTGGGAATGAGTGTGTGTGTATATGAGTGTGTCATTGTGTTTGTGTGTGTGTGAGTGTGTTTTTGTTTAGGTGTGTGTGTGACATTGTGTGAGTCTATGTGGGAGTGCATTTCTCTCTGAGTGTGTGTGTGTCTGTGTGTAAGTGTGAGAGTGTGTTAGGGTGTGTGTGAGAGTGCAGGGGTGTGAGTGGGATTGAGTGAGTGTATGTGTATATGAGTGGGTGACTGTGTGTTTGCATGTGTGCTGCCTGACTGTCTGAATATGTGGGTGTATCTGTGTGTAGGTGTGTGAGTGTGTGTGTGACATTGTGTGAGTGTGTGTGAGTGCATGTGAATCTGTGTGTGTTTGTGTGTGAGTAGTTGTGCGAGAGCTTGTGGCAGTGTGTGAGTGTGTGTGTTTGTGACATTCTGTGATTGTGTGTTGGTGTCTCTGTGTGTGTAGATGTGTGAGTGCAGCAGTGTGTGAGTGTGTGAGTGGGAATGTGTCTGTGAGTGTGTGTGGGTGTGAGTGTGTTTTTTTTGAAATTCTAGTTGTGTGTGTGGGAGTGATTGTGTGTGTGTATATAAGTGTGCGTTTGTGTGTGAGTGTGTGTGATTGTGTGTATGTGTGTGTGACTATATGTGTGTGTGTCTATGTGTAGGTGCGTAATTGTGTGTGAGAATGTGGGTGCTTCTGTGTGTAGGTGTGTGAATGTGTGTGTGTGTTTGTGAGAGTGAAGTTGTGTGAGTGTTTGTGTGTGTGTGAGTGTGTATACGGTGTGTGATTGTGTCTGAGGTTTTGTGATTGTGTGTGAGAATGTGAGTGAAGGTGTCTGTGTGTATGTGTGTGAATGTGTGAAACAGTGTCTCAGTCTTCGTGATTTTGTGTGGGTGTGCGAGAGTGTGTGTGAGCGTTTGGGTGTAGGTGTTTCTTTTTGAGGGCCTTTGTGGTTAATATATGTGTGTGTGTGAGTGTGTGTGTGTAAGTGTGAGTGGGAGTGAGAGTGGGAGTGTGTGCACGAGTGTGTTGTGTGTGATTGTGTTTGTGGGTGAGTTTCTGAGCGTCTTTGTGTGCAGGTGTGTTTCTGACGGTTTTAGTGTGGGTGTGAGTGCATGTGACTCTGTGAGAGTGTGTGTGTGTAGTTGTGTGAGTGGGAGTGAGTGTGTGAATGTGTATATGATTGGGTGACTGTGTGTGAGTGTGTGTGATTGTGTGTGAGAATGTGTGTGAGTGAGTCTGTGTGTGTAGGTGTGTGATTGTGCCGAACTCTGTGTGATTGCGTGTGTTTGTGAGTGTGTGTGACAGTGTGTGTGAGTGTAGGAGTGTCTGAGTGCCTGTGTGATTTCTGTATGTGAGTGTGTGTGTGTTTGATGATGCGTTTTTTTTTGTGTGTGTAGGTGTGTTTGTGGGAGAGTGTGTGTATACGAGTGTGTGATTGTGTGTGAGTGTTTATGTCTGTGAGTGGGTGTGAGTGTGTCTGTGTGTGCAGGTGTGAGTGTGTCAGTATTTGTGAGTGTGTTTGTGATTGCATGTGAGCCTGTGTTTGTATGTTGGTTTGTTTGTGTGTGTAGGTGTGCGAGTGTGTTTGACAGTGTTTAAGGGTGAGTGCGTGTGTGTCTGTAAGTGTTTGTGTGAGTAGGTGAGTGAGTGTGTGTGACCGGGTGATTGTGTGTGTGAATGAGTGTGAGTCTGTGTGTCTGTGTGTTTGTGGGTGTGTCTACATGTGTGTAGGTGTGTGACAGTTTATGGCACTGTGTCAATGCGCGTGAGTGCTCATGTGTCTGTGTGTGTGTGTGTGAGTTGGTGAGAGTGTCAGTGTGATTGGTAATGAGTGTGTGAGTATGTATATGAGTGTGTCATTGTGTTTGTGTGTGTGTGAGTGTGTTTTTGTTTAGGTCTGTGTGTGACATTGTGTGAGTCTATGTGGGAGTGCATTTCTGTCTGAGTGTGTGTGTGTCTGTGAGTAACGGTGAGAGTGTGTTAGGGTGTTTGTGAGAGTGCAGGTGTGTGAGTGGGAGTGAGTGAGTGAATGTGTATATGAGTGGGTGACTGTGTGTGTGTGCATGTTTGTGCCTGACAGTCTGAATATGTGGGTGTTTCTGTGTGTAGGTGTGTGAGTGTGTGTGTGACATTGTGTGAGTGTGTGTGTGAGTGCAAGTGAATCTGTGTGTGTTGGTGTGTGAGTAGGTGAGCGAGAGCTTGTGGCAGTGTGTGAGAGTGTGTGTTTGAGACATTCTGAGCATGTGTGTTGGTGTCTCTGTGTGTGTAGATGTGTGAGTGCAGCAGTGTGTGAGTGTGTGAGTGGGAATGTGTCTGTGAGTGTGTGTGGGTGTGAGTGTGTTTCTTTGTGAAATTCTAGTTGTGTGTGTGGGAGTGATTGTGTGAGTGTGTATATAAGTGTGCGATTGTGTGTGAGTGTGTGTGATTGTGTGTGTGCCTATATGTGTGTGTGTCTATGTGTAGGTGCGTAATTGTGTGTGTGCAAATGTGTGTGATAATGTGGGTGCTTCTGTGTGTAGGTGTGTGAATGTGTGAGTGTTTGTGAGAGTGTAGTTGTGTGAGTGTTTGTGTGTGTGTGAGTGTGTATACGGGTGTGTGATTGTGTCTGAGTTTTTGTGATTGTGTGTGAGAATGTGAGTGAATGTGTCTGTGTGTATGTGTGTGAGTGTGTGGAACAGTGTCTCAGTCTTCGTGATTTTGTGTGGGTGTGTGAGAGTGTGTGTGAGCGTTTGAGTGTAGGTGTTTCTTTTTGAGGGCCTTTGTGGTTAATATATGTGTGTGTGTGAGTGTGTGTGTGTGTAAGTGTGAGTGGGAGTGAGAGTGGGAGTGTGTGTACGAGTGTGTTATTGTGTGTGATTGTGTTTGTGGGTTTGTTTCTGAGCGTCTTTGTGTGCAGGTGTGTGTGTCTGACGGTTTTAGTGTGGGTGTGAGTGCATGTGACTCTGTGAGAGTGTGTGTGTGTAGTTGTGTGAGTGGGAGTGAGTGTGTGAATGTGTATACGAATGGGTGATTGTGTGTGTGTGATTGTGTGTGAGAATGTGTGTGAGTGAGTCTGTGTGTGTAGGTGTGTGTTTGTGCCGAAATCTGTGTGATTGCGTGTGTTTGTGAGTGTGTGTGACAGTGTGTGTGAGTGTAGGAGTGTCTGAGTGCCTGTGTGATTTCTGTATGTGAGTGTGTGTGTGTTTGATGATGCGTTTGTTAGTGTGTGTGTAGGTGTGTTAGTGGGAGAGAGTGTGTATACGAGTGTGTGATTGTGTGTGAGTGATTTTGTCTGTGAGTGGGTGTGAGTGTGTCTGTGAGTGCAGGTGAGAGTGTGTGACTATTTGTGAGTGTGTGTGTGATTGCATGTGAGCCTGTGTTTGTGTGTTGTTTTGTTTGTGTGTGTAGGTGTGCGAGTGTGTTTGACAGTGTTTGAGTGAGTGTTAGTGCGTGTGTGTCTGTAAGTGTTTGTGTGAGTAGGTGTGTGAGTGTGTGTGACAGTGTGATTGTGTGTGTGAGTGCGTGTGAGTCTGTGTGTCTGTGTGTTTGTGATGTGTGTCTATATGTGTGTAGGTGTGTGACTCTTTATGGCACTGTGTCAATGTGCGTGAGTGCTCATGTGTCTGTGTGTGTGAGTTTGTGAGTGTGTAGGTGTGATTGGGAATGAGTGTGTGAGTGTGTATATGAGTGTGTCATTGTGTTTGTGTGTGTGTGAGTGTGTTTTTGTTTAGGTGTGTGTGTGACATTGTGTGAGTCTATGTGGGAGTGCATTTCTGTCTGAGTGTGTGTGTGTCTGTGTGTAAGTGTGAGAGTGTGTTAGGGTGTTTGTGAGAGTGCAGGTGTGTGAGTGGGAGTGAGTGAGTGAATGTGTATATGAGTGGGTGACTGTGTGTGTGCATGTGTGTGCCTGACAGTCTGAATATGTGGGTGTTTCTGTGTGTAGGTGTGTGAGTGAGTGTGTGACATTGTGTGAGTGTGTGTGTGACAATGTGTGAGTGTGTGTGAGTGCATATGAATCTGTGTGTGTTGGTGTGTGAAAAGGTGTGCGAGAGCTTGTGGCAGTCTGTGAGTGTGTGTGTTTGTGTCATTCTGAGCATGTGTGTTGGTGTCTCTGTGTGTGTAGATGTGTGAGTGCAGCAGTGTGTGAGTGGGAATGTGTCTGTGAGTGTGTGTGGGTGTGAGTGTGTTTTTTTTGAAATTCTAGTTGTGTGTGTGGGAGTGATTGTGTGTGTGTATATAAGTGTGCGTTTGTGTGTGAGTGTGTGTGATTGTGTGTATGTGTGCGTGACTATATGTGTGTGTCTATGTGTAGGTGCGTAATTGTGTGTGAGAATGTGGGTGCTTCTGTGTGTAGGTGTGTGAATGAGTGTGTGTGTTTGTGAGAGTGAAGTTGTGTGAGTGTTTGTGTGTGTGTGAGTGTGTATACGGTGTGTGATTGTGTCTGAGTTTTTGTGATTGTGTGTGAGAATGTGAGTGAAGGTGTCTTTGTGTATGTGTGTGAATGTGTGAAACAGTGTCTCAGTCTTCGTGATTTTGTGTGGGTGTGTGAGAGTGTGTGTGAGCGTTTGGGTGTAGGTGTTTCTTTTTGAGGGCCTTTGTGGTTAATATATGTGTGTGTGTGAGTGTGTGTGTGTGTAAGTGTGAGTGGGAGTGAGAGTGGGAGTGTGTGCACGAGTGTGTTGTGTGTGATTGTGTTTGTGGGTGAGTTTCTGAGCGTCTTTGTGTGCAGGTGTGTTTCTGACGGTTTTAGTGTGGGTGTGAGTGCATGTGACTCTGTGAGAGTGTGTGTGTGTAGTTGTGTGAGTGGGAGTGAGTGTGTGAATGTGTATACGATTGGGTGACTGTGTGTGAGTGTGTGTGATTGTGTGTGAGAATGTGTGTGAGTGAGTCTGTGTGTGTAGGTGTGTGATTGTGCCGAACTCTGTGTGATTGCGTGTGTTTGTGAGTGTGTGTGACAGTGTGTGTGAGTGTAGGAGTGTCTGAGTGCCTGTGTGATTTCTGTATGTGAGTGTGTGTGTGTTTGATGATGCGTTTTTTTTTGTGTGTGTAGGTGTGTTAGTGGGAGAGTGTGTGTATACGAGTGTGTGATTGTGTGTGAGTGTTTATGTCTGTGAGTGGGTGTGAGTGTGTCTGTGTGTGCAGGTGTGAGTGTGTCAGTATTTGTGAGTGTGTTTGTGATTGCATGTGAGCCTGTGTTTGTATGTTGGTTTGTTTGTGTGTGTAGGTGTGCGAGTGTGTTTGACAGTGTTTAAGGGTGAGTGCGTGTGTGTCTGTAAGTGTTTGTGTGAGTAGGTGAGTGAGTGTGTGTGACCGGGTGATTGTGTGTGTGAATGAGTGTGAGTCTGTGTGTCTGTGTGTTTGTGGGTGTGTCTACATGTGTGTAGGTGTGTGACTGTTTATGGCACTGTGTCAATGCGCGTGAGTGCTCATGTGTCTGTGTGTGTGTGTGTGTGAGTTGGTGAGAGTGTCAGTGTGATTGGTAATGAGTGTGTATGTATATGAGTGTGTCATTGTGTTTGTGTGTGTGTGAGTGTGTTTTTGTTTAGGTGTGTGTGTGACATTGTGTGAGTCTATGTGGGAGTGCATTTCTGTCTGAGTGTGTGTGTGTCTGTGTGTAAGTGTGAGAGTGTGTTAGGGTGTTTGTGAGAGTGCAGGTGTGTGAGTGGGAGTGAGTGAATGTGTATATGTGTGGGTGACTGTGTGTGTGTGCATGTTTGTGCCTGACAGTCTGAATATGTGGGTGTTTCTGTGTGTAGGTGTGTGAGTGTGTGTGTGACATTGTGTGAGTGTGTGTGTGAGTGCAAGTGAATCTGTGTGTGTTGGTGTGTGAGTAGGTGAGCGAGAGCTTGTGGCAGTGTGTGAGAGTGTGTGTTTGAGACATTCTGAGCATGTGTGTTGGTGTCTCTGTGTGTGTAGATGTGTGAGTGCAGCAGTGTGTGAGTGTGTGAGTGGGAATGTGTCTGTGAGTGTGTGTGGGTGTGAGTGTGTTTCTTTGTGAAATTCTAGTTGTGTGAGTGGGAGTGATTGTGTGAGTGTGTATATAAGTGTGCGAATGTGTGTGAGTGTGTGTGATTGTGTGTGTGCCTATATGTGTGTGTGTCTATGTGTAGGTGCGTAATTGTGTGTGTGCAAATGTGTGTGATAATGAGGGTGCTTCTGTGTGTAGGTGTGTGAATGTGTGAGTGTTTGTGAGAGTGTAGTTGTGTGAGTGTTTGTGTGTGTGTGAGTGTGTATACGGGTGTGTGATTGTGTCTGAGTTTTTGTGATTGTGTGTGAGAATGTGAGTGAATGTGTCTGTGTGTATGTGTGTGAGTGTGTGGAACAGTGTCTCAGTCTTCGTGATTTTGTGTGGGTGTGTGAGAGTGTGTTTGAGCGTTTGAGTGTAGGTGTTTCTTTTTGAGGGCCTTTGTGGTTAATATATGTGTGTGTGTGAGTGTGTGTGTGTAAGTGTGAGTGGGAGTGAGAGTGGGAGTGTGTGTACGAGTGTGTTATTGTGTGTGATTGTGTTTGTGGGTTTGTTTCTGAGCGTCTTTGTGTGCAGGTGTGTGTGTCTGACGGTTTTAGTGTGGGTGTGAGTGCATGTGACTGTGAGAGTGTGTGTGTGTAGTTGTGTGAGTGGGAGTGAGTGTGTGAATGTGTATACGAATGGGTGATTGTGTGTGTGTGATTGTGTGTGAGAATGTGTGTGAGTGAGTCTGTGTGTGTAGGTGTGTGTTTGTGCCGAAATCTGTGTGATTGCGTGTGTTTGTGAGTGTGTGTGACAGTGTGTGTGAGTGTAGGAGTGTCTGAGTGCCTGTGTGATTTCTGTATGTGAGTGTGTGTGTGTTTGATGATGCGTTTGTTAGTGTGTGTGTAGGTGTGTTAGTGGGAGAGAGTGTGTATACGAGTTTGTGATTGTGTGTGAGTGATTTTGTCTGTGAGTGGGTGTGAGTGTGTCTGTGAGTGCAGGTGAGAGTGTGTGACTATTTGTGAGTGTGTGTGTGATTGCATGTGAGCCTGTGTTTGTGTGTTGTTTTGTTTGTGTGTGTAGGTGTGCGAGTGTGTTTGACAGTGTTTGAGTGAGTGTTAGTGCGTGTGTGTCTGTGTTTGTGTGAGTAGGTGTGTGAGTGTGTGTGACAGTGTGATTGTGTGTGTGAGTGCGTGTGAGTCTGTGTGTCTGTGTGTTTGTGATGTGTGTCTATATGTGTGTAGGTGTGTGACTCTTTATGGCACTGTGTCAATGTGCGTGAGTGCTCATGTGTCTGTGTGTGTGTGAGTTTGTGAGTGTGTAGGTGTGATTGGGAATGAGTGTGTGAGTGTGTATATGAGTGTGTCATTGTGTTTGTGTGTGTGTGTGAGTGTGTTTTTGTTTAGGTGTGTGTGTGACATTGTGTGAGTCTATGTGGGAGTGCATTTCTGTCTGAGTGTGTGTGTGTCTGTGTGTAAGTGTGAGAGTGTGTTAGGGTGTTTGTGAGAGTGCAGGTGTGTGAGTGGGAGTGAGTGAGTGAATGCGTATATGAGTGGGTGACTGTGTGTGTGTGCATGTGTGTGCCTGACAGTCTGAATATGTGGGTGTTTCTGTGTGTAGGTGTGTGAGTGAGTGTGTGACATTGTGTGAGTGTGTGTGTGACAATGTGTGAGTGTGTGTGAGTGCATATGAATCTGTGTGTGTTGGTGTGTGAAAAGGTGTGCGAGAGCTTGTGACAGTGTGTGAGTGTGTGTGTTTGTGACATTCTGAGCATGTGTGTTGGTGTCTCTGTGTGTGTAGATGTGTGAGTGCAGCAGTGTGTGAGTGTGTGAGTGGGAATGTGTCTGTGAGTGTGTGTGGGTGTGAGTGTGTTTTTTTTGAAATTCTATTTGTGTGTGTGGGAGTGATTGTGTGTGTGTATATAAGTGTGCGTTTGTGTGTGAGTGTGTGTGATTGTGTGTATGTGTGTGTGACTATATGTGTGTGTGTCTATGTGTAGGTGCGTAATTGTGTGTGAGAATGTGGGTGCTTCTGTGTGTAGGTGTGTGAATGTGTGAGTGTGTTTGTGAGAGTGAAGTTGTGTGAGTGTTTGTGTGTGTGTGAGTGTGTATACGGTGTGTGATTGTGTCTGAGTTTTTGTGATTGTGTGTGAGAATGTGAGTGAAGGTGTCTGTGTGTATGTGTGTGAATGTGTGAAACAGTGTCTCAGTCTTCGTGATTTTGTGTGGGTGTGTGAGAGTGTGTGTGAGCGTTTGAGTGTAGGTGTTTCTTTTTGAGGGCCTTTGTGGTTAATATATGTGTGTGTGTGAGTGTGTGTGTGTGTAAGTGTGAGTGGGAGTGAGAGTGGGAGTGTGTGCACGAGTGTGTTGTGTGTGATTGTGTTTGTGGGTGAGTTTCTGAGCGTCTTTGTGTGCAGGTGTGTTTCTGACGGTTTTAGTGTGGGTGTGAGTGCATGTGACTCTGTGAGAGTGTGTGTGTGTAGTTGTGTGAGTGGGAGTGAGTGTGTGAATGAGTATACGATTGGGTGACTGTGTGTGAGTGTGTGTGATTGTGTGTGAGAATGTGTGTGAGTGAGTCTGTGTGTGTAGGTGTGTGATTGTGCCGAAATCTGTGTGATTGCGTGTGTTTGTGAGTGTGTGTGACAGTGTGTGTGAGTGTAGGAGTGTCTGAGTGCCTGTGTGATTTCTGTATGTGAGTGTGTGTGTGTTTGATGATGCGTTTTTTTGTGTGTGTAGGTGTGTTAGTGGGAGAGTGTGTGTATACGAGTGTGTGATTGTGTGTGAGTGTTTATGTCTGTGAGTGGGTGTGAGTGTGTCTGTGTGTGCAGGTGTGAGTGTGTCAGTATTTGTGAGTGTGTTTGTGATTGCATGTGAGCCTGTGTTTGTATGTTGGTTTGTTTGTGTGTGTAGGTGTGCGAGTGTGTTTGACAGTGTTTAAGGGTGAGTGCGTGTGTGTCTGTAAGTGTTTGTGTGAGTAGGTGAGTGAGTGTGTGTGACCGGGTGATTGTGTGTGTGAATGAGTGTGAGTCTGTGTGTCTGTGTGTTTGTGGGTGTGTCTGCATGTGTGTAGGTTTGTGACAGTTTATGGCACTGTGTCAATGCGCGTGAGTGCTCATGTGTCTGTGTGTGTGTGTGTGAGTTGGTGAGAGTGTCAGTGTGATTGGTAATGAGTGTGTGAGTATGTATATGAGTGTGTCATTGTGTTTGTGTGTGTGAGTGTGTTTTTGTTTAGGTCTGTGTGTGACATTGTGTGAGTCTATGTGGGAGTGCATTTCTGTCTGAGTGTGTGTGTGTCTGTGAGTAACGGTGAGAGTGTGTTAGGGTGTTTGTGAGAGTGCAGGTGTGTGAGTGGGAGTGAGTGAGTGAATGTGTATATGAGTGGGTGACTGTGTGTGTGTGCATGTTTGTGCCTGACAGTCTGAATATGTGGGTGTTTCTGTGTGTAGGTGTGTGAATGTGTGAGTGTGTTTGTGAGAGTGTAGTTGTGTGCGTGTTTGTGTGTGTGTGAGTGTGTATACGGGTGTGTGATTGTGTCGGATTTTTTGTGATTGTTTGTGAGAATGTGAGTGAATGTGTCTGTGTGTATGTGTGTGAGTGTGTGAAACAGTGTCTCAGTCTTCGTGATTTTGTGTGGGTGTGTGAGAGTGTGTGTGAGCGTTTGAGTGTAGGTGTTTCTTTTTGAGGGACTTTGTGGTTAATATATGTGTGTGTGTGAGTGTGTGTGTGTGTAAGTGTGAGTGTGAGAGTGGGAGTGTGTGTACGAGTGTGTTATTGTGTGTGATTGTGTTTGTGGTTGAGTTTCTGAGCGTCTGTGTGCAGGTGTGTGTGTCTGAAAGTTTTAGTGTGGGTGTGAGTGCATGTGACTGTGAGAGTGTGTGTGTGTAGTTGTGTGAGTGGGAGTGAGTGTGTGAATGTGTATACGATTGGGTGACTGTGTGTGAGTGTGTGTGATTGTGTGTGAGAATGTGTGTGAGTGAGTCTGTGTGTGTAGGTGTGTGATTGTGCCGAACTCTGTGTGATTGCGGGTGTTTGTGAGTGTGTGTGACAGTGTGTGTGAGTGTAGGAGTGTCTGAGTGCCTGTGTGATTTCTGTATGTGAGTGTGTGTGTTTGATGATGCGTTTGTTTGTGTGTGTGTAGGTGTGTTAGTGGGACAGAGTGTGTATACGAGTGTGTGATTGTGTGTGAGTGTTTTTGTCTGAGAGGGTGTGAGTGTGTCTGTGTGTGCAGGTGAGATTGTGTGACTATTTGTGAGTGTCTTTGTGATTGCATGTGAGCCTGTGTTTGTGTGTTGGTTTGTTTGTGTGTGTAGGTGTGCGAGTGTGTTTGACAGTGTTTCAGTGTTAGTGCGTGTGTGTCTGTCAGTGTTTGTGTGAGTAGGTGTGTGAGTGTGTGTGACCGGGTGATTGTGAGTGTGAATGCGTGTGAGTCTGTGTGTCTGTGTGTTTGTGGGTGTGTCTACATGTGTGTAGGTGTGTGACTATTTATAGCACTGTGTCAATGTGCGTGATTGCGCATGTGTCTGTGTGTGTGTGAGTTTGTGAGAGTGTAGGTGAGATTGGGAATGAGTGTGTGAGTGTGTATATGAGTGTGTCATTGTGTTTGTGTGTGTGTGAGTGTGTTTTTGTTTAGGTCTGTGTGTGACATTGTGTGAGTCTATGTGGGAGTGCATTTCTGTCTGAGTGTGTGTGTGTCTGTGTGTAAGTGTGAGAGTGTGTTAGGGTGTTTGTGAGAGTGCAGGTGTGTGAGTGGGAGTGAGTGAATGTGTATATGTGTGGGTGACTGTGTGTGTGTGCATGTTTGTGCCTGACAGTCTGAATATGTGGGTGTTTCTGTGTGTAGGTGTGTGAGTGTGTGTGTGACATTGTGTGAGTGTGTGTGTGAGTGCAAGTGAATCTGTGTGTGTTGGTGTGTGAGTAGGTGTGCGAGAGCTTGTGGCAGTGTGTGAGAGTGTGTGTTTGAGACATTCTGAGCATGTGTGTTGGTGTCTCTGTGTGTGTAGATGTGTGAGTGCAGCAGTGTGTGAGTGTGTGAGTGGGAATGTGTCTGTGAGTGTGTGTGGGTGTGAGTGTGTTTCTTTGTGAAATTCTAGTTGTGTGAGTGGGAGTGATTGTGTGAGTGTGTATATAAGTGTGCGATTGTGTGTGAGTGTGTGTGATTGTGTGTGTGCCTATATGTGTGTGTGTCTATGTGTAGGTGCGTAATTGTGTGTGTGCAAAAGTGTGTGATAATGTGGGTGCTTCTGTGTGTAGGTGTGTGAATGTGTGAGTGTTTGTGAGAGTGTAGTTGTGTGAGTGTTTGTGTGTGTGTGAGTGTGTATACGGGTGTGTGATTGTGTCTGAGTTTTTGTGATTGTGTGTGAGAATGTGAGTGAATGTGTCTGTGTGTAGTTGTGTGATTGTGTGTGTGACATTGTGTGAGTGTGTGTGTGAGTGCATGTTTATCTGTGTGTGTTGGTGTGTGAGTAGGTGTGCGAGAGTTGTGGCAGTGTGTGAGAGTGTGTGTTTGAGACATTCTGAGAATGTGTGTTGGTTTCTCTGTGTGTGTAGATGAGTGAGTGCAGCAGTGTGTGAGTGTGTGAGTGCAAATGGGTCTGTGAGTGTGTGTTGGTGTGAGTGTGTTTCTTTGTGAAATTTTTGTTGTGTGAGTGGGAGTGAATGTGTGAGTGTGTATATAAGTGTGTGATTGTGTGGGAGTGTGTGTGATTGCTGTGATTATGTGTGTGTGCCTATATGTGTGTGCGTCTATGTGTAGGTGCGTAATTGTGTGTGAAAATGTGGGTGATTCTGTGTGTAGGTGTGTGAATGTGTGTGTTTGTGAGGGTGTAGTTGTGTGAGTGTTTGTGTGTGTGTGAGTGTGTATACGGGTGTGTGATTGTGTCTGAGTTTTTGTGATTGTGTGTGAGAATGTGAGTGAATGTGTCTGTGTGTATGTGTGTGAGTGTGTGAAACAGTGTCTCAGTCTTCGTGATTTTGTGTGGGTGTGTGAGAGTGTGTGTGAGCGTTTGAGTGTAGGTGTTTCTTTTTGAGGGCCTTTGTGGTTAATATATGTGTGGGTGTGAGTGTGTGTGTGTAAGTGTGAGTGGGAGTGAGAGTGGGAGTGTGTGTACGAGTGTGTTATTGTGTGTGATTGTGTTTGTGGTTGAGTTTCTGAGCGTCTGTGTGCAGGTGTGAGTGTCTGGGAGTTTTAGTGTGGGTGTGAGTGCATGTGACTCTGTGAGTGTGTGTGTGTGTAGTTGTGTGAGTGGGAGTGAGTGTGTGAATGTGTAGACGATTGGGTGATTGTGTGTGTGTGACTGTGTGTGAGAATGTGTGTGAGTGAGTCTGTGTGTGTAGGTGTGTGTTTGTGCCGAAATCTGTGTGATTGCGTGTGTTTGTGAGTGTGTGTGACAGTGTGTGTGAGTGTAGGAGTGTCTGAGTGCCTGTGTGATTTCTGTATGTGAGTGTGTGTGTTTGATGATGCGTTTGTTTGTGTGTGTGTAGGTGTGTTAGTGGGAGTGAGTGTGTATACGAGTGTGTGATTGTGTGTGAGTGTTTTTGTCTGTGAGTGGGTGTGAGTGTGTCTTTGTGTGCAGGATAGTGTGTGTGACTATTTGTGAGTGTGTGTGTGATTGCATGTGAGCCTGTGTTTGTGTGTTGTTTTGTTTGTGTGTGTAGGTGTGCGAGTGTGTTTGGCAGTGTTTGAGTGAGTGTTAGTGCGTGTGTGTCTGTAAGTGTTTGTGTGAGTAGGTGTGTGAGTGTGTGTGACAGTGTGATTGTGTGTGTGAGTGCGTGTGAGTCTGTGTGTCTGTGTGTTTGTGATGTGTGTCTATATGTGTGTAGGTGTGTGACTCTTTATGGCACTGTGTCAATGTGCGTGAGTGCTCATGTGTCTGTGTGTGTGTGAGTTTGTGAGTGTGTAGGTGTGATTGGGAATGAGTGTGTGAGTGTGTATATGAGTGTGTCATTGTGTTTGTGTGTGTGTGAGTGTGTTTTTGTTTAGGTGTGTGTGTGACATTGTGTGTCTATGTGGGAGTGCATTTCTGTCTGAGTGTGTGTGTGTCTGTGTGTAAGTGTGAGAGTGTGTTAGGGTGTTTGTGAGAGTGCAGGTGTGTGAGTGGGAGTGAGTGAGTGAATGTGTATATGAGTGGGTGACTGTGTGTGTGCATGTGTGTGCCTGACAGTCTGAATATGTGGGTGTTTCTGTGTGTAGGTGTGTGAGTGTGTGTGTGACATTGTGTGAGTGTGTGTGTGACATTGTGTGAGTGTGTGTGAGTGCATATGAATCTGTGTGTGTTGGTGTGTGAAAAGGTGTGCGAGAGCTTGTTGCAGTGTGTGAGTGTGTGTGTTTGTGACATTCTGAGATTGTGTGTTGGAGTCTCTGTGTGTGTAGATGTGTGAGTGCAGCAGTGTGTGAGTGTGTAAGTGGGAATGTGTCTGTGAGTGTGTGTGGGTGTGAGTGTGTTTTTTTGAAATTCTAGTTGTGTGTGTGGGAGTGATTGTGTGTGTGTATATAAGTGTGCATTTGTGTGTGAGTGTGTGTGATTGTGTGTATGTGTGTGTGACTATATGTGTGTGTGTCTATGTGTAGGTGCGTAATTGTGTGTGAGAATGTGGGTGCTTCTGTATGTAGGTGTGTGAATATGTGAGTGTGTTTGTGAGAGTGAAGTTGTGTGAGTGTTTGTGTGTGTGTGAGTGTGTATACGGTGTGTGATTGTGTCTGAGTTTTTGTGATTGTGTGTGAGAATGTGAGTGAAGGTGTCTGTGTGTATGTGTGTGAATGTGTGAATCAGTGTCTCAGCCTTCGTGATTTTGTGTGGGTGTGTGAGAGTGTGTGTGAGCGTTTGGGTGTAGGTGTTTCTTTTTGAGGGCCTTTGTGGTTAATATATGTGTGTGTGTGTGTAAGTGTGAGTGGGAGTGAGAGTGGGAGTGTGTGCACGAGTGTGTTGTGTGTGATTGTGTTTGTGGGTGAGTTTCTGAGCGTCTTTGTGTGCAGGTGTGTGTGTCTGACGGTTTTAGTGTGGGTGTGAGTGCATGTGACTCTGTGAGAGTGTGTGTGTGTAGTTGTGTGAGTGGGAGAGAGTGTGTGAATGTGTATACGATTGGGTGACTGTGTGTGAGTGTGTGTGATTGTGTGTGAGAATGTGTGTGAGTGAGTCTGTGTGTGTAGGTGTGTGATTGTGCCGAAATCTGTGTGATTGTGTGTGTTTGTGAGGGTGTGTGACAGTGTGTGTGAGTGTAGGAGTGTCTGAGTGCCTGTGTGATTTCTGTATGTGAGTGTGTGTGTTTGATGATGCGTTTGTTAGTGTGTGTGTAGGTGTGTTAGTGGGAGAGAGTGTGTATTCGACTCTGTGATTGTGTGTCAGTGTTTTTGTCTGTGAGTGGGTGTGAGTGTGTCTGTGAGTGCAGGTGAGAGTGTGTGACTATTTGTGAGTGTGTGTGTGATTGCATGTGAGCCTGTGTTTGTGTGTTGTTTTGTTTGTGTGTGTAGGTGTGCGAGTGTGTTTGACAGTGTTTGAGTGAGTGTTAGTGCGTGTGTGTCTGTAAGTGTTTGTGTGAGTAGGGGTGTGAGTGTGTGTGACAGTGTGATTGTGTGTGTGAGTGCGTGTGAGTCTTTGTGTCTGTGTGTTTGTGAAGTGTGTCTATATGTGTGTAGGTGTGTGACTGTTTATGGCACTGTGTCAATGTGCGTGAGTGCTCATGTGTCTGTGTGTGTGAGTTTGTGAGAGTGTAAGTGTGATTGGGAATGAGTGTGTGAGTATGTATATGAGTGTGTCATTGTGTTTGTGTGTGTGTGAGTGTGTTTTTGTTTAGGTCTGTGTGTGACATTGTGTGAGTCTATGTGGGAGTGCATTTCTGTCTGAGTGTGTGTGTGTCTGTGTGTAAGTGTGAGAGTGTGTTAGGGTGTTTGTGAGAGTGCAGGTGTGTGAGTGGGAGTGAGTGAGTGAATGTGTATATGAGTGGGTGACTGTGTGTGTGCATGTGTGTGCCTGACAGTCTGAATATGTGGGTGTTTCTGTGTGTAGGTGTGTGAGTGAGTGTGTGACATTGTGTGAGTGTGTGTGTGACAATGTGTGAGTGTGTGTGAGTGCATATGAATCTGTGTGTGTTGGTGTGTGAAAAGGTGTGCGAGAGCTTGTGGCAGTGTGTGAGTGTGTGTGTTTGTGACATTCTGAGCATGTGTGTTGGTGTCTCTGTGTGTGTAGATGTGTGAGTGCAGCAGTGTGTGAGTGGGAATGTGTCTGTGAGTGTGTGTGGGTGTGAGTGTGTTTTTTTTGAAATTATAGTTGTGTGTGTGGGAGTGATTGTGTGTGTGTATATAAGTGTGCGTTTGTGTGTGAGTGTGTGTGATTGTGTGTATGTGTGTGTGACTATATGTGTGTGTGTCTATGTGTAGGTGCGTAATTGTGTGTGAGAATGTGGGTGCTTCTGTGTGTAGGTGTGTGAATGTGTGAGTGTGTTTGTGAGAGTGAAGTTGTGTGAGTGTTTGTGTGTGTGTGAGTGTGTATACGGTGTGTGATTGTGTCTGAGTTTTTGTGATTGTGTGTGAGAATGTGAGTGAAGGTGTCTGTGTGTATGTGTGTGAATGTGTGAAACAGTGTCTCAGTCTTCGTGATTTTGTGTGGGTGTGTGAGAGTGTGTGTGAGCGTTTGGGTGTAGGTGTTTCTTTTTGAGGGCCTTTGTGGTTAATATATGTGTGTGTGTGAGTGTGTGTGTGTGTAAGTGTGAGTGGGAGTGAGAGTGGGAGTGTGTGCACGAGTGTGTTGTGTGTGATTGTGTTTGTGGGTGAGTTTCTGAGCGTCTTTGTGTGCAGGTGTGTTTCTGACGGTTTTAGTGTGGGTGTGAGTGCATGTGACTCTGTGAGAGTGTGTGTGTGTAGTTGTGTGAGTGGGAGTGAGTGTGTGAATGTGTATACGATTGAGTGACTGTGTGTGAGTGTGTGTGATTGTGTGTGAGAATGTGTGTGAGTGAGTCTGTGTGTGTAGGTGTGTGATTGTGCCGAACTCTGTGTGATTGCGTGTGTTTGTGAGTGTGTGTGACAGTGTGTGTGAGTGTAGGAGTGTCTGAGTGCCTGTGTGATTTCTGTATGTGAGTGTGTGTGTGTTTGATGATGCGTTTGTTAGTGTGTGAGTAGGTGTGTTAGTGGGAGAGAGTGTGTATACGAGTGTGTGATTGTGTGTGAGTGTTTATGTCTGTGAGTGGGTGTGAGTGTGTCTGTGTGTGCAGGTGTGAGTGTGTCAGTATTTGTGAGTGTGTTTGTGATTGCATGTGAGCCTGTGTTTGTATGTTGGTTTGTTTGTGTGTGTAGGTGTGCGAGTGTGTTTGACAGTGTTTAAGGGTGAGTGCGTGTGTGTCTTTAAGTGTTTGTGTGAGTAGGTGAGTGAGTGTGTGTGACCGGGTGATTGTGTGTGTGAATGAGTGTGAGTCTGTGTGTCTGTGTGTTTGTGGGTGTGTCTACATGTGTGTAGGTGTGTGACTGTTTATGGCACTGTGTCAATGCGCGTGAGTGCTCATGTGTCTGTGTGTGTGTGTGTGTGAGTTGGTGAGAGTGTCAGTGTGATTGGTAATGAGTGTGTATGTATATGAGTGTGTCATTGTGTTTGTGTGTGTGTGAGTGTGTTTTTGTTTAGGTCTGTGTGTGACATTGTGTGAGTCTATGTGGGAGTGCATTTCTGTCTGAGTGTGTGTGTGTCTGTGAGTAACGGTGAGAGTGTGTTAGGGTGTTTGTGAGAGTGCAGGTGTGTGAGTGGGAGTGAGTGAGTGAATGTGTATATGAGTGGGTGACTGTGTGTGTGTGCATGTTTGTGCCTGACAGTCTGAATATGTGGGTGTTTCTGTGTGTAGATGTGTGAGTGTGTGTGTGACATTGTGTGAGTGTGTGTGTGAGTGCAAGTGAATCTGTGTGTGTTGGTGTGTGAGTAGGTGAGCGAGAGCTTGTGGCAGTGTGTGAGAGTGTGTGTTTGAGACATTCTGAGCATGTGTGTTGGTGTCTCTGTGTGTGTAGATGTGTGAGTGCAGCAGTGTGTGAGTGTGTGAGTGGGAATGTGTCTGTGAGTGTGTGTGGGTGTGAGTGTGTTTCTTTGTGAAATTCTAGTTGTGTGTGTGGGAGTGATTGTGTGAGTGTGTATATAAGTGTGCGATTGTGTGTGAGTGTGTGTGATTGTGTGTGTGCCTATATGTGTGTGTGTCTATGTGTAGGTGCGTAATTGTGTGTGTGCAAATGTGTGTGATAATGTGGGTGCTTCTGTGTGTAGGTGTGTGAATGTGTGAGTGTTTGTGAGAGTGTAGTTGTGTGAGTGTTTGTGTGTGTGTGAGTGTGTATACGGGTGTGTGATTGTGTCTGAGTTTTTGTGATTGTGTGTGAGAATGTGAGTGAATGTGTCTGTGTGTATGTGTGTGAGTGTGTGAAACAGTGTCTCAGTCTTCGTGATTTTGTGTGGGTGTGTGAGAGTGTGTGTGAGCGTTTGAGTGTAGGTGTTTCTTTTTGAGGGCCTTTGTGGTTAATATATGTGTGTGTGTGAGTGTGTGTGTGTGTAAGTGTGAGTGGGAGTGAGAGTGGGAGTGTGTGTACGAGTGTGTTATTGTGTGTGATTGTGTTTGTGGGTTTGTTTCTGAGCGTCTTTGTGTGCAGGTGTGTGTGTCTGACGGTTTTAGTGTGGGTGTGAGTGCATGTGACTCTGTGAGAGTGTGTGTGTGTAGTTGTGTGAGTGGGAGTGAGTGTGTGAATGTGTATACGAATGGGTGATTGTGTGTGTGTGATTGTGTGTGAGAATGTGTGTGAGTGAGTCTGTGTGTGTAGGTGTGTGTTTGTGCCGAAATCTGTGTGATTGCGTGTGTTTGTGAGTGTGTGTGACAGTGTGTGTGAGTGTAGGAGTGTCTGAGTGCCTGTGTGATTTCTGTATGTGAGTGTGTGTGTGTTTGATGATGC
Source organism: Manis pentadactyla (assembly GCF_030020395.1). Classification (NCBI taxonomy): domain Eukaryota; kingdom Metazoa; phylum Chordata; class Mammalia; order Pholidota; family Manidae; genus Manis; species Manis pentadactyla. The sequence goes on from NC_080024.1 coordinate 73,738,650, forward strand.
GTTTGTTAGTGTGTGAGTAGGTGTGTTAGAGGGAGAGAGTGTGTATACGAGTGTGTGATTGTGTGTGAGTGATTTTGTCTGTGAGTGGGTGTGAGTGTGTCTGTGAGTGCAGGTGAGAGTGTGTGACTATTTGTGAGTGTGTGTGTGATTGCATGTGAGCCTGTGTTTGTGTGTTGTTTTGTTTGTGTGTGTAGGTGTGCGAGTGTGTTTGACAGTGTTTGAGTGAGTGTTAGTGCGTGTGTGTCTGTAAGTGTTTGTGTGAGTAGGTGTGTGAGTGTGTGTGACAGTGTGATTGTGTGTGTGAGTGCGTGTGAGTCTGTGTGTCTGTGTGTTTGTGATGTGTGTCTATATGTGTGTAGGTGTGTGACTCTTTATGGCACTGTGTCAATGTGCGTGAGTGCTCATGTGTCTGTGTGTGTGTGAGTTTGTGAGTGTGTAGGTGTGATTGGGAATGAGTGTGTGAGTGTGTATATGAGTGTGTCATTGTGTTTGTGTGTGTGTGTGAGTGTGTTTTTGTTTAGGTGTGTGTGTGACATTGTGTGAGTCTATGTGGGAGTGCATTTCTGTCTGAGTGTGTGTGTGTCTGTGTGTAAGTGTGAGAGTGTGTTAGGGTGTTTGTGAGAGTGCAGGTGTGTGAGTGGGAGTGAGTGAGTGAATGCGTATATGAGTGGGTGACTGTGTGTGTGCATGTGTGTGCCTGACAGTCTGAATATGTGGGTGTTTCTGTGTGTAGGTGTGTGAGTGAGTGTGTGATATTGTGTGAGTGTGTGTGTGACAATGTGTGAGTGTGTGTGAGAGCATATGAATCTGTGTGTGTTGGTGTGTGAAAAGGTGTGCGAGAGCTTGTGACAGTGTGTGAGTGTGTGTGTTTGTGACATTCTGAGATTGTGTGTTGGTTTCTCTGTGTGTGTAGATGTGTGAGTGCAGCAGTGTGTGAGTGTGTGAGTGGGAATGTGTCTGTGAGTGTGTGTGGGTGTGAGTGTGCTTTTTTTGAAATTCTAGTTGTGTGTGTGGGAGTGATTGTGTGTGTATATAAGTGTGCGTTTGTGTGTGAGTGTGTGTGATTGTGTGTATGTGTGTGTGACTATATGTGTGTGTGTCTATGTGTAGGTGCGTAATTGTGTGTGAGAATGTGGGTGCTTCTGTGTGTAGGTGTGTGAATGTGTGAGTGTGTTTGTGAGAGTGAAGTTGTGTGAGTGTTTGTGTGTGTGTGAGTGTGTATACGGTGTGTGATTGTGTCTGAGTTTTTGTGATTGTGTGTGAGAATGTGAGTGAAGGTGTCTGTGTGTATGTGTGTGAATGTGTGAAACAGTGTCTCAGTCTTCGTGATTTTGTGTGGGTGTGTGAGAGTGTGTGTGAGCGTTTGGGTGTAGGTGTTTCTTTTTGAGGGCCTTTGTGGTTAATATATGTGTGTGTGTGAGTGTGTGTGTGTGTAAGTGTGAGTGGGAGTGAGAGTGGGAGTGTGTGCACGAGTGTGTTGTGTGTGATTGTGTTTGTGGGTGAGTTTCTGAGCGTCTGTGTGGCAGGTGTGTGTGTCTGTTTTAGTGTGGGTGTGAGTGCATGTGACTCTGTGAGAATGTGTGTGTGTAGTTGTGTGAGTGGGAGTGAGTGTGTGAATGTGTATACGATTGGTGATTGTGTGTGTGTGTGATTGTGTGTGAGAATGTGTGTGAGTGAGTCTGTGTGTGTAGGTGTGTGTTTGTGCCGAAATCTGTGTGATTGCGTGTGTTTGTGAGTGTGTGTGACAGTGTGTGTGAGTGTAGGAGTGTCTGAGTGCCTGTGTGATTTCTGTATGTGAGTGTGTGTGTGTTTGATGATGCGTTTTTTTTTGTGTGTGTAGGTGTGTTAGTGGGAGAGTGTGTGTATACGAGTGTGTGATTGTGTGTGAGTGTTTATGTCTGTGAGTGGGTGTGAGTGTGTCTGTGTGTGCAGGTGTGAGTGTGTCAGTATTTGTGAGTGTGTTTGTGATTGCACGTGAGCCTGTGTTTGTATGTTGGTTTGTTTGTGTGTGTAGGTGTGCGAGTGTGTTTGACAGTGTTTAAGGGTGAGTGCGTGTGTGTCTGTAAGTGTTTGTGTGAGTAGGTGAGTGAGTGTGTGTGACCGGGTGATTGTGTGTGTGAATGAGTGTGAGTCTGTGTGTCTGTGTGTTTGTGGGTGTGTCTACATGTGTGTAGGTGTGTGACTGTTTATGGCACTGTGTCAATGCGCGTGAGTGCTCATGTGTCTGTGTGTGTGTGTGTGAGTTGGTGAGAGTGTCAGTGTGATTGGTAATGAGTGTGTGAGTATGTATATGAGTGTGTCATTGTGTTTGTGTGTGTGTGAGTGTGTTTTTGTTTAGGTCTGTGTGTGACATTGTGTGAGTCTATGTGGGAGTGCATTTCTGTCTGAGTGTGTGTGTGTCTGTGTGTAAGTGTGAGAGTGTGTTAGGGTGTTTGTGAGAGTGCAGGTGTGTGAGTGGGAGTGAGTGAGTGAATGTGTATATGAGTGGGTGACTGTGTGTGTGTGCATGTTTGTGCCTGACAGTCTGAATATGTGGGTGTTTCTGTGTGTAGGTGTGTGAGTGTGTGTGTGACATTGTGTGAGTGTGTGTGTGAGTGCAAGTGAATCTGTGTGTGTTGGTGTGTGAGTAGGTGTGCGAGAGCTTGTGGCAGTGTGTGAGAGTGTGTGTTTGAGACATTCTGAGCATGTGTGTTGGTGTCTCTGTGTGTGTAGATGTGTGAGTGCAGCAGTGTGTGAGTGTGTGAGTGGGAATGTGTCTGTGAGTGTGTGTGGGTGTGAGTGTGTTTCCTTGTGAAATTCTAGTTGTGTGAGTGGGAGTGATTGTGTGAGTGTGTATATAAGTGTGCGATTGTGTGTGAGTGTGTGTGATTGTGTGTGTGCCTATATGTGTGTGTGTCTATGTGTAGGTGCGTAATTGTGTGTGTGCAAATGTGTGTGATAATGTGGGTGCTTCTGTGTGTAGGTGTGTGAATGTGTGAGTGTTTGTGAGAGTGTAGTTGTGTGAGTGTTTGTGTGTGTGTGAGTGTGTATACGGGTGTGTGATTGTGTCTGAGTTTTTGTGATTGTGTGTGAGAATGTGAGTGAATGTGTCTGTGTGTATGTGTGTGAGTGTGTGGAACAGTGTCTCAGTCTTCGTGATTTTGTGTGGGTGTGTGAGAGTGTGTGTGAGCGTTTGAGTGTAGGTGTTTCTTTTTGAGGGCCTTTGTGGTTAATATATGTGTGTGTGTGAGTGTGTGTGTGTGTAAGTGTGAGTGGGAGTGAGAGTGGGAGTGTGTGTACGAGTGTGTTATTGTGTGTGATTGTGTTTGTGGGTTTGTTTCTGAGCGTCTTTGTGTGCAGGTGTGTGTGTCTGACGGTTTTAGTGTGGGTGTGAGTGCATGTGACTCTGTGAGAGTGTGTGTGTGTAGTTGTGTGAGTGGGAGTGAGTGTGTGAATGTGTATACGAATGGGTGATTGTGTGTGTGTGATTGTGTGTGAGAATGTGTGTGAGTGAGTCTGTGTGTGTAGGTGTGTGTTTGTGCCGAAATCTGTGTGATTGCGTGTGTTTGTGAGTGTGTGTGAGTGTAGGAGTGTCTGAGTGCCTGTGTGATTTCTGTATGTGAGTGTGTGTGTGTTTGATGATGCGTTTGTTAGTGTGTGTGTAGGTGTGTTAGTGGGAGAGAGTGTGTATACAAGTGTGTGATTGTGTGTGAGTGATTTTGTCTGTGAGTGGGTGTGAGTGTGTCTGTGAGTGCAGGTGAGAGTGTGTGACTATTTGTGAGTGTGTGTGTGATTGCATGTGAGCCTGTGTTTGTGTGTTGTTTTGTTTGTGTGTGTAGGTGTGCGAGTGTGTTTGACAGTGTTTGAGTGAGTGTTAGTGCGTGTGTGTCTGTAAGTGTTTGTGTGAGTAGGTGTGTGAGTGTGTGTGACAGTGTGATTGTGTGTGTGAGTGCGTGTGAGTCTGTGTGTCTGTGTGTTTGTGATGTGTGTCTATATGTGTGTAGGTGTGTGACTCTTTATGGCACTGTGTCAATGTGCGTGAGTGCTCATGTGTCTGTGTGTGTGTGAGTTTGTGAGTGTGTAGGTGTGATTGGGAATGAGTGTGTGAGTGTGTATATGAGTGTGTCATTGTGTTTGTGTGTGTGTGTGAGTGTGTTTTTGTTTAGGTGTGTGTGTGACATTGTGTGAGTCTATGTGGGAGTGCATTTCTGTCTGAGTGTGTGTGTGTCTGTGTGTAAGTGTGAGAGTGTGTTAGGGTGTTTGTGAGAGTGCAGGTGTGTGAGTGGGAGTGAGTGAGTGAATGTGTATATGAGTGGGTGACTGTGTGTGTGCATGTGTGTGCCTGACAGTCTGAATATGTGGGTGTTTCTGTGTGTAGGTGTGTGAGTGAGTGTGTGACATTGTGTGAGTGTGTGTGTGACAATGTGTGAGTGTGTGTGAGTGCATATGAATCTGTGTGTGTTGGTGTGTGAAAAGGTGTGCGAGAGCTTGTGACAGTGTGTGAGTGTGTGTGTTTGTGACATTCTGAGATTGTGTGTTGGTGTCTCTGTGTGTGTAGATGTGTGAGTGCAGCAGTGTGTGAGTGTGTGAGTGGGAATGTGTCTGTGAGTGTGTGTGGGTGTGAGTGTGTTTTTTTTGAAATTCTAGTTGTGTGTGTGGGAGTGATTGTGTGTGTGTATATAAGTGTGTGTTTGTGTGTGAGTGTGTGAAACAGTGTCTCAGTCTTCGTGATTTTGTGTGGGTGTGTGAGAGTGTGTGTGAGCGTTTGGGTGTAGGTGTTTCTTTTTGAGGGCCTTTGTGGTTAATATATGTGTGTGTGAGTGTGTGTGTGTGTAAGTGTGAGTGGGAGTGAGAGTGGGAGTGTGTGCACGAGTGTGTTGTGTGTGATTGTGTTTGTGGGTGAGTTTCTGAGCGTCTTTGTGTGCAGGTGTGTTTCTGACGGTTTTAGTGTGGGTGTGAGTGCATGTGACTCTGTGAGAGTGTGTGTGTGTAGTTGTGTGAGTGGGAGTGAGTGTGTGAATGTGTATATGATTGGGTGACTGTGTGTGAGTGTGTGTGATTGTGTGTGAGAATGTGTGTGAGTGAGTCTGTGTGTGTAGGTGTGTGATTGTGCCGAAATCTGTGTGATTGCGTGTGTTTGTGAGTGTGTGTGACAGTGTGTGTGAGTGTAGGAGTGTCTGAGTGCCTGTGTGATTTCTGTATGTGAGTGTGTGTGTGTTTGATGATGCGTTTTTTTTTGTGTGTGTAGGTGTGTTAGTGGGAGAGTGTGTGTATACGAGTGTGTGATTGTGTGTGAGTGTTTATGTCTGTGAGTGGGTGTGAGTGTGTCTGTGTGTGCAGGTGTGAGTGTGTCAGTATTTGTGAGTGTGTTTGTGATTGCATGTGAGCCTGTGTTTGTATGTTGGTTTGTTTGTGTGTGTAGGTGTGCGAGTGTGTTTGACAGTGTTTAAGGGTGAGTGCGTGTGTGTCTGTAAGTGTTTGTGTGAGTAGGTGAGTGAGTGTGTGTGACCGGGTGATTGTGTGTGTGAATGAGTGTGAGTCTGTGTGTCTGTGTGTTTGTGGGTGTGTCTACATGTGTGTAGGTGTGTGACTGTTTATGGCACTGTGTCAATGCGCGTGAGTGCTCATGTGTCTGTGTGTGTGTGTGTGAGTTGGTGAGAGTGTCAGTGTGATTGGTAATGAGTGTGTGAGTATGTATATGAGTGTGTCATTGTGTTTGTGTGTGTGTGAGTGTGTTTTTGTTTAGGTCTGTGTGTGACATTGTGTGAGTCTATGTGGGAGTGCATTTCTGTCTGAGTGTGTGTGTGTCTGTGAGTAACGGTGAGAGTGTGTTAGGGTGTTTGTGAGAGTGCAGGTGTGTGAGTGGGAGTGAGTGAGTGAATGTGTATATGAGTGGGTGACTGTGTGTGTGTGCATGTTTGTGCCTGACAGTCTGAATATGTGGGTGTTTCTGTGTGTAGATGTGTGAGTGTGTGTGTGACATTGTGTGAGTGTGTGTGTGAGTGCAAGTGAATCTGTGTGTGTTGGTGTGTGAGTAGGTGAGCGAGAGCTTGTGGCAGTGTGTGAGAGTGTGTGTTTGAGACATTCTGAGCATGTGTGTTGGTGTCTCTGTGTGTGTAGATGTGTGAGTGCAGCAGTGTGTGAGTGTGTGAGTGGGAATGTGTCTGTGAGTGTGTGTGGGTGTGAGTGTGTTTCTTTGTGAAATTCTAGTTGTGTGAGTGGGAGTGATTGTGTGAGTGTGTATATAAGTGTGCGATTGTGTGTGAGTGTGTGTGATTGTGTGTGTGCCTATATGTGTGTGTGTCTATGTGTAGGTGCGTAATTGTGTGTGTGCAAATGTGTGTGATAATGTGGGTGCTTCTGTGTGTAGGTGTGTGAATGTGTGAGTGTTTGTGAGAGTGTAGTTGTGTGAGTGTTTGTGTGTGTGTGAGTGTGTATACGGGTGTGTGATTGTGTCTGAGTTTTTGTGATTGTGTGTGAGAATGTGAGTGAATGTGTCTGTGTGTATGTGTGTGAGTGTGTGAAACAGTGTCTCAGTCTTCGTGATTTTGTGTGGGTGTGTGAGAGTGTGTGTGAGCGTTTGAGTGTAGGTGTTTCTTTTTGAGGGCCTTTGTGGTTAATATATGTGTGTGTGTGAGTGTGTGTGTGTGTAAGTGTGAGTGGGAGTGAGAGTGGGAGTGTGTGTACGAGTGTGTTATTGTGTGTGATTGTGTTTGTGGGTTTGTTTCTGAGCGTCTTTGTGTGCAGGTGTGTGTGTCTGACGGTTTTAGTGTGGGTGTGAGTGCATGTGACTCTGTGAGAGTGTGTGTGTGTAGTTGTGTGAGTGGGAGTGAGTGTGTGAATGTGTATACGAATGGGTGATTGTGTGTGTGTGATTGTGTGTGAGAATGTGTGTGAGTGAGTCTGTGTGTGTAGGTGTGTGTTTGTGCCGAAATCTGTGTGATTGCGTGTGTTTGTGAGTGTGTGTGACAGTGTGTGTGAGTGTAGGAGTGTCTGAGTGCCTGTGTGATTTCTGTATGTGAGTGTGTGTGTGTTTGATGATGCGTTTGTTAGTGTGTGAGTAGGTGTGTTAGAGGGAGAGAGTGTGTATACGAGTGTGTGATTGTGTGTGAGTGATTTTGTCTGTGAGTGGGTGTGAGTGTGTCTGTGAGTGCAGGTGAGAGTGTGTGACTATTTGTGAGTGTGTGTGTGATTGCATGTGAGCCTGTGTTTGTGTGTTGTTTTGTTTGTGTGTGTAGGTGTGCGAGTGTGTTTGACAGTGTTTGAGTGAGTGTTAGTGCGTGTGTGTCTGTAAGTGTTTGTGTGAGTAGGTGTTTGACAGTGTGATTGTGTGTGTGAGTGCGTGTGAGTCTGTGTGTCTGTGTGTTTGTGATGTGTGTCTATATGTGTGTAGGTGTGTGACTCTTTATGGCACTGTGTAAATGTGCGTGAGTGCTCATGTGTCTGTGTGTGTGTGAGTTTGTGAGTGTGTAGGTGTGATTGGGAATGAGTGTGTGAGTGTGTATATGAGTGTGTCATTGTGTTTGTGTGTGTGTGTGAGTGTGTTTTTGTTTAGGTGTGTGTGTGACATTGTGTGAGTCTATGTGGGAGTGCATTTCTGTCTGAGTGTGTGTGTGTCTGTGTGTAAGTGTGAGAGTGTGTTAGGGTGTTTGTGAGAGTGCAGGTGTGTGAGTGGGAGTGAGTGAGTGAATGCGTATATGAGTGGGTGACTGTGTGTGTGCATGTGTGTGCCTGACAGTCTGAATATGTGGGTGTTTCTGTGTGTAGGTGTGTGAGTGAGTGTGTGACATTGTGTGAGTGTGTGTGTGACAATGTGTGAGTGTGTGTGAGTGCATATGAATCTGTGTGTGTTGGTGTGTGAAAAGGTGTGCGAGAGCTTGTGACAGTGTGTGAGTGTGTGTGTTTGTGACATTCTGAGATTGTGTGTTGGTGTCTCTGTGTGTGTAGATGTGTGAGTGCAGCAGTGTGTGAGTGTGTGAGTGGGAATGTGTCTGTGAGTGTGTGTGGGTGTGAGTGTGTTTTTTTTGAAATTCTAGTTGTGTGTGTGGGAGTGATTGTGTGTGTGTATATAAGTGTGCGTTTGTGTGTGAGTGTGTGTGATTGTGTGTATGTGTGTGTGACTATATGTGTGTGTGTCTATGTGTAGGTGCGTAATTGTGTGTGAGAATGTGGGTGCTTCTGTGTGTAGGTGTGTGAATGTGTGAGTGTGTTTGTGAGAGTGAAGTTGTGTGAGTGTTTGTGTGTGTGTGAGTGTGTATACGGTGTGTGATTGTGTCTGAGTTTTTGTGATTGTGTGTGAGAATGTGAGTGAAGGTGTCTGTGTGTATGTGTGTGAATGTGTGAAACAGTGTCTCAGTCTTCGTGATTTTGTGTGGGTGTGTGAGAGTGTGTGTGAGCGTTTGGGTGTAGGTGTTTCTTTTTGAGGGCCTTTGTGGTTAATATATGTGTGTGTGTGAGTGTGTGTGTGTGTAAGTGTGAGTGGGAGTGAGAGTGGGAGTGTGTGCACGAGTGTGTTGTGTGTGATTGTGTTTGTGGGTGAGTTTCTGAGCGTCTTTGTGTGCAGGTGTGTTTCTGACGGTTTTAGTGTGGGTGTGAGTGCATGTGACTCTGTGAGAGTGTGTGTGTGTAGTTGTGTGAGTGGGAGTGAGTGTGTGAATGAGTATACGATTGGGTGACTGTGTGTGAGTGTGTGTGATTGTGTGTGAGATTGTGTGTGAGTGAGTCTGTGTGTGTAGGTGTGTGATTGTGCCGAAATCTGTGTGATTGCGTGTGTTTGTGAGTGTGTGTGACAGTGTGTGTGAGTGTAGGAGTGTCTGAGTGCCTGTGTGATTTCTGTATGTGAGTGTGTGTGTGTTTGATGATGCGTTTTTTTGTGTGTGTAGGTGTGTTAGTGGGAGAGTGTGTGTATACGAGTGTGTGATTGTGTGTGAGTGTTTATGTCTGTGAGTGGGTGTGAGTGTGTCTGTGTGTGCAGGTGTGAGTGTGTCAGTATTTGTGAGTGTGTTTGTGATTGCATGTGAGCCTGTGTTTGTATGTTGGTTTGTTTGTGTGTGTAGGTGTGCGAGTGTGTTTGACAGTGTTTAAGGGTGAGTGCGTGTGTGTCTGTAAGTGTTTGTGTGAGTAGGTGAGTGAGTGTGTGTGACCGGGTGATTGTGTGTGTGAATGAGTGTGAGTCTGTGTGTCTGTGTGTTTGTGGGTGTGTCTGCATGTGTGTAGGTTTGTGACAGTTTATGGCACTGTGTCAATGCGCGTGAGTGCTCATGTGTCTGTGTGTGTGTGTGTGAGTTGGTGAGAGTGTCAGTGTGATTGGTAATGAGTGTGTGAGTATGTATATGAGTGTGTCATTGTGTTTGTGTGTGTGAGTGTGTTTTTGTTTAGGTCTGTGTGTGACATTGTGTGAGTCTATGTGGGAGTGCATTTCTGTCTGAGTGTGTGTGTGTCTGTGAGTAACGGTGAGAGTGTGTTAGGGTGTTTGTGAGAGTGCAGGTGTGTGAGTGGGAGTGAGTGAGTGAATGTGTATATGAGTGGGTGACTGTGTGTGTGTGCATGTTTGTGCCTGACAGTCTGAATATGTGGGTGTTTCTGTGTGTAGGTGTGTGAGTGTGTGTGTGACATTGTGTGAGTGTGTGTGTGAGTGCAAGTGAATCTGTGTGTGTTGGTGTGTGAGTAGGTGAGCGAGAGCTTGTGGCAGTGTGTGAGAGTGTGTGTTTGAGACATTCTGAGCATGTGTGTTGGTGTCTCTGTGTGTGTAGATGTGTGAGTGCAGCAGTGTGTGAGTGTGTGAGTGGGAATGTGTCTGTGAGTGTGTGTGGGTGTGAGTGTGTTTCTTTGTGAAATTCTAGTTGTGTGTGTGGGAGTGATTGTGTGAGTGTGTATATAAGTGTGCGATTGTGTGTGAGTGTGTGTGATTGTGTGTGTGCCTATATGTGTGTGTGTCTATGTGTAGGTGCGTAATTGTGTGTGTGCAAATGTGTGTGATAATGTGGGTGCTTCTGTGTGTAGGTGTGTGAATGTGTGAGTGTTTGTGAGAGTGTAGTTGTGTGAGTGTTTGTGTGTGTGTGAGTGTGTATACGGGTGTGTGATTGTGTCTGAGTTTTTGTGATTGTGTGTGAGAATGTGAGTGAATGTGTCTGTGTGTATGTGTGTGAGTGTGTGGAACAGTGTCTCAGTCTTCGTGATTTTGTGTGGGTGTGTGAGAGTGTGTGTGAGCGTTTGAGTGTAGGTGTTTCTTTTTGAGGGCCTTTGTGGTTAATATATGTGTGTGTGTGAGTGTGTGTGTGTGTAAGTGTGAGTGGGAGTGAGAGTGGGAGTGTGTGTACGAGTGTGTTATTGTGTGTGATTGTGTTTGTGGGTTTGTTTCTGAGCGTCTTTGTGTGCAGGTGTGTGTGTCTGACGGTTTTAGTGTGGGTGTGAGTGCATGTGACTCTGTGAGAGTGTGTGTGTGTAGTTGTGTGAGTGGGAGTGAGTGTGTGAATGTGTATACGAATGGGTGATTGTGTGTGTGTGATTGTGTGTGAGAATGTGTGTGAGTGAGTCTGTGTGTGTAGGTGTGTGTTTGTGCCGAAATCTGTGTGATTGCGTGTGTTTGTGAGTGTGTGTGACAGTGTGTGTGAGTGTAGGAGTGTCTGAGTGCCTGTGTGATTTCTGTATGTGAGTGTGTGTGTTTGATGATGCGTTTGTTAGTGTGTGTGTAGGTGTGTTAGTGGGAGAGAGTGTGTATACGAGTGTGTGATTGTGTGTGAGTGATTTTGTCTGTGAGTGGGTGTGAGTGTGTCTGTGAGTGCAGGTGAGAGTGTGTGACTATTTGTGAGTGTGTGTGTGATTGCATGTGAGCCTGTGTTTGTGTGCTGTTTTGTTTGTGTGTGTAGGTGTGCGAGTGGGTTTCACAGTGTTTGAGTGTTAGTGCGTGTGTGTCTGTAAGTGTTTGTGTGAGTAGGTGTGTGTGTGTGTGACAGTGTGATTGTGTGTGTGAATGCGTGTGAGTCTGTGTGTCTGTGTGTTTGTGGGTGTGTCTATATGTGTGTAGGTGTGTGACTATTTATAGCACTGTGTCAATGTGCGTGATTGCGCATGTGTCTGTGTGTGTGTGAGTTTGTGAGAGTGTAGGTGAGATTGGGAATGAGTGTGTGAGTGTGTATATGAGTGTGTCATTGTGTTTGTGTGTGTGTGAGTGTGTTTTTGTTTAGGTCTGTGTGTGACATTGTGTGAGTCTATGTGGGAGTGCATTTCTGTCTGAGTGTGTGTGTGTCTGTGTGTAAGAGTGAGAGTGCGTTAGGGTGTTTGTGAGAGTGCAGGTGTGTGAGTGGGAGTGAGTGAGTGAATGTGTATATGAGTGGGTGACTGTGTGTGTGTGCATGTGTGTGCCTGACAGTCTGAATATGTGGGTGTTACTGTGTGTAGGTGTGTGAGTGTGTGTGTGACATTGTGTGAGTGTGTGTGACATTGTGTGAGTGTGTGTGAGTGCATGTGAATCTGTGTGTGTTTGTGTGTGAGTAGGTGTGCGAGAGCTTGTGGCAGTGTGTGAGTGTGTGTGTTTGTGACTTTCTGTGATTGTGTGTTGGTGTCTCTGTGTGTGTAGATGTGTGAGTGCAGCAGTGTGTGAGTGTGTGAGTGGGAATGTGTCTGTGAGTGTGTGTGGGTGTGAGTGTGTTTCTTTGTGAAATTCTAGTTGTGTGAGTGGGAGTGATTGTGTGAGTGTGTATATAAGTGTGCGATTGTGTGTGAGTGAGTGTGAGTATGTGTGTGTGCCTATATGTGTGTGTGTCTATGTGTAGGTCCGTAATTGTGTGTGTGCAAATGTGTGTGAGAATGTGGGTGCTTCTGTGTGTAGGTGTGTGAATGTGTGAGTGTGTTTGTGAGAGTGTAGTTGTGTGAGTGTTTGTGTGTGTGTGAGTGTGTATACGGGTGTGTGATTGTGTCTGAGTTTTTGTGATTGTGTGTGAGAATGTGAGTGAATGTGTCTGTGTGTATGTGTGTGAGTGTGTGAAACAGTGTCTCAGTCTTCGTGATTTTGTGTGGGTGTGTGAGAGTGTGTGTGAGCGTTTGAGTGTAGGTGTTTCTTTTTGAGGGACTTTGTGGTTAATATATGTGTGTGTGTGAGTGTGTGTGTGTAAGTATGAGTGGGAGTGAGAGTGGGAGTGTGTGTACAAGTGTGTTACTGTGTGTGATTGTGTTTGTGGTTGAGTTTCTGAGCGTCTGTGTGCAGGTGTGTGTGTCTGACAGTTTTAGTGTGGGTGTGAGTGCATGTGACTGTGAGAGTGTGTGTGCGTAGTTGTGTGAGTGGGAGTGAGTGTGTGAATGTGTATACGATTGGGTGATTGTGTGTGTGTGTGACTGTGTGTGAGAATGTGTGTGAGTGAGTCTGTGTGTGTAGGTGTGTGATTGTGCCGAAGTCTGTGTGATTGTGTGTGTTTGTGAGTGTGTGTGACAGTGTGTGTGAGTGTAGGAGTGTCTGAGTGCCTGTGTGATTTCTGTATGTGAGTGTGTGTGTTTGATGATGCGTTTGTTTGTGTGTGTGTAGGTGTGTTAGTGGGACAGAGTGTGTATACGAGTGTGTGATTGTGTGTGAGTGTTTTTGTCTGTGAGTGGGTGTGTGTGTGTCTGTGTGTGCAGGTGAGAGTGTGTGACTATTTGTGATTGTCTTTGTGATTGCATGTGAGCCTGTGTTTGTGTGTTGGTTTGTTTGTGTGTGTAGGTGTGCGAGTGTGTTTGACAGTGTTTCAGTGTTAGTGCGTGTGTGTCTGTCAGTGTTTGTGTGAGTAGGTGTGTGAGTGTGTGTGACCGGGTGATTGTGAGTGTGAATGCGTGTGAGTCTGTGTGTCTGTGTGTTTGTGGGTGTGTCTACATGTGTGTAGGTGTGTGACTGTTTATGGCACTGTGTCAATGTGCGTGAGTGCTCATGTGTCTGTGTGAGTGTGTGAGTGTTAGTGCGTGTGTGTCTGTCAGTGTTTGTGTGTGTAGGTGTGTGAGTGTGTGTGACCGGGTGATTGTGAGTGTGAATGCGTGTGAGTCTGTGTGTCTGTGTGTTTGTGTTTGTGTCTACATGTGTGTAGGTGTGTGACTCTTTATGGCACTGTGTCAATGTGCGTGAGTGCTCATGTATCTGTGTGTGTGTGTGAGTTTGTGAGAGTGTAAGTGTGATTGGGAATGAGTGTGTGAGTATGTATATGAGTGTGTGTCATTGTGTTTGTGTGTGTGTGAGTGTGTTTTTGTTTAGGTCTGTGTGTGACATTGTGTGGGTCTATGTGGGACTGCATTTCTGTCTGAGTGTGTGTGTGTCTGTGAGTAAGGGTGAGAGTGTGTTAGGGTGTTTGTGAGAGTGCAGGTGTGTGAGTGGGAGTGAGTGAGTGAATGTGTATATGAGTGGGTGACTGTGTGTGTGTGCATGTGTCTGCCTGACAGTCTGAATATGTGGGGGTTTCGGTGTGTAGGTGTGTGTGTGTGTGACATTGTGTGAGTGTGTGTGAGTGCATGTGAATCTGTGTGTGTTTGTGTGTGAGTAGGTGTGCGAGAGCTTGTGGCAGTGTGTGAGTGTGTGTGTTTGTGACATTCTGTGATTGTGTGTTGGTGTCTCTGTGTGTGTAGATGTGTGAGTGCAGCAGTGTGTGAGTGTGTGAGAGCGAATGAGTCTGTGAGTGTGTGTGGGTGTCAGTGTGTTTCTTTGTGAAATATCATTTGTGTGAGTGGGAGTGATTGTGTGAGTGTGTATATAAGTGTGCGATTGTGTGTGAGTGTGTGTGATTGTGTGTGAGTATGTGTGTGTGCCTATATGTGTGTGTCCATGTGTAGGAGCGTAATTGTGTGTGTGCAATTGTTTGTGAGAATGTGGTTGTTTCTGTGTGTAGGTGTGTGAATGTGTGAGTGTGTTTGTGAGAGTGTAGTTGTGTGAGTGTTTGTGTGTGTGTGAGTGTGAATACGGGTGTGTGATTGTGTCTGAGATTTTGTGATTGTTTGTGAGAATGTGAGTGAACGTGTCTGTGTGTATGTGTGTGAGTGTGTGAAACAGTGTCTCAGTCTTCGTGAATTTGTGTGGGTGTGTGAGAGTGTGTGTGAGCGTTTGAGTGTATGTGTTTCTTTTTGAGGGCTTTTGTGGTTAATATATGTGTGTGTGTGAGTATGTGTGTGTGTAAGTGGGAGTGGGAGTGAGAGTGGGAGTGTGTGTACGAGTGTGTTATTGTGTGTGATTGTGTTTGTGGGTTTGTTTCTGAGCGTCTTTGTGTGGAGGTGTGTGTGTCTGACGGTTTTAGTGTGGGTGTGAGTGCATGTGACTCTGTGAGAGTGTGTGTGTGTAGTTGTGTGAGTGGGAGTGATTGTGTGAATGTGTATACGATTGGGTGACTGTGGGTGTGTGTGAGTGTGTGTGAGAATGTGTGTGAGTTAGTCTGTGTGTGTAGGTGTGTGATTGTGCCGACGTCTGTGTGATTGTGTGTGTTTGTGAGGGTGTGGGACAGTGTGTGTGAGTGTAGGAGTGTCTGAGTGCCTGTGTGATTTCTGTATGTGAGTGTGTGTGTGTTTGATGATGCCTTTGTTTGTGTGTGTGTAGGTGTGTTAGTGGGAGAGAGTGTGTATACGATTGTGTGATTGTGTGTGAGTGTTTTTGTCTGTGAGTGGGTGTGAGTGTGTCTGTGTGTGCAGGTGAGAGTGTGTCACTATTTGTGAGTGTGTGTGTGATTGCATGTGAGCCTGTGTATATGTGTTGGTTTGTTTGTGTGTGTAGGTGTGCGAGTGTGTTTGACAGTGTTTCAGTGTTAGTGCGTGTGTGTCTGTAAGTGTTTGTGTGAGTAGGTGTGTGAGTGTGTGTGACCGGTTGATTGTGTGTGTGAATGCGTGTGAGTCTGTGTGTCTGTGTGTTTGTGGGTGTGTCTACATGTGTGTAGGTGTGTGACTGTTTATGGCACTGTGTCAATGTGCGTGAGTGCTCATGTGTCTGTGTGTGTGTGTGAGATTGTGAGAGTGTAGGTGTGATTGGGAATGAGTGTGTGTGTATATGAGTGTGTCATTGTGTTTGTGTGTGTGTGAGTGTGTTTTTGTTTAGGTGTGTGTGTGACATTGTGTGAGTCTATGTGGGAGTGCATTTCTCTCTGAGTGTGTGTGTGTCTGTGTGTAAGTGTGAGAGTGTGTTAGGGTGTGTGTGAGAGTGCAGGGGTGTGAGTGGGATTGAGTGAGTGTATGTGTATATGAGTGGGTGACTGTGTGTTTGCATGTGTGCTGCCTGACTGTCTGAATATGTGGGTGTATCTGTGTGTAGGTGTGTGAGTGTGTGTGTGACATTGTGTGAGTGTGTGTGAGTGCATGTGAATCTGTGTGTGTTTGTGTGTGAGTAGTTGTGCGAGAGCTTGTGGCAGTGTGTGAGTGTGTGTGTTTGTGACATTCTGTGATTGTGTGTTGGTGTCTCTGTGTGTGTAGATGTGTGAGTGCAGCAGTGTGTGAGTGTGTGAGTGGGAATGTGTCTGTGAGTGTGTGTGGGTGTGAGTGTGTTTTTTTTGAAATTCTAGTTGTGTGTGTGGGAGTGATTGTGTGTGTGTATATAAGTGTGCGTTTGTGTGTGAGTGTGTGTGATTGTGTGTATGTGTGTGTGACTATATGTGTGTGTGTCTATGTGTAGGTGCGTAATTGTGTGTGAGAATGTGGGTGCTTCTGTGTGTAGGTGTGTGAATGTGTGTGTGTGTTTGTGAGAGTGAAGTTGTGTGAGTGTTTGTGTGTGTGTGAGTGTGTATACGGTGTGTGATTGTGTCTGAGTTTTTGTGATTGTGTGTGAGAATGTGAGTGAAGGTGTCTGTGTGTATGTGTGTGAATGTGTGAAACAGTGTCTCAGTCTTCGTGATTTTGTGTGGGTGTGCGAGAGTGTGTGTGAGCGTTTGGGTGTAGGTGTTTCTTTTTGAGGGCCTTTGTGGTTAATATATGTGTGTGTGTGAGTGTGTGTGTGTGTAAGTGTGAGTGGGAGTGAGAGTGGGAGTGTGTGCACGAGTGTGTTGTGTGTGATTGTGTTTGTGGGTGAGTTTCTGAGCGTCTTTGTGTGCAGGTGTGTTTCTGACGGTTTTAGTGTGGGTGTGAGTGCATGTGACTCTGTGAGAGTGTGTGTGTGTAGTTGTGTGAGTGGGAGTGAGTGTGTGAATGTGTATATGATTGGGTGACTGTGTGTGAGTGTGTGTGATTGTGTGTGAGAATGTGTGTGAGTGAGTCTGTGTGTGTAGGTGTGTGATTGTGCCGAACTCTGTGTGATTGCGTGTGTTTGTGAGTGTGTGTGACAGTGTGTGTGAGTGTAGGAGTGTCTGAGTGCCTGTGTGATTTCTGTATGTGAGTGTGTGTGTGTTTGATGATGCGTTTTTTTTTGTGTGTGTAGGTGTGTTTGTGGGAGAGTGTGTGTATACGAGTGTGTGATTGTGTGTGAGTGTTTATGTCTGTGAGTGGGTGTGAGTGTGTCTGTGTGTGCAGGTGTGAGTGTGTCAGTATTTGTGAGTGTGTTTGTGATTGCATGTGAGCCTGTGTTTGTATGTTGGTTTGTTTGTGTGTGTAGGTGTGCGAGTGTGTTTGACAGTGTTTAAGGGTGAGTGCGTGTGTGTCTGTAAGTGTTTGTGTGAGTAGGTGAGTGAGTGTGTGTGACCGGGTGATTGTGTGTGTGAATGAGTGTGAGTCTGTGTGTCTGTGTGTTTGTGGGTGTGTCTACATGTGTGTAGGTGTGTGACAGTTTATGGCACTGTGTCAATGCGCGTGAGTGCTCATGTGTCTGTGTGTGTGTGTGTGAGTTGGTGAGAGTGTCAGTGTGATTGGTAATGAGTGTGTGAGTATGTATATGAGTGTGTCATTGTGTTTGTGTGTGTGTGAGTGTGTTTTTGTTTAGGTCTGTGTGTGACATTGTGTGAGTCTATGTGGGAGTGCATTTCTGTCTGAGTGTGTGTGTGTCTGTGAGTAACGGTGAGAGTGTGTTAGGGTGTTTGTGAGAGTGCAGGTGTGTGAGTGGGAGTGAGTGAGTGAATGTGTATATGAGTGGGTGACTGTGTGTGTGTGCATGTTTGTGCCTGACAGTCTGAATATGTGGGTGTTTCTGTGTGTAGGTGTGTGAGTGTGTGTGTGACATTGTGTGAGTGTGTGTGTGAGTGCAAGTGAATCTGTGTGTGTTGGTGTGTGAGTAGGTGAGCGAGAGCTTGTGGCAGTGTGTGAGAGTGTGTGTTTGAGACATTCTGAGCATGTGTGTTGGTGTCTCTGTGTGTGTAGATGTGTGAGTGCAGCAGTGTGTGAGTGTGTGAGTGGGAATGTGTCTGTGAGTGTGTGTGGGTGTGAGTGTGTTTCTTTGTGAAATTCTAGTTGTGTGTGTGGGAGTGATTGTGTGAGTGTGTATATAAGTGTGCGATTGTGTGTGAGTGTGTGTGATTGTGTGTGTGCCTATATGTGTGTGTGTCTATGTGTAGGTGCGTAATTGTGTGTGTGCAAATGTGTGTGATAATGTGGGTGCTTCTGTGTGTAGGTGTGTGAATGTGTGAGTGTTTGTGAGAGTGTAGTTGTGTGAGTGTTTGTGTGTGTGTGAGTGTGTATACGGGTGTGTGATTGTGTCTGAGTTTTTGTGATTGTGTGTGAGAATGTGAGTGAATGTGTCTGTGTGTATGTGTGTGAGTGTGTGGAACAGTGTCTCAGTCTTCGTGATTTTGTGTGGGTGTGTGAGAGTGTGTGTGAGCGTTTGAGTGTAGGTGTTTCTTTTTGAGGGCCTTTGTGGTTAATATATGTGTGTGTGTGAGTGTGTGTGTGTGTAAGTGTGAGTGGGAGTGAGAGTGGGAGTGTGTGTACGAGTGTGTTATTGTGTGTGATTGTGTTTGTGGGTTTGTTTCTGAGCGTCTTTGTGTGCAGGTGTGTGTGTCTGACGGTTTTAGTGTGGGTGTGAGTGCATGTGACTCTGTGAGAGTGTGTGTGTGTAGTTGTGTGAGTGGGAGTGAGTGTGTGAATGTGTATACGAATGGGTGATTGTGTGTGTGTGATTGTGTGTGAGAATGTGTGTGAGTGAGTCTGTGTGTGTAGGTGTGTGTTTGTGCCGAAATCTGTGTGATTGCGTGTGTTTGTGAGTGTGTGTGACAGTGTGTGTGAGTGTAGGAGTGTCTGAGTGCCTGTGTGATTTCTGTATGTGAGTGTGTGTGTGTTTGATGATGCGTTTGTTAGTGTGTGTGTAGGTGTGTTAGTGGGAGAGAGTGTGTATACGAGTGTGTGATTGTGTGTGAGTGATTTTGTCTGTGAGTGGGTGTGAGTGTGTCTGTGAGTGCAGGTGAGAGTGTGTGACTATTTGTGAGTGTGTGTGTGATTGCATGTGAGCCTGTGTTTGTGTGTTGTTTTGTTTGTGTGTGTAGGTGTGCGAGTGTGTTTGACAGTGTTTGAGTGAGTGTTAGTGCGTGTGTGTCTGTAAGTGTTTGTGTGAGTAGGTGTGTGAGTGTGTGTGACAGTGTGATTGTGTGTGTGAGTGCGTGTGAGTCTGTGTGTCTGTGTGTTTGTGATGTGTGTCTATATGTGTGTAGGTGTGTGACTCTTTATGGCACTGTGTCAATGTGCGTGAGTGCTCATGTGTCTGTGTGTGTGAGTTTGTGAGTGTGTAGGTGTGATTGGGAATGAGTGTGTGAGTGTGTATATGAGTGTGTCATTGTGTTTGTGTGTGTGTGAGTGTGTTTTTGTTTAGGTGTGTGTGTGACATTGTGTGAGTCTATGTGGGAGTGCATTTCTGTCTGAGTGTGTGTGTGTCTGTGTGTAAGTGTGAGAGTGTGTTAGGGTGTTTGTGAGAGTGCAGGTGTGTGAGTGGGAGTGAGTGAGTGAATGTGTATATGAGTGGGTGACTGTGTGTGTGCATGTGTGTGCCTGACAGTCTGAATATGTGGGTGTTTCTGTGTGTAGGTGTGTGAGTGAGTGTGTGACATTGTGTGAGTGTGTGTGTGACAATGTGTGAGTGTGTGTGAGTGCATATGAATCTGTGTGTGTTGGTGTGTGAAAAGGTGTGCGAGAGCTTGTGGCAGTCTGTGAGTGTGTGTGTTTGTGTCATTCTGAGCATGTGTGTTGGTGTCTCTGTGTGTGTAGATGTGTGAGTGCAGCAGTGTGTGAGTGGGAATGTGTCTGTGAGTGTGTGTGGGTGTGAGTGTGTTTTTTTTGAAATTCTAGTTGTGTGTGTGGGAGTGATTGTGTGTGTGTATATAAGTGTGCGTTTGTGTGTGTGTGTGATTGTGTGTATGTGTGTGTGACTATATGTGTGTGTCTATGTGTAGGTGCGTAATTGTGTGTGAGAATGTGGGTGCTTCTGTGTGTAGGTGTGTGAATGAGTGTGTGTGTTTGTGAGAGTGAAGTTGTGTGAGTGTTTGTGTGTGTGTGAGTGTGTATACGGTGTGTGATTGTGTCTGAGTTTTTGTGATTGTGTGTGAGAATGTGAGTGAAGGTGTCTTTGTGTATGTGTGTGAATGTGTGAAACAGTGTCTCAGTCTTCGTGATTTTGTGTGGGTGTGTGAGAGTGTGTGTGAGCGTTTGGGTGTAGGTGTTTCTTTTTGAGGGCCTTTGTGGTTAATATATGTGTGTGTGTGAGTGTGTGTGTGTGTAAGTGTGAGTGGGAGTGAGAGTGGGAGTGTGTGCACGAGTGTGTTGTGTGTGATTGTGTTTGTGGGTGAGTTTCTGAGCGTCTTTGTGTGCAGGTGTGTTTCTGACGGTTTTAGTGTGGGTGTGAGTGCATGTGACTGTGAGAGTGTGTGTGTGTAGTTGTGTGAGTGGGAGTGAGTGTGTGAATGTGTATACGATTGGGTGACTGTGTGTGAGTGTGTGTGATTGTGTGTGAGAATGTGTGTGAGTGAGTCTGTGTGTGTAGGTGTGTGATTGTGCCGAACTCTGTGTGATTGCGTGTGTTTGTGAGTGTGTGTGACAGTGTGTGTGAGTGTAGGAGTGTCTGAGTGCCTGTGTGATTTCTGTATGTGAGTGTGTGTGTGTTTGATGATGCGTTTTTTTGTGTGTGTGTAGGTGTGTTAGTGGGAGAGTGTGTGTATACGAGTGTGTGATTGTGTGTGAGTGTTTATGTCTGTGAGTGGGTGTGAGTGTGTCTGTGTGTGCAGGTGTGAGTGTGTCAGTATTTGTGAGTGTGTTTGTGATTGCATGTGAGCCTGTGTTTGTATGTTGGTTTGTTTGTGTGTGTAGGTGTGCGAGTGTGTTTGACAGTGTTTAAGGGTGAGTGCGTGTGTGTCTGTAAGTGTTTGTGTGAGTAGGTGAGTGAGTGTGTGTGACCGGGTGATTGTGTGTGTGAATGAGTGTGAGTCTGTGTGTCTGTGTGTTTGTGGGTGTGTCTACATGTGTGTAGGTGTGTGACTGTTTATGGCACTGTGTCAATGCGCGTGAGTGCTCATGTGTCTGTGTGTGTGTGTGTGTGAGTTGGTGAGAGTGTCAGTGTGATTGGTAATGAGTGTGTGAGTATGTATATGAGTGTGTCATTGTGTTTGTGTGTGTGTGAGTGTGTTTTTGTTTAGGTCTGTGTGTGACATTGTGTGAGTCTATGTGGGAGTGCATTTCTGTCTGAGTGTGTGTGTGTCTGTGTGTAAGTGTGAGAGTGTGTTAGGGTGTTTGTGAGAGTGCAGGTGTGTGAGTGGGAGTGAGTGAATGTGTATATGTGTGGGTGACTGTGTGTGTGTGCATGTTTGTGCCTGACAGTCTGAATATGTGGGTGTTTCTGTGTGTAGGTGTGTGAGTGTGTGTGTGACATTGTGTGAGTGTGTGTGTGAGTGCAAGTGAATCTGTGTGTGTTGGTGTGTGAGTAGGTGAGCGAGAGCTTGTGGCAGTGTGTGAGAGTGTGTGTTTGAGACATTCTGAGCATGTGTGTTGGTGTCTCTGTGTGTGTAGATGTGTGAGTGCAGCAGTGTGTGAGTGTGTGAGTGGGAATGTGTCTGTGAGTGTGTGTGGGTGTGAGTGTGTTTCTTTGTGAAATTCTAGTTGTGTGAGTGGGAGTGATTGTGTGAGTGTGTATATAAGTGTGCGAATGTGTGTGAGTGTGTGTGATTGTGTGTGTGCCTATATGTGTGTGTGTCTATGTGTAGGTGCGTAATTGTGTGTGTGCAAATGTGTGTGATAATGAGGGTGCTTCTGTGTGTAGGTGTGTGAATGTGTGAGTGTTTGTGAGAGTGTAGTTGTGTGAGTGTTTGTGTGTGTGTGAGTGTGTATACGGGTGTGTGATTGTGTCTGAGTTTTTGGGATTGTGTGTGAGAATGTGAGTGAATGTGTCTGTGTGTATGTGTGTGAGTGTGTGGAACAGTGTCTCAGTCTTCGTGATTTTGTGTGGGTGTGTGAGAGTGTGTTTGAGCGTTTGAGTGTAGGTGTTTCTTTTTGAGGGCCTTTGTGGTTAATATATGTGTGTGTGTGAGTGTGTGTGTGTAAGTGTGAGTGGGAGTGAGAGTGGGAGTGTGTGTACGAGTGTGTTATTGTGTGTGATTGTGTTTGTGGGTTTGTTTCTGAGCGTCTTTGTGTGCAGGTGTGTGTGTCTGACGGTTTTAGTGTGGGTGTGAGTGCATGTGACTGTGAGAGTGTGTGTGTGTAGTTGTGTGAGTGGGAGTGAGTGTGTGAATGTGTATACGAATGGGTGATTGTGTGTGTGTGATTGTGTGTGAGAATGTGTGTGAGTGAGTCTGTGTGTGTAGGTGTGTGTTTGTGCCGAAATCTGTGTGATTGCGTGTGTTTGTGAGTGTGTGTGACAGTGTGTGTGAGTGTAGGAGTGTCTGAGTGCCTGTGTGATTTCTGTATGTGAGTGTGTGTGTGTTTGATGATGCGTTTGTTAGTGTGTGTGTAGGTGTGTTAGTGGGAGAGAGTGTGTATACGAGTTTGTGATTGTGTGTGAGTGATTTTGTCTGTGAGTGGGTGTGAGTGTGTCTGTGAGTGCAGGTGAGAGTGTGTGACTATTTGTGAGTGTGTGTGTGATTGCATGTGAGCCTGTGTTTGTGTGTTGTTTTGTTTGTGTGTGTAGGTGTGCGAGTGTGTTTGACAGTGTTTGAGTGAGTGTTAGTGCGTGTGTGTCTGTGTTTGTGTGAGTAGGTGTGTGAGTGTGTGTGACAGTGTGATTGTGTGTGTGAGTGCGTGTGAGTCTGTGTGTCTGTGTGTTTGTGATGTGTGTCTATATGTGTGTAGGTGTGTGACTCTTTATGGCACTGTGTCAATGTGCGTGAGTGCTCATGTGTCTGTGTGTGTGTGAGTTTGTGAGTGTGTAGGTGTGATTGGGAATGAGTGTGTGAGTGTGTATATGAGTGTGTCATTGTGTTTGTGTGTGTGTGTGAGTGTGTTTTTGTTTAGGTGTGTGTGTGACATTGTGTGAGTCTATGTGGGAGTGCATTTCTGTCTGAGTGTGTGTGTGTCTGTGTGTAAGTGTGAGAGTGTGTTAGGGTGTTTGTGAGAGTGCAGGTGTGTGAGTGGGAGTGAGTGAGTGAATGCGTATATGAGTGGGTGACTGTGTGTGTGCATGTGTGTGCCTGACAGTCTGAATATGTGGGTGTTTCTGTGTGTAGGTGTGTGAGTGAGTGTGTGACATTGTGTGAGTGTGTGTGTGACAATGTGTGAGTGTGTGTGAGTGCATATGAATCTGTGTGTGTTGGTGTGTGAAAAGGTGTGCGAGAGCTTGTGGCAGTGTGTGAGTGTGTGTGTTTGTGACATTCTGAGCATGTGTGTTGGTGTCTCTGTGTGTGTAGATGTGTGAGTGCAGCAGTGTGTGAGTGTGTGAGTGGGAATGTGTCTGTGAGTGTGTGTGGGTGTGAGTGTGTTTTTTTTGAAATTCTATTTGTGTGTGTGGGAGTGATTGTGTGTGTGTATATAAGTGTGCGTTTGTGTGTGAGTGTGTGTGATTGTGTGTATGTGTGTGTGACTATATGTGTGTGTGTCTATGTGTAGGTGCGTAATTGTGTGTGAGAATGTGGGTGCTCCTGTGTGTAGGTGTGTGAATGTGTGAGTGTGTTTGTGAGAGTGAAGTTGTGTGAGTGTTTGTGTGTGTGTGAGTGTGTATACGGTGTGTGATTGTGTCTGAGTTTTTGTGATTGTGTGTGAGAATGTGAGTGAAGGTGTCTGTGTGTATGTGTGTGAATGTGTGAAACAGTGTCTCAGTCTTCGTGATTTTGTGTGGGTGTGTGAGAGTGTGTGTGAGCGTTTGGGTGTAGGTGTTTCTTTTTGAGGGCCTTTGTGGTTAATATATGTGTGTGTGTGAGTGTGTGTGTGTGTAAGTGTGAGTGGGAGTGAGAGTGGGAGTGTGTGCACGAGTGTGTTGTGTGTGATTGTGTTTGTGGGTGAGTTTCTGAGCGTCTTTGTGTGCAGGTGTGTTTCTGACGGTTTTAGTGTGGGTGTGAGTGCATGTGACTCTGTGAGAGTGTGTGTGTGTAGTTGTGTGAGTGGGAGTGAGTGTGTGAATGAGTATACGATTGGGTGACTGTGTGTGAGTGTGTGTGATTGTGTGTGAGAATGTGTGTGAGT
Organism: Manis pentadactyla; assembly: GCF_030020395.1. NCBI lineage: Eukaryota > Metazoa > Chordata > Mammalia > Pholidota > Manidae > Manis > Manis pentadactyla. The sequence continues at coordinate 73,762,068 of NC_080024.1, forward strand.
GAGTCTGTGTGTGTAGGTGTGTGATTGTGCCGAAATCTGTGTGATTGCGTGTGTTTGTGAGTGTGTGTGACAGTGTGTGTGAGTGTAGGAGTGTCTGAGTGCCTGTGTGATTTCTGTATGTGAGTGTGTGTGTGTTTGATGATGCGTTTTTTTGTGTGTGTAGGTGTGTTAGTGGGAGAGTGTGTGTATACGAGTGTGTGATTGTGTGTGAGTGTTTATGTCTGTGAGTGGGTGTGAGTGTGTCTGTGTGTGCAGGTGTGAGTGTGTCAGTATTTGTGAGTGTGTTTGTGATTGCATGTGAGCCTGTGTTTGTATGTTGGTTTGTTTGTGTGTGTAGGTGTGCGAGTGTGTTTGACAGTGTTTAAGGGTGAGTGCGTGTGTGTCTGTAAGTGTTTGTGTGAGTAGGTGAGTGAGTGTGTGTGACCGGGTGATTGTGTGTGTGAATGAGTGTGAGTCTGTGTGTCTGTGTGTTTGTGGGTGTGTCTGCATGTGTGTAGGTTTGTGACAGTTTATGGCACTGTGTCAATGCGCGTGAGTGCTCATGTGTCTGTGTGTGTGTGTGTGAGTTGGTGAGAGTGTCAGTGTGATTGGTAATGAGTGTGTGAGTATGTATATGAGTGTGTCATTGTGTTTGTGTGTGTGAGTGTGTTTTTGTTTAGGTCTGTGTGTGACATTGTGTGAGTCTATGTGGGAGTGCATTTCTGTCTGAGTGTGTGTGTGTCTGTGAGTAACGGTGAGAGTGTGTTAGGGTGTTTGTGAGAGTGCAGGTGTGTGAGTGGGAGTGAGTGAGTGAATGTGTATATGAGTGGGTGACTGTGTGTGTGTGCATGTTTGTGCCTGACAGTCTGAATATGTGGGTGTTTCTGTGTGTAGGTGTGTGAGTGTGTGTGTGACATTGTGTGAGTGTGTGTGTGAGTGCAAGTGAATCTGTGTGTGTTGGTGTGTGAGTAGGTGAGCGAGAGCTTGTGGCAGTGTGTGAGAGTGTGTGTTTGAGACATTCTGAGCATGTGTGTTGGTGTCTCTGTGTGTGTAGATGTGTGAGTGCAGCAGTGTGTGAGTGTATGAGTGGGAATGTGTCTGTGAGTGTGTGTGGGTGTGAGTGTGTTTCTTTGTGAAATTCTAGTTGTGTGTGTGGGAGTGATTGTGTGAGTGTGTATATAAGTGTGCGATTGTGTGTGAGTGTGTGTGATTGTGTGTGTGCCTATATGTGTGTGTATCTATGTGTAGGTGCGTAATTGTGTGTGTGCAAATGTGTGTGATAATGTGGGTGCTTCTGTGTGTAGGTGTGTGAATGTGTGAGTGTTTGTGAGAGTGTAGTTGTGTGAGTGTTTGTGTGTGTGTGAGTGTGTATACGGGTGTGTGATTGTGTCTGAGTTTTTGTGATTGTGTGTGAGAATGTGAGTGAATGTGTCTGTGTGTATGTGTGTGAGTGTGTGGAACAGTGTCTCAGTCTTCGTGATTTTGTGTGGGTGTGTGAGAGTGTGTGTGAGCGTTTGAGTGTAGGTGTTTCTTTTTGAGGGCCTTTGTGGTTAATATATGTGTGTGTGTGAGTGTGTGTGTGTGTAAGTGTGAGTGGGAGTGAGAGTGGGAGTGTGTGTACGAGTGTGTTATTGTGTGTGATTGTGTTTGTGGGTTTGTTTCTGAGCGTCTTTGTGTGCAGGTGTGTGTGTCTGACGGTTTTAGTGTGGGTGTGAGTGCATGTGACTCTGTGAGAGTGTGTGTGTGTAGTTGTGTGAGTGGGAGTGAGTGTGTGAATGTGTATACGAATGGGTGATTGTGTGTGTGTGATTGTGTGTGAGAATGTGTGTGAGTGAGTCTGTGTGTGTAGGTGTGTGTTTGTGCCGAAATCTGTGTGATTGCGTGTGTTTGTGAGTGTGTGTGACAGTGTGTGTGAGTGTAGGAGTGTCTGAGTGCCTGTGTGATTTCTGTATGTGAGTGTGTGTGTGTTTGATGATGCGTTTGTTAGTGTGTGTGTAGGTGTGTTAGTGGGAGAGAGTGTGTATACGAGTGTGTGATTGTGTGTGAGTGATTTTGTCTGTGAGTGGGTGTGAGTGTGTCTGTGAGTGCAGGTGAGAGTGTGTGACTATTTGTGAGTGTGTGTGTGATTGCATGTGAGCCTGTGTTTGTGTGTTGTTTTGTTTGTGTGTGTAGGTGTGCGAGTGTGTTTGACAGTGTTTGAGTGAGTGTTAGTGCGTGTGTGTCTGTAAGTGTTTGTGTGAGTAGGTGTGTGAGTGTGTGTGACAGTGTGATTGTGTGTGTGAGTGCGTGTGAGTCTGTGTGTCTGTGTGTTTGTGATGTGTGTCTATATGTGTGTAGGTGTGTGACTCTTTATGGCACTGTGTCAATGTGCGTGAGTGCTCATGTGTCTGTGTGTGTGAGTTTGTGAGTGTGTAGGTGTGATTGGGAATGAGTGTGTGAGTGTGTATATGAGTGTGTCATTGTGTTTGTGTGTGTGTGAGTGTGTTTTTGTTTAGGTGTGTGTGTGACATTGTGTGAGTCTATGTGGGAGTGCATTTCTGTCTGAGTGTGTGTGTGTCTGTGTGTAAGTGTGAGAGTGTGTTAGGGTGTTTGTGAGAGTGCAGGTGTGTGAGTGGGAGTGAGTGAGTGAATGTGTATATGAGTGGGTGACTGTGTGTGTGCATGTGTGTGCCTGACAGTCTGAATATGTGGGTGTTTCTGTGTGTAGGTGTGTGAGTGAGTGTGTGACATTGTGTGAGTGTGTGTGTGACAATGTGTGAGTGTGTGTGAGTGCATATGAATCTGTGTGTGTTGGTGTGTGAAAAGGTGTGCGAGAGCTTGTGGCAGTCTGTGAGTGTGTGTGTTTGTGTCATTCTGAGCATGTGTGTTGGTGTCTCTGTGTGTGTAGATGTGTGAGTGCAGCAGTGTGTGAGTGGGAATGTGTCTGTGAGTGTGTGTGGGTGTGAGTGTGTTTTTTTTGAAATTCTAGTTGTGTGTGTGGGAGTGATTGTGTGTGTGTATATAAGTGTGCGTTTGTGTGTGAGTGTGTGTGATTGTGTGTATGTGTGTGTGACTATATGTGTGTGTCTATGTGTAGGTGCGTAATTGTGTGTGAGAATGTGGGTGCTTCTGTGTGTAGGTGTGTGAATGAGTGTGTGTGTTTGTGAGAGTGAAGTTGTGTGAGTGTTTGTGTGTGTGTGAGTGTGTATACGGTGTGTGATTGTGTCTGAGTTTTTGTGATTGTGTGTGAGAATGTGAGTGAAGGTGTCTGTGTGTATGTGTGTGAATGTGTGAAACAGTGTCTCAGTCTTCGTGATTTTGTGTGGGTGTGTGAGAGTGTGTGTGAGCGTTTGGGTGTAGGTGTTTCTTTTTGAGGGCCTTTGTGGTTAATATATGTGTGTGTGTGAGTGTGTGTGTGTGTAAGTGTGAGTGGGAGTGAGAGTGGGAGTGTGTGCACGAGTGTGTTGTGTGTGATTGTGTTTGTGGGTGAGTTTCTGAGCGTCTTTGTGTGCAGGTGTGTTTCTGACGGTTTTAGTGTGGGTGTGAGTGCATGTGACTGTGAGAGTGTGTGTGTGTAGTTGTGTGAGTGGGAGTGAGTGTGTGAATGTGTATACGATTGGGTGACTGTGTGTGAGTGTGTGTGATTGTGTGTGAGAATGTGTGTGAGTGAGTCTGTGTGTGTAGGTGTGTGATTGTGCCGAACTCTGTGTGATTGCGTGTGTTTGTGAGTGTGTGTGACAGTGTGTGTGAGTGTAGGAGTGTCTGAGTGCCTGTGTGATTTCTGTATGTGAGTGTGTGTGTGTTTGATGATGCGTTTTTTTGTGTGTGTGTAGGTGTGTTAGTGGGAGAGTGTGTGTATACGAGTGTGTGATTGTGTGTGAGTGTTTATGTCTGTGAGTGGGTGTGAGTGTGTCTGTGTGTGCAGGTGTGAGTGTGTCAGTATTTGTGAGTGTGTTTGTGATTGCATGTGAGCCTGTGTTTGTATGTTGGTTTGTTTGTGTGTGTAGGTGTGCGAGTGTGTTTGACAGTGTTTAAGGGTGAGTGCGTGTGTGTCTGTAAGTGTTTGTGTGAGTAGGTGAGTGAGTGTGTGTGACCGGGTGATTGTGTGTGTGAATGAGTGTGAGTCTGTGTGTCTGTGTGTTTGTGGGTGTGTCTACATGTGTGTAGGTGTGTGACTGTTTATGGCACTGTGTCAATGCGCGTGAGTGCTCATGTGTCTGTGTGTGTGTGTGTGTGAGTTGGTGAGAGTGTCAGTGTGATTGGTAATGAGTGTGTGAGTATGTATATGAGTGTGTCATTGTGTTTGTGTGTGTGTGAGTGTGTTTTTGTTTAGGTCTGTGTGTGACATTGTGTGAGTCTATGTGGGAGTGCATTTCTGTCTGAGTGTGTGTGTGTCTGTGTGTAAGTGTGAGAGTGTGTTAGGGTGTTTGTGAGAGTGCAGGTGTGTGAGTGGGAGTGAGTGAATGTGTATATGTGTGGGTGACTGTGTGTGTGTGCATGTTTGTGCCTGACAGTCTGAATATGTGGGTGTTTCTGTGTGTAGGTGTGTGAGTGTGTGTGTGACATTGTGTGAGTGTGTGTGTGAGTGCAAGTGAATCTGTGTGTGTTGGTGTGTGAGTAGGTGAGCGAGAGCTTGTGGCAGTGTGTGAGAGTGTGTGTTTGAGACATTCTGAGCATGTGTGTTGGTGTCTCTGTGTGTGTAGATGTGTGAGTGCAGCAGTGTGTGAGTGTGTGAGTGGGAATGTGTCTGTGAGTGTGTGTGGGTGTGAGTGTGTTTCTTTGTGAAATTCTAGTTGTGTGAGTGGGAGTGATTGTGTGAGTGTGTATATAAGTGTGCGAATGTGTGTGAGTGTGTGTGATTGTGTGTGTGCCTATATGTGTGTGTGTCTATGTGTAGGTGCGTAATTGTGTGTGTGCAAATGTGTGTGATAATGAGGGTGCTTCTGTGTGTAGGTGTGTGAATGTGTGAGTGTTTGTGAGAGTGTAGTTGTGTGAGTGTTTGTGTGTGTGTGAGTGTGTATACGGGTGTGTGATTGTGTCTGAGTTTTTGGGATTGTGTGTGAGAATGTGAGTGAATGTGTCTGTGTGTATGTGTGTGAGTGTGTGGAACAGTGTCTCAGTCTTCGTGATTTTGTGTGGGTGTGTGAGAGTGTGTTTGAGCGTTTGAGTGTAGGTGTTTCTTTTTGAGGGCCTTTGTGGTTAATATATGTGTGTGTGTGAGTGTGTGTGTGTAAGTGTGAGTGGGAGTGAGAGTGGGAGTGTGTGTACGAGTGTGTTATTGTGTGTGATTGTGTTTGTGGGTTTGTTTCTGAGCGTCTTTGTGTGCAGGTGTGTGTGTCTGACGGTTTTAGTGTGGGTGTGAGTGCATGTGACTGTGAGAGTGTGTGTGTGTAGTTGTGTGAGTGGGAGTGAGTGTGTGAATGTGTATACGAATGGGTGATTGTGTGTGTGTGATTGTGTGTGAGAATGTGTGTGAGTGAGTCTGTGTGTGTAGGTGTGTGTTTGTGCCGAAATCTGTGTGATTGCGTGTGTTTGTGAGTGTGTGTGACAGTGTGTGTGAGTGTAGGAGTGTCTGAGTGCCTGTGTGATTTCTGTATGTGAGTGTGTGTGTGTTTGATGATGCGTTTGTTAGTGTGTGTGTAGGTGTGTTAGTGGGAGAGAGTGTGTATACGAGTTTGTGATTGTGTGTGAGTGATTTTGTCTGTGAGTGGGTGTGAGTGTGTCTGTGAGTGCAGGTGAGAGTGTGTGACTATTTGTGAGTGTGTGTGTGATTGCATGTGAGCCTGTGTTTGTGTGTTGTTTTGTTTGTGTGTGTAGGTGTGCGAGTGTGTTTGACAGTGTTTGAGTGAGTGTTAGTGCGTGTGTGTCTGTGTTTGTGTGAGTAGGTGTGTGAGTGTGTGTGACAGTGTGATTGTGTGTGTGAGTGCGTGTGAGTCTGTGTGTCTGTGTGTTTGTGATGTGTGTCTATATGTGTGTAGGTGTGTGACTCTTTATGGCACTGTGTCAATGTGCGTGAGTGCTCATGTGTCTGTGTGTGTGTGAGTTTGTGAGTGTGTAGGTGTGATTGGGAATGAGTGTGTGAGTGTGTATATGAGTGTGTCATTGTGTTTGTGTGTGTGTGTGAGTGTGTTTTTGTTTAGGTGTGTGTGTGACATTGTGTGAGTCTATGTGGGAGTGCATTTCTGTCTGAGTGTGTGTGTGTCTGTGTGTAAGTGTGAGAGTGTGTTAGGGTGTTTGTGAGAGTGCAGGTGTGTGAGTGGGAGTGAGTGAGTGAATGCGTATATGAGTGGGTGACTGTGTGTGTGCATGTGTGTGCCTGACAGTCTGAATATGTGGGTGTTTCTGTGTGTAGGTGTGTGAGTGAGTGTGTGACATTGTGTGAGTGTGTGTGTGACAATGTGTGAGTGTGTGTGAGTGCATATGAATCTGTGTGTGTTGGTGTGTGAAAAGGTGTGCGAGAGCTTGTGGCAGTGTGTGAGTGTGTGTGTTTGTGACATTCTGAGCATGTGTGTTGGTGTCTCTGTGTGTGTAGATGTGTGAGTGCAGCAGTGTGTGAGTGTGTGAGTGGGAATGTGTCTGTGAGTGTGTGTGGGTGTGAGTGTGTTTTTTTTGAAATTCTATTTGTGTGTGTGGGAGTGATTGTGTGTGTGTATATAAGTGTGCGTTTGTGTGTGAGTGTGTGTGATTGTGTGTATGTGTGTGTGACTATATGTGTGTGTGTCTATGTGTAGGTGCGTAATTGTGTGTGAGAATGTGGGTGCTCCTGTGTGTAGGTGTGTGAATGTGTGAGTGTGTTTGTGAGAGTGAAGTTGTGTGAGTGTTTGTGTGTGTGTGAGTGTGTATACGGTGTGTGATTGTGTCTGAGTTTTTGTGATTGTGTGTGAGAATGTGAGTGAAGGTGTCTGTGTGTATGTGTGTGAATGTGTGAAACAGTGTCTCAGTCTTCGTGATTTTGTGTGGGTGTGTGAGAGTGTGTGTGAGCGTTTGGGTGTAGGTGTTTCTTTTTGAGGGCCTTTGTGGTTAATATATGTGTGTGTGTGAGTGTGTGTGTGTGTAAGTGTGAGTGGGAGTGAGAGTGGGAGTGTGTGCACGAGTGTGTTGTGTGTGATTGTGTTTGTGGGTGAGTTTCTGAGCGTCTTTGTGTGCAGGTGTGTTTCTGACGGTTTTAGTGTGGGTGTGAGTGCATGTGACTCTGTGAGAGTGTGTGTGTGTAGTTGTGTGAGTGGGAGTGAGTGTGTGAATGAGTATACGATTGGGTGACTGTGTGTGAGTGTGTGTGATTGTGTGTGAGAATGTGTGTGAGTGAGTCTGTGTGTGTAGGTGTGTGATTGTGCCGAAATCTGTGTGATTGCGTGTGTTTGTGAGTGTGTGTGACAGTGTGTGTGAGTGTAGGAGTGTCTGAGTGCCTGTGTGATTTCTGTATGTGAGTGTGTGTGTGTTTGATGATGCGTTTTTTTGTGTGTGTAGGTGTGTTAGTGGGAGAGTGTGTGTATACGAGTGTGTGATTGTGTGTGAGTGTTTATGTCTGTGAGTGGGTGTGAGTGTGTCTGTGTGTGCAGGTGTGAGTGTGTCAGTATTTGTGAGTGTGTTTGTGATTGCATGTGAGCCTGTGTTTGTATGTTGGTTTGTTTGTGTGTGTAGGTGTGCGAGTGTGTTTGACAGTGTTTAAGGGTGAGTGCGTGTGTGTCTGTAAGTGTTTGTGTGAGTAGGTGAGTGAGTGTGTGTGACCGGGTGATTGTGTGTGTGAATGAGTGTGAGTCTGTGTGTCTGTGTGTTTGTGGGTGTGTCTGCATGTGTGTAGGTTTGTGACAGTTTATGGCACTGTGTCAATGCGCGTGAGTGCTCATGTGTCTGTGTGTGTGTGTGTGAGTTGGTGAGAGTGTCAGTGTGATTGGTAATGAGTGTGTGAGTATGTATATGAGTGTGTCATTGTGTTTGTGTGTGTGAGTGTGTTTTTGTTTAGGTCTGTGTGTGACATTGTGTGAGTCTATGTGGGAGTGCATTTCTGTCTGAGTGTGTGTGTGTCTGTGAGTAACGGTGAGAGTGTGTTAGGGTGTTTGTGAGAGTGCAGGTGTGTGAGTGGGAGTGAGTGAGTGAATGTGTATATGAGTGGGTGACTGTGTGTGTGTGCATGTTTGTGCCTGACAGTCTGAATATGTGGGTGTTTCTGTGTGTAGGTGTGTGAGTGTGTGTGTGACATTGTGTGAGTGTGTGTGTGAGTGCAAGTGAATCTGTGTGTGTTGGTGTGTGAGTAGGTGAGCGAGAGCTTGTGGCAGTGTGTGAGAGTGTGTGTTTGAGACATTCTGAGCATGTGTGTTGGTGTCTCTGTGTGTGTAGATGTGTGAGTGCAGCAGTGTGTGAGTGTATGAGTGGGAATGTGTCTGTGAGTGTGTGTGGGTGTGAGTGTGTTTCTTTGTGAAATTCTAGTTGTGTGTGTGGGAGTGATTGTGTGAGTGTGTATATAAGTGTGCGATTGTGTGTGAGTGTGTGTGATTGTGTGTGTGCCTATATGTGTGTGTGTCTATGTGTAGGTGCGTAATTGTGTGTGTGCAAATGTGTGTGATAATGTGGGTGCTTCTGTGTGTAGGTGTGTGAATGTGTGAGTGTTTGTGAGAGTGTAGTTGTGTGAGTGTTTGTGTGTGTGTGAGTGTGTATACGGGTGTGTGATTGTGTCTGAGTTTTTGTGATTGTGTGTGAGAATGTGAGTGAATGTGTCTGTGTGTATGTGTGTGAGTGTGTGGAACAGTGTCTCAGTCTTCGTGATTTTGTGTGGGTGTGTGAGAGTGTGTGTGAGCGTTTGAGTGTAGGTGTTTCTTTTTGAGGGCCTTTGTGGTTAATATATGTGTGTGTGTGAGTGTGTGTGTGTGTAAGTGTGAGTGGGAGTGAGAGTGGGAGTGTGTGTACGAGTGTGTTATTGTGTGTGATTGTGTTTGTGGGTTTGTTTCTGAGCGTCTTTGTGTGCAGGTGTGTGTGTCTGACGGTTTTAGTGTGGGTGTGAGTGCATGTGACTCTGTGAGAGTGTGTGTGTGTAGTTGTGTGAGTGGGAGTGAGTGTGTGAATGTGTATACGAATGGGTGATTGTGTGTGTGTGATTGTGTGTGAGAATGTGTGTGAGTGAGTCTGTGTGTGTAGGTGTGTGTTTGTGCCGAAATCTGTGTGATTGCGTGTGTTTGTGAGTGTGTGTGACAGTGTGTGTGAGTGTAGGAGTGTCTGAGTGCCTGTGTGATTTCTGTATGTGAGTGTGTGTGTTTGATGATGCGTTTGTTAGTGTGTGTGTAGGTGTGTTAGTGGGAGAGAGTGTGTATACGAGTGTGTGATTGTGTGTGAGTGATTTTGTCTGTGAGTGGGTGTGAGTGTGTCTGTGAGTGCAGGTGAGAGTGTGTGACTATTTGTGAGTGTGTGTGTGATTGCATGTGAGCCTGTGTTTGTGTGCTGTTTTGTTTGTGTGTGTAGGTGTGCGAGTGGGTTTCACAGTGTTTGAGTGTTAGTGCGTGTGTGTCTGTAAGTGTTTGTGTGAGTAGGTGTGTGTGTGTGTGACAGTGTGATTGTGTGTGTGAATGCGTGTGAGTCTGTGTGTCTGTGTGTTTGTGGGTGTGTCTATATGTGTGTAGGTGTGTGACTATTTATAGCACTGTGTCAATGTGCGTGATTGCGCATGTGTCTGTGTGTGTGTGAGTTTGTGAGAGTGTAGGTGAGATTGGGAATGAGTGTGTGAGTGTGTATATGAGTGTGTCATTGTGTTTGTGTGTGTGTGAGTGTGTTTTTGTTTAGGTCTGTGTGTGACATTGTGTGAGTCTATGTGGGAGTGCATTTCTGTCTGAGTGTGTGTGTGTCTGTGTGTAAGAGTGAGAGTGCGTTAGGGTGTTTGTGAGAGTGCAGGTGTGTGAGTGGGAGTGAGTGAGTGAATGTGTATATGAGTGGGTGACTGTGTGTGTGTGCATGTGTGTGCCTGACAGTCTGAATATGTGGGTGTTACTGTGTGTAGGTGTGTGAGTGTGTGTGTGACATTGTGTGAGTGTGTGTGACATTGTGTGAGTGTGTGTGAGTGCATGTGAATCTGTGTGTGTTTGTGTGTGAGTAGGTGTGCGAGAGCTTGTGGCAGTGTGTGAGTGTGTGTGTTTGTGACTTTCTGTGATTGTGTGTTGGTGTCTCTGTGTGTGTAGATGTGTGAGTGCAGCAGTGTGTGAGTGTGTGAGTGGGAATGTGTCTGTGAGTGTGTGTGGGTGTGAGTGTGTTTCTTTGTGAAATTCTAGTTGTGTGAGTGGGAGTGATTGTGTGAGTGTGTATATAAGTGTGCGATTGTGTGTGAGTGAGTGTGAGTATGTGTGTGTGCCTATATGTGTGTGTGTCTATGTGTAGGTCCGTAATTGTGTGTGTGCAAATGTGTGTGAGAATGTGGGTGCTTCTGTGTGTAGGTGTGTGAATGTGTGAGTGTGTTTGTGAGAGTGTAGTTGTGTGAGTGTTTGTGTGTGTGTGAGTGTGTATACGGGTGTGTGATTGTGTCTGAGTTTTTGTGATTGTGTGTGAGAATGTGAGTGAATGTGTCTGTGTGTATGTGTGTGAGTGTGTGAAACAGTGTCTCAGTCTTCGTGATTTTGTGTGGGTGTGTGAGAGTGTGTGTGAGCGTTTGAGTGTAGGTGTTTCTTTTTGAGGGACTTTGTGGTTAATATATGTGTGTGTGTGAGTGTGTGTGTGTAAGTATGAGTGGGAGTGAGAGTGGGAGTGTGTGTACAAGTGTGTTATTGTGTGTGATTGTGTTTGTGGTTGAGTTTCTGAGCGTCTGTGTGCAGGTGTGTGTGTCTGACAGTTTTAGTGTGGGTGTGAGTGCATGTGACTGTGAGAGTGTGTGTGCGTAGTTGTGTGAGTGGGAGTGAGTGTGTGAATGTGTATACGATTGGGTGATTGTGTGTGTGTGTGACTGTGTGTGAGAATGTGTGTGAGTGAGTCTGTGTGTGTAGGTGTGTGATTGTGCCGAAGTCTGTGTGATTGTGTGTGTTTGTGAGTGTGTGTGACAGTGTGTGTGAGTGTAGGAGTGTCTGAGTGCCTGTGTGATTTCTGTATGTGAGTGTGTGTGTTTGATGATGCGTTTGTTTGTGTGTGTGTAGGTGTGTTAGTGGGACAGAGTGTGTATACGAGTGTGTGATTGTGTGTGAGTGTTTTTGTCTGTGAGTGGGTGTGTGTGTGTCTGTGTGTGCAGGTGAGAGTGTGTGACTATTTGTGATTGTCTTTGTGATTGCATGTGAGCCTGTGTTTGTGTGTTGGTTTGTTTGTGTGTGTAGGTGTGCGAGTGTGTTTGACAGTGTTTCAGTGTTAGTGCGTGTGTGTCTGTCAGTGTTTGTGTGAGTAGGTGTGTGAGTGTGTGTGACCGGGTGATTGTGAGTGTGAATGCGTGTGAGTCTGTGTGTCTGTGTGTTTGTGGGTGTGTCTACATGTGTGTAGGTGTGTGACTGTTTATGGCACTGTGTCAATGTGCGTGAGTGCTCATGTGTCTGTGTGAGTGTGTGAGTGTTAGTGCGTGTGTGTCTGTCAGTGTTTGTGTGAGTAGGTGTGTGAGTGTGTGTGACCGGGTGATTGTGAGTGTGAATGCGTGTGAGTCTGTGTGTCTGTGTGTTTGTGTTTGTGTCTACATGTGTGTAGGTGTGTGACTCTTTATGGCACTGTGTCAATGTGCGTGAGTGCTCATGTATCTGTGTGTGTGTGTGAGTTTGTGAGAGTGTAAGTGTGATTGGGAATGAGTGTGTGAGTATGTATATGAGTGTGTGTCATTGTGTTTGTGTGTGTGTGAGTGTGTTTTTGTTTAGGTCTGTGTGTGACATTGTGTGGGTCTATGTGGGACTGCATTTCTGTCTGAGTGTGTGTGTGTCTGTGAGTAAGGGTGAGAGTGTGTTAGGGTGTTTGTGAGAGTGCAGGTGTGTGAGTGGGAGTGAGTGAGTGAATGTGTATATGAGTGGGTGACTGTGTGTGTGTGCATGTGTCTGCCTGACAGTCTGAATATGTGGGGGTTTCGGTGTGTAGGTGTGTGTGTGTGTGACATTGTGTGAGTGTGTGTGAGTGCATGTGAATCTGTGTGTGTTTGTGTGTGAGTAGGTGTGCGAGAGCTTGTGGCAGTGTGTGAGTGTGTGTGTTTGTGACATTCTGTGATTGTGTGTTGGTGTCTCTGTGTGTGTAGATGTGTGAGTGCAGCAGTGTGTGAGTGTGTGAGTGCGAATGAGTCTGTGAGTGTGTGTGGGTGTCAGTGTGTTTCTTTGTGAAATATCATTTGTGTGAGTGGGAGTGATTGTGTGAGTGTGTATATAAGTGTGCGATTGTGTGTGAGTGTGTGTGATTGTGTGTGAGTATGTGTGTGTGCCTATATGTGTGTGTGTCTATGTGTAGGAGCGTAATTGTGTGTGTGCAATTGTTTGTGAGAATGTGGTTGTTTCTGTGTGTAGGTGTGTGAATGTGTGAGTGTGTTTGTGAGAGTGTAGTTGTGTGAGTGTTTGTGTGTGTGTGAGTGTGAATACGGGTGTGTGATTGTGTCTGAGATTTTGTGATTGTTTGTGAGAATGTGAGTGAACGTGTCTGTGTGTATGTGTGTGAGTGTGTGAAACAGTGTCTCAGTCTTCGTGAATTTGTGTGGGTGTGTGAGAGTGTGTGTGAGCGTTTGAGTGTAGGTGTTTCTTTTTGAGGGCTTTTGTGGTTAATATATGTGTGTGTGTGAGTATGTGTGTGTGTAAGTGGGAGTGGGAGTGAGAGTGGGAGTGTGTGTACGAGTGTGTTATTGTGTGTGATTGTGTTTGTGGGTTTGTTTCTGAGCGTCTTTGTGTGGAGGTGTGTGTGTCTGACGGTTTTAGTGTGGGTGTGAGTGCATGTGACTCTGTGAGAGTGTGTGTGTGTAGTTGTGTGAGTGGGAGTGATTGTGTGAATGTGTATACGATTGGGTGACTGTGGGTGTGTGTGAGTGTGTGTGAGAATGTGTGTGAGTTAGTCTGTGTGTGTAGGTGTGTGATTGTGCCGACGTCTGTGTGATTGTGTGTGTTTGTGAGGGTGTGGGACAGTGTGTGTGAGTGTAGGAGTGTCTGAGTGCCTGTGTGATTTCTGTATGTGAGTGTGTGTGTGTTTGATGATGCCTTTGTTTGTGTGTGTGTAGGTGTGTTAGTGGGAGAGAGTGTGTATACGATTGTGTGATTGTGTGTGAGTGTTTTTGTCTGTGAGTGGGTGTGAGTGTGTCTGTGTGTGCAGGTGAGAGTGTGTCACTATTTGTGAGTGTGTGTGTGATTGCATGTGAGCCTGTGTATATGTGTTGGTTTGTTTGTGTGTGTAGGTGTGCGAGTGTGTTTGACAGTGTTTCAGTGTTAGTGCGTGTGTGTCTGTAAGTGTTTGTGTGAGTAGGTGTGTGAGTGTGTGTGACCGGTTGATTGTGTGTGTGAATGCGTGTGAGTCTGTGTGTCTGTGTGTTTGTGGGTGTGTCTACATGTGTGTAGGTGTGTGACTGTTTATGGCACTGTGTCAATGTGCGTGAGTGCTCATGTGTCTGTGTGTGTGTGTGAGATTGTGAGAGTGTAGGTGTGATTGGGAATGAGTGTGTGTGTATATGAGTGTGTCATTGTGTTTGTGTGTGTGTGAGTGTGTTTTTGTTTAGGTGTGTGTGTGACATTGTGTGAGTCTATGTGGGAGTGCATTTCTCTCTGAGTGTGTGAGTGTCTGTGTGTAAGTGTGAGAGTGTGTTAGGGTGTTTGTGAGAGTGCAGGGGTGTGAGTGGGATTGAGTGAGTGTATGCGTATATGAGTGGGTGACTGTGTGTTTGCATGTGTGCTGCCTGACTGTCTGAATATGTGGGTGTATCTGTGTGTAGGTGTGTGAGTGTGTGTGTGACATTGTGTGAGTGTGTGTGAGTGCATGTGAATCTGTGTGTGTTTGTGTGTGAGTAGTTGTGCGAGAGCTTGTGGCAGTGTGTGAGTGTGTGTGTTTGTGACATTCTGTGATTGTGTGTTGGTGTCTCTGTGTGTGTAGATGTGTGAGTGCAGCAGTGTGTGAGTGTGTGAGTGGGAATGTGTCTGTGAGTGTGTGTGGGTGTGAGTGTGTTACTTTTTGAAATTGTAGTTGTGTGAGTGGGAGTGATTGTGTGAGTGTGTATATAAGTGTGCAATTGTGTGTGAGTGTGTGTGAGTATGTGTGTGTGCCTATATGTGTGTGTGTCTATGTGTAGGTGCGTAATTGTGTGTGTGCAAATATGTGTGAGAATGTGGGTGCTTCTGTGTGTAGGTGTGTGAATGTGTGAGTGTTTGTGAGAGTGTAGTTGTGTGAGTGTTTGTGTGTGTGTGAGTGTGTATACGGGTGTGTGATTGTGTCTGAGTTTTTGTGATTGTGTGTGAGAATGTGAGTGAATGTGTCTGTGTGTATGTGTGTGAGTGTGTGAAACAGTGTCTCAGTCTTCGTGATTTTGTGTGGGTGTGTGAGAGTGTGTGTGAGCGTTTGAGTGTAGGTGTTTCTTTTTGAGGGACTTTGTGGTTAATATATGTGTGTGGGTGAGTGTGTGTGTGTGTAAGTATGAGTGGGAGTGAGAGTGGGAGTGTGTGTACAAGTGTGTTATAGTGTGTGATTGTGTTTGTGGTTGAGTTTCTGAGCGTCTGTGTGCAGGTGTGTGTGTCTGACAGTTTTAGTGTGGGTGTGAGTGCATGTGACTGTGAGAGTGTGTGTGCATATTTGTGTGAGTGGGAGTGAGTGTGTGAATGTGTATACGATTGGGTGATTGTGTGTGTGTGTGATTGTGTGTGAGAATGTGTGTGAGTGAGTCTGTGTGTGTAGGTGTGTGATTGTGCCGAAATCTGTGTGATTGCGTGTGTTTGTGAGTGTGTGTGACAGTGTGTGTGAGTGTAGGAGTGTCTGAGTGCCTGTGTGATTTCTGTATGTGAGTGTGTGTGTTTGATGATGCGTTTGTTTGTGTGTGTGTAGGTGTGTTAGTGGGACAGAGTGTGTATACGAGTGTGTGATTGTGTGTGAGTGTTTTTGTCTGTGAGTGGGTGTGAGTGTGTCTGTGTGTGCAGGGGGGAGTGTGTGACTATTTGTGAGTGTCTTTGTGATTGCATGTGAGCCTGTGTTTGTGTGTTGGTTTGTTTGTGTGTGTAGGTGTGCGAGTGTGTTTGACAGTGTTTCAGTGTCAGTGCGTGTGTGTCTGTCAGTGTTTGTGTGAGTAGGTGTGTGAGTGTGTGTGACCGGGTGATTGTGAGTGTGAATGCGTGTGAGTCTGTGTGTCTGTGTGTTTGTGGGTGTGTCTACATGTGTGTAGGTGTGTGACTGTTTATGGCACTGTGTCAATGTGCGTGAGTGCTCATGTGTCTGTGTGTGTGTGTGAGTTTGTGAGAGTGTAAGTGTGATTGGGAATGAGTGTGTGAGTATGTATATGTGTGTGTGTCATTGTGTTTTTGTGTGTGTGAGTGTGTTTTTGTTTAGGTCTGTGTGTGACATTGTGTGGGTCTATGTGGGACTGCATTTCTGTCTGAGTGTGTGTGTGTCTGTGAGTAAGGGTGAGAGTGTGTTAGGGTGTTTTTGAGAGTGCAGGTGTGTGAGTGGGAGTGAGTGAGTGAAAGTGTATATGAGTGGGTGACTGTGTGTGTGTGCATGTGTCTGCCTGACAGTCTGAATATGTGGGTGTTTCTGTGTGTAGGTGTGTGAGTGTGTGTGTGACATTGTGTGAGTGTGTGTGAGTGCATGTGAATATGTGTTTGTTGGTGTGTGAGTAGGTGTTCGAGAGCTTGTGGAAGTGTGTGAGTGTGTGTGTTTGTGACATTCTGTGATTGTGTGTTGGTGTCTCTGTGTGTGTAGATGTGTGAGTGCAGCAGTGTGTGAGTGTGTGAGTCCGAATGAGTCTGTGAGTGTGTGTGGGTGTCAGTGTGTTTCTTTGTGAAATATCATTTGTGTGAGTGGGAGTGTTTGTGTGAGTGTGTATATAAGTGTGCGATTGTGTGTGAGTGTGTGTGATTGTGTGTGAGTATGTGTGTGTGCCTATATGTGTGTGTGTCTATGTGTAGGAGCGTAATTGTGTGTGTGCAATTGTTTGTGAGAATGTGGTTGTTTCTGTGTGTAGGTGTGTGAATGTGTGAGTGTGTTTGTGAGAGTGTAGTTGTGTGAGTGTTTGTGTGTGTGTGAGTGTGAATACGGGTGTGTGATTGTGTCTGAGATTTTGTGATTGTTTGTGAGAATGTGAGTGAACGTGTCTGTGTGTATGTGTGTGAGTGTGTGAAACAGTGTCTCAGTCTTCGTGAATTTGTGTGGGTGTGTGAGAGTGTGTGTGAGCGTTTGAGTGTAGGTGTTTCTTTTTGAGGGACTTTGTGGTTAATATATGTGTGTGTGTGTGTGTGTGTGTAAGTGTGAGTGTGAGTGAGAGTGGGAGTGTGTGTACGAGTGTGTTATTGTGTGTGATTGTGTTTGTGGTTGATTTTCTGAGCGTCTGTGTGCAGGTGTGTGTGTCTGAAAATTTTAGTGTGGGTGTGAGTGCATGTGACTGTGAGAGTGTGTGTGTGTAGTTGTGTGAGTGGGAGTAAGTGTGTGAATGTGTATACGATTGGGTGACTGTGTGTGAGTGTGTGTGATTGTGTGTGAGAATGTGTGTGAGTGAGTCTGTGTGTGTAGGTGTGTGATTGTGCCGAACTCTGTGTGATTGCGGGTGTTTGTGAGTGTGTGTGACAGTGTGTGTGAGTGTAGGAGTGTCTGAGTGCCTGTGTGATTTCTGTATGTGAGTGTGTGTGTGTTTGATGATGCGTTTTTTTGTGTGTGTGTAGGTGTGTTAGTGGGAGAGTGTGTGTATACGAGTGTGTGATTGTGTGTGAGTGTTTATGTCTGTGAGTGGGTGTGAGTGTGTCTGTGTGTGCAGGTGTGAGTGTGTCAGTATTTGTGAGTGTGTTTGTGATTGCATGTGAGCCTGTGTTTGTATGTTGGTTTGTTTGTGTGTGTAGGTGTGCGAGTGTGTTTGACAGTGTTTAAGGGTGAGTGCGTGTGTGTCTGTAAGTGTTTGTGTGAGTAGGTGAGTGAGTGTGTGTGACCGGGTGATTGTGTGTGTGAATGAGTGTGAGTCTGTGTGTCTGTGTGTTTGTGGGTGTGTCTACATGTGTGTAGGTGTGTGACTGTTTATGGCACTGTGTCAATGCGCGTGAGTGCTCATGTGTCTGTGTGTGTGTGTGTGTGAGTTGGTGAGAGTGTCAGTGTGATTGGTAATGAGTGTGTGAGTATGTATATGAGTGTGTCATTGTGTTTGTGTGTGTGTGAGTGTGTTTTTGTTTAGGTCTGTGTGTGACATTGTGTGAGTCTATGTGGGAGTGCATTTCTGTCTGAGTGTGTGTGTGTCTGTGTGTAAGTGTGAGAGTGTGTTAGGGTGTTTGTGAGAGTGCAGGTGTGTGAGTGGGAGTGAGTGAATGTGTATATGTGTGGGTGACTGTGTGTGTGTGCATGTTTGTGCCTGACAGTCTGAATATGTGGGTGTTTCTGTGTGTAGGTGTGTGAGTGTGTGTGTGACATTGTGTGAGTGTGTGTGTGAGTGCAAGTGAATCTGTGTGTGTTGGTGTGTGAGTAGGTGTGCGAGAGCTTGTGGCAGTGTGTGAGAGTGTGTGTTTGAGACATTCTGAGCATGTGTGTTGGTGTCTCTGTGTGTGTAGATGTGTGAGTGCAGCAGTGTGTGAGTGTGTGAGTGGGAATGTGTCTGTGAGTGTGTGTGGGTGTGAGTGTGTTTCTTTGTGAAATTCTAGTTGTGTGAGTGGGAGTGATTGTGTGAGTGTGTATATAAGTGTGCGATTGTGTGTGAGTGTGTGTGATTGTGTGTGTGCCTATACGTGTGTGTGTCTATGTGTAGGTGCGTAATTGTGTGTGTGCAAAAGTGTGTGATAATGTGGGTGCTTCTGTGTGTAGGTGTGTGAATGTGTGAGTGTTTGTGAGAGTGTAGTTGTGTGAGTGTTTGTGTGTGTGTGAGTGTGTATACGGGTGTGTGATTGTGTCTGAGTTTTTGTGATTGTGTGTGAGAATGTGAGTGAATGTGTCTGTGTGTAGTTGTGTGATTGTGTGTGTGACATTGTGTGAGTGTGTGTGTGAGTGCATGTTTATCTGTGTGTGTTGGTGTGTGAGTAGGTGTGCGAGAGTTGTGGCAGTGTGTGAGAGTGTGTTTGAGACATTCTGAGAATGTGTGTTGGTTTCTCTGTGTGTGTAGATGAGTGAGTGCAGCAGTGTGTGAGTGTGTGAGTGCAAATGGGTCTGTGAGTGTGTGTTGGTGTGAGTGTGTTTCTTTGTGAAATTTTTGTTGTGTGAGTGGGAGTGAATGTGTGAGTGTGTATATAAGTGTGTGATTGTGTGGGAGTGTGTGTGATTGCTGTGATTATGTGTGTGTGCCTATATGTGTGTGCGTCTATGTGTAGGTGCGTAATTGTGTGTGAAAATGTGGGTGATTCTGTGTGTAGGTGTGTGAATGTGTGTGTTTGTGAGGGTGTAGTTGTGTGAGTGTTTGTGTGTGTGTGAGTGTGTATACGGGTGTGTGATTGTGTCTGAGTTTTTGTGATTGTGTGTGAGAATGTGAGTGAATGTGTCTGTGTGTATGTGTGTGAGTGTGTGAAACAGTGTCTCAGTCTTCGTGATTTTGTGTGGGTGTGTGAGAGTGTGTGTGAGCGTTTGAGTGTAGGTGTTTCTTTTTGAGGGCCTTTGTGGTTAATATATGTGTGTGTGAGTGTGTGTGTGTGTAAGTGTGACTGGGAGTGAGAGTGGGAGTGTGTGTACGAGTGTGTTATTGTGTGTGATTGTGTTTGTGGGTTTGTTTCTGAGCGTCTTTGTGTGCAGGTGTGTGTGTCTGACGGTTTTAGTGTGGGTGTGAGTGCATGTGACTCTGTGAGAGTGTGTGTGTGTAGTTGTGTGAGTGGGAGTGAGTGTGTGAATGTGTATACGAATGGGTGATTGTGTGTGTGTGATTGTGTGTGAGAATGTGTGTGAGTGAGTCTGTGTGTGTAGGTGTGTGTTTGTGCCGAAATCTGTGTGATTGCGTGTGTTTGTGAGTGTGTGTGACAGTGTGTGTGAGTGTAGGAGTGTCTGAGTGCCTGTGTGATTTCTGTATGTGAGTGTGTGTGTTTGATGATGCGTTTGTTAGTGTGTGAGTAGGTGTGTTAGAGGGAGAGAGTGTGTATACGAGTGTGTGATTGTGTGTGAGTGATTTTGTCTGTGAGTGGGTGTGAGTGTGTCTGTGAGTGCAGGTGAGAGTGTGTGACTATTTGTGAGTGTGTGTGTGATTGCATGTGAGCCTGTGTTTGTGTGTTGTTTTGTTTGTGTGTGTAGGTGTGCGAGTGTGTTTGACAGTGTTTGAGTGAGTGTTAGTGCGTGTGTGTCTGTGTTTGTGTGAGTAGGTGTGTGAGTGTGTGTGACAGTGTGATTGTGTGTGTGAGTGCGTGTGAGTCTGTGTGTCTGTGTGTTTGTGATGTGTGTCTATATGTGTGTAGGTGTGTGACTCTTTATGGCACTGTGTCAATGTGCGTGAGTGCTCATGTGTCTGTGTGTGTGTGAGTTTGTGAGTGTGTAGGTGTGATTGGGAATGAGTGTGTGAGTGTGTATATGAGTGTGTCATTGTGTTTGTGTGTGTGTGTGAGTGTGTTTTTGTTTAGGTGTGTGTGTGACATTGTGTGAGTCTATGTGGGAGTGCATTTCTGTCTGAGTGTGTGTGTGTCTGTGTGTAAGTGTGAGAGTGTGTTAGGGTGTTTGTGAGAGTGCAGGTGTGTGAGTGGGAGTGAGTGAGTGAATGTGTATATGAGTGGGTGACTGTGTGTGTGCATGTGTGTGCCTGACAGTCTGAATATGTGGGTGTTTCTGTGTGTAGGTGTGTGAGTGAGTGTGTGACATTGTGTGAGTGTGTGTGTGACAATGTGTGAGTGTGTGTGAGTGCATATGAATCTGTGTGTGTTGGTGTGTGAAAAGGTGTGCGAGAGCTTGTGACAGTGTGTGAGTGTGTGTGTTTGTGACATTCTGAGATTGTGTGTTGGTGTCTCTGTGTGTGTAGATGTGTGAGTGCAGCAGTGTGTGAGTGTGTGAGTGGGAATGTGTCTGTGAGTGTGTGTGGGTGTGAGTGTGTTTTTTTTGAAATTCTAGTTGTGTGTGTGGGAGTGATTGTGTGTGTGTATATAAGTGTGCGTTTGTGTGTGAGTGTGTGTGATTGTGTGTATGTGTGTGTGACTATATGTGTGTGTGTCTATGTGTAGGTGCGTAATTGTGTGTGAGAATGTGGGTGCTTCTGTGTGTCGGTGTGTGAATGTGTGAGTGTGTTTGTGAGAGTGAAGTTGTGTGAGTGTTTGTGTGTGTGTGAGTGTGTATACGGTGTGTGATTGTGTCTGAGTTTTTGTGATTGTGTGTGAGAATGTGAGTGAAGGTGTCTGTGTGTATGTGTGTGAATGTGTGAAACAGTGTCTCAGTCTTCGTGATTTTGTGTGGGTGTGTGAGAGTGTGTGTGAGCGTTTGAGTGTAGGTGTTTCTTTTTGAGGGCCTTTGTGGTTAATATATGTGTGTGTGTGAGTGTGTGTGTGTGTAAGTGTGAGTGGGAGTGAGAGTGGGAGTGTATGAACGAGTGTGTTGTGTGTGATTGTGTTTGTGGGTGAGTTTCTGAGCGTCTTTGTGTGCAGGTGTGTTTCTGACGGTTTTAGTGTGGGTGTGAGTGCATGTGACTCTGTGAGAGTGTGTGTGTGTAGTTGTGTGAGTGGGAGTGAGTGTGTGAGTGTGTATATAAGTGTGCGATTGTGTGTGAGTGTGTGTGATTGTGTGTGAGTATGTGTGTGTGCCTATATGTGTGTGTGTCTATGTGTAGGAGCGTAATTGTGTGTGTGCAATTGTTTGTGAGAATGTGGTTGTTTCTGTGTGTAGGTGTGTGAATGTGTGAGTGTGTTTGTGAGAGTGTAGTTGTGTGAGTGTTTGTGTGTGTGTGAGTGTGAATACGGGTGTGTGATTGTGTCTGAGATTTTGTGATTGTTTGTGAGAATGTGAGTGAACGTGTCTGTGTGTATGTGTGTGAGTGTGTGAAACAGTGTCTCAGTCTTCGTGAATTTGTGTGGGTGTGTGAGAGTGTGTGTGAGCGTTTGAGTGTAGGTGTTTCTTTTTGAGGGCTTTTGTGGTTAATATATGTGTGTGTGTGAGTATGTGTGTGTGTAAGTGGGAGTGGGAGTGAGAGTGGGAGTGTGTGTACGAGTGTGTTATTGTGTGTGATTGTGTTTGTGGGTTTGTTTCTGAGCGTCTTTGTGTGGAGGTGTGTGTGTCTGACGGTTTTAGTGTGGGTGTGAGTGCATGTGACTCTGTGAGAGTGTGTGTGTGTAGTTGTGTGAGTGGGAGTGATTGTGTGAATGTGTATACGATTGGGTGACTGTGGGTGTGTGTGAGTGTGTGTGAGAATGTGTGTGAGTTAGTCTGTGTGTGTAGGTGTGTGATTGTGCCGACGTCTGTGTGATTGTGTGTGTTTGTGAGGGTGTGGGACAGTGTGTGTGAGTGTAGGAGTGTCTGAGTGCCTGTGTGATTTCTGTATGTGAGTGTGTGTGTGTTTGATGATGCCTTTGTTTGTGTGTGTGTAGGTGTGTTAGTGGGAGAGAGTGTGTATACGATTGTGTGATTGTGTGTGAGTGTTTTTGTCTGTGAGTGGGTGTGAGTGTGTCTGTGTGTGCAGGTGAGAGTGTGTCACTATTTGTGAGTGTGTGTGTGATTGCATGTGAGCCTGTGTATATGTGTTGGTTTGTTTGTGTGTGTAGGTGTGCGAGTGTGTTTGACAGTGTTTCAGTGTTAGTGCGTGTGTGTCTGTAAGTGTTTGTGTGAGTAGGTGTGTGAGTGTGTGTGACCGGTTGATTGTGTGTGTGAATGCGTGTGAGTCTGTGTGTCTGTGTGTTTGTGGGTGTGTCTACATGTGTGTAGGTGTGTGACTGTTTATGGCACTGTGTCAATGTGCGTGAGTGCTCATGTGTCTGTGTGTGTGTGTGAGATTGTGAGAGTGTAGGTGTGATTGGGAATGAGTGTGTGTGTATATGAGTGTGTCATTGTGTTTGTGTGTGTGTGAGTGTGTTTTTGTTTAGGTGTGTGTGTGACATTGTGTGAGTCTATGTGGGAGTGCATTTCTCTCTGAGTGTGTGTGTGTCTGTGTGTAAGTGTGAGAGTGTGTTAGGGTGTTTGTGAGAGTGCAGGGGTGTGAGTGGGATTGAGTGAGTGTATGTGTATATGAGTGGGTGACTGTGTGTTTGCATGTGTGCTGCCTGACTGTCTGAATATGTGGGTGTATCTGTGTGTAGGTGTGTGAGTGTGTGTGTGACATTGTGTGAGTGTGTGTGAGTGCATGTGAATCTGTGTGTGTTTGTGTGTGAGTAGTTGTGCGAGAGCTTGTGGCAGTGTGTGAGTGTGTGTGTTTGTGACATTCTGTGATTGTGTGTTGGTGTCTCTGTGTGTGTAGATGTGTGAGTGCAGCAGTGTGTGAGTGTGTGAGTGGGAATGTGTCTGTGAGTGTGTGTGGGTGTGAGTGTGTTACTTTTTGAAATTGTAGTTGTGTGAGTGGGAGTGATTGTGTGAGTGTGTATATAAGTGTGCGATTGTGTGTGAGTGTGTGTGAGTATGTGTGTGTGCCTATATGTGTGTGTGTCTATGTGTAGGTGCGTAATTGTGTGTGTGCAAATATGTGTGAGAATGTGGGTGCTTCTGTGTGTAGGTGTGTGAATGTGTGAGTGTTTGTGAGAGTGTAGTTGTGTGAGTGTTTGTGTGTGTGTGAGTGTGTATACGGGTGTGTGATTGTGTCTGAGTTTTTGTGATTGTGTGTGAGAATGTGAGTGAATGTGTCTGTGTGTATGTGTGTGAGTGTGTGAAACAGTGTCTCAGTCTTCGTGATTTTGTGTGGGTGTGTGAGAGTGTGTGTGAGCGTGTGAGTGTAGGTGTTTCTTTTTGAGGGACTTTGTGGTTAATATATGTGTGTGTGTGAGTGTGTGTGTGTGTAAGTATGAGTGGGAGTGAGAGTGGGAGTGTGTGTACAAGTGTGTTATAGTGTGTGATTGTGTTTGTGGTTGAGTTTCTGAGCGTCTGTGTGCAGGTGTGTGTGTCTGACAGTTTTAGTGTGGGTGTGAGTGCATGTGACTGTGAGAGTGTGTGTGCATATTTGTGTGAGTGGGAGTGAGTGTGTGAATGTGTATACGATTGGGTGATTGTGTGTGTGTGTGATTGTGTGTGAGAATGTGTGTGAGTGAGTCTGTGTGTGTAGGTGTGTGATTGTGCCGAAATCTGTGTGATTGCGTGTGTTTGTGAGTGTGTGTGACAGTGTGTGTGAGTGTAGGAGTGTCTGAGTGCCTGTGTGATTTCTGTATGTGAGTGTGTGTGTTTGATGATGCGTTTGTTTGTGTGTGTGTAGGTGTGTTAGTGGGACAGAGTGTGTATACGAGTGTGTGATTGTGTGTGAGTGTTTTTGTCTGTGAGTGGGTGTGAGTGTGTCTGTGTGTGCAGGGGGGAGTGTGTGACTATTTGTGAGTGTCTTTGTGATTGCATGTGAGCCTGTGTTTGTGTGTTGGTTTGTTTGTGTGTGTAGGTGTGCGAGTGTGTTTGACAGTGTTTCAGTGTCAGTGCGTGTGTGTCTGTCAGTGTTTGTGTGAGTAGGTGTGTGAGTGTGTGTGACCGGGTGATTGTGAGTGTGAATGCGTGTGAGTCTGTGTGTCTGTGTGTTTGTGGGTGTGTCTACATGTGTGTAGGTGTGTGACTGTTTATGGCACTGTGTCAATGTGCGTGAGTGCTCATGTGTCTGTGTGTGTGTGTGAGTTTGTGAGAGTGTAAGTGTGATTGGGAATGAGTGTGTGAGTATGTATATGTGTGTGTGTCATTGTGTTTGTGTGTGTGTGAGTGTGTTTTTGTTTAGGTCTGTGTGTGACATTGTGTGGGTCTATGTGGGACTGCATTTCTGTCTGAGTGTGTGTGTGTCTGTGAGGGTGAGAGTGTGTTAGGGTGTTTGTGAGAGTGCAGGTGTGTGAGTGGGAGTGAGTGAGTGAATGTGTATATGAGTGGGTGACTGTGTGTGTGTGCATGTGTCTGCCTGACAGTCTGAATATGTGGGGGTTTCGGTGTGTAGGTGTGTGAGTGTGTGTGTGACATTGTGTGAGTGTGTGTGAGTGCATGTGAATATGTGTTTGTTGGTGTGTGAGTAGGTGTTCGAGAGCTTGTGGAAGTGTGTGAGTGTGTGTGTTTGTGACATTCTGTGATTGTGTGTTGGTGTCTCTGTGTGTGTAGATGTGTGAGTGCAGCAGTGTGTGAGTGTGTGAGTCCGAATGAGTCTGTGAGTGTGTGTGGGTGTCAGTGTGTTTCTTTGTGAAATATCATTTGTGTGAGTTGGAGTGATTGTGTGAGTGTGTATATAAGTGTGCGATTGTGTGTGAGTGTGTGTGATTGTGTGTGAGTATGTGTGTGTGCCTATATGTGTGTGTGTCTATGTGTAGGAGCGTAATTGTGTGTGTGCAATTGTTTGTGAGAATGTGGTTGTTTCTGTGTGTAGGTGTGTGAATGTGTGAGTGTGTTTGTGAGAGTGTAGTTGTGTGAGTGTTTGTGTGTGTGTGAGTGTGAATACGGGTGTGTGATTGTGTCTGAGATTTTGTGATTGTTTGTGAGAATGTGAGTGAACGTGTCTGTGTGTATGTGTGTGAGTGTGTGAAACAGTGTCTCAGTCTTCGTGAATTTGTGTGGGTGTGTGAGAGTGTGTGTGAGCGTTTGAGTGTAGGTGTTTCTTTTTGAGGGACTTTGTGGTTAATATATGTGTGTGTGTGTGTGTGTGTAAGTGTGAGTGTGAGTGAGAGTGGGAGTGTGTGTACGAGTGTGTTATTGTGTGTGATTGTGTTTGTGGTTGAGTTTCTGAGCGTCTGTGTGCAGGTGTGTGTGTCTGAAAGTTTTAGTGTATGTGTGAGTGCATGTGACTGTGAGAGTGTGTGTGTGTAGTTGTGTGAGTGGGAGTGAGTGTGTGAATGTGTATACGATTGGGTGACTGTGTGTGAGTGTGTGTGATTGTGTGTGAGAATGTGTGTGAGTGAGTCTGTGTGTGTAGGTGTGTGATTGTGCCGAACTCTGTGTGATTGCGGGTGTTTGTGAGTGTGTGTGACAGTGTGTGTGAGTGTAGGAGTGTCTGAGTGCCTGTGTGATTTCTGTATGTGAGTGTGTGTGTGTTTGATGATGCGTTTTTTTTTGTGTGTGTAGGTGTGTTAGTGGGAGAGTGTGTGTATACGAGTGTGTGATTGTGTGTGAGTGTTTATGTCTGTGAGTGGGTGTGAGTGTGTCTGTGTGTGCAGGTGTGAGTGTGTCAGTATTTGTGAGTGTGTTTGTGATTGCATGTGAGCCTGTGTTTGTATGTTGGTTTGTTTGTGTGTGTAGGTGTGCGAGTGTGTTTGACAGTGTTTAAGGGTGAGTGCGTGTGTGTCTGTAAGTGTTTGTGTGAGTAGGTGAGTGAGTGTGTGTGACCGGGTGATTGTGTGTGTGAATGAGTGTGAGTCTGTGTGTCTGTGTGTTTGTGGGTGTGTCTACATGTGTGTAGGTGTGTGACTGTTTATGGCACTGTGTCAATGCGTGTGAGTGCTCATGTGTCTGTGTGTGTGTGTGTGTGAGTTGGTGAGAGTGTCAGTGTGATTGGTAATGAGTGTGTGAGTATGTATATGAGTGTGTCATTGTGTTTGTGTGTGTGTGAGTGTGTTTTTGTTTAGGTCTGTGTGTGACATTGTGTGAGTCTATGTGGGAGTGCATTTCTGTCTGAGTGTGTGTGTGTCTGTGTGTAAGTGTGAGAGTGTGTTAGGGTGTTTGTGAGAGTGCAGGTGTGTGAGTGGGAGTGAGTGAATGTGTATATGTGTGGGTGACTGTGTGTGTGTGCATGTTTGTGCCTGACAGTCTGAATATGTGGGTGTTTCTGTGTGTAGGTGTGTGAGTGTGTGTGTGACATTGTGTGAGTGTGTGTGTGAGTGCAAGTGAATCTGTGTGTGTTGGTGTGTGAGTAGGTGTGCGAGAGCTTGTGGCAGTGTGTGAGAGTGTGTGTTTGAGACATTCTGAGCATGTGTGTTGGTGTCTCTGTGTGTGTAGATGTGTGAGTGCAGCAGTGTGTGAGTGTGTGAGTGGGAATGTGCCTGTGAGTGTGTGTGGGTGTGAGTGTGTTTCTTTGTGAAATTCTAGTTGTGTGAGTGGGAGTGATTGTGTGAGTGTGTATATAAGTGTGCGATTGTGTGTGAGTGTGTGTGATTGTGTGTGTGCCTATATGTGTGTGTGTCTATGTGTAGGTGCGTAATTGTGTGTGTGCAAAAGTGTGTGATAATGTGGGTGCTTCTGTGTGTAGGTGTGTGAATGTGTGAGTGTTTGTGAGAGTGTAGTTGTGTGAGTGTTTGTGTGTGTGTGAGTGTGTATACGGGTGTGTGATTGTGTCTGAGTTTTTGTGATTGTGTGTGAGAATGTGAGTGAATGTGTCTGTGTGTATGTGTGTGAGTGTGTGAAACAGTGTCTCAGTCTTCGTGATTTTGTGTGGGTGTGTGAGAGTGTGTGTGAGCGTGTGAGTGTAGGTGTTTCTTTTTGAGGGACTTTGTGGTTAATATATGTGTGTGTGTGAGTGTGTGTGTGTGTAAGTATGAGTGGGAGTGAGAGTGGGAGTGTGTGTACAAGTGTGTTATAGTGTGTGATTGTGTTTGTGGTTGAGTTTCTGAGCGTCTGTGTGCAGGTGTGTGTGTCTGACAGTTTTAGTGTGGGTGTGAGTGCATGTGACTGTGAGAGTGTGTGTGCATATTTGTGTGAGTGGGAGTGAGTGTGTGAATGTGTATACGATTGGGTGATTGTGTGTGTGTGTGATTGTGTGTGAGAATGTGTGTGAGTGAGTCTGTGTGTGTAGGTGTGTGATTGTGCCGAAATCTGTGTGATTGCGTGTGTTTGTGAGTGTGTGTGACAGTGTGTGTGAGTGTAGGAGTGTCTGAGTGCCTGTGTGATTTCTGTATGTGAGTGTGTGTGTTTGATGATGCGTTTGTTTGTGTGTGTGTAGGTGTGTTAGTGGGACAGAGTGTGTATACGAGTGTGTGATTGTGTGTGAGTGTTTTTGTCTGTGAGTGGGTGTGAGTGTGTCTGTGTGTGCAGGGGGGAGTGTGTGACTATTTGTGAGTGTGTGTGTGATTGCATGTGAGCCTGTGTTTGTGTGTTGGTTTGTTTGTGTGTGTAGGTGTGCGAGTGTGTTTGACAGTGTTTCAGTGTCAGTGCGTGTGTGTCTGTCAGTGTTTGTGTGAGTAGGTGTGTGAGTGTGTGTGACCGGGTGATTGTGAGTGTGAATGCGTGTGAGTCTGTGTGTCTGTGTGTTTGTGGGTGTGTCTACATGTGTGTAGGTGTGTGACTGTTTATGGCACTGTGTCAATGTGCGTGAGTGCTCATGTGTCTGTGTGTGTGTGTGAGTTTGTGAGAGTGTAAGTGTGATTGGGAATGAGTGTGTGAGTATGTATATGTGTGTGTGTCATTGTGTTTGTGTGTGTGTGAGTGTGTTTTTGTTTAGGTCTGTGTGTGACATTGTGTGGGTCTATGTGGGACTGCATTTCTGTCTGAGTGTGTGTGTGTCTGTGAGTAAGGGTGAGAGTGTGTTAGGGTGTTTGTGAGAGTGCAGGTGTGTGAGTGGGAGTGAGTGAGTGAATGTGTATATGAGTGGGTGACTGTGTGTGTGTGCATGTGTCTGCCTGACAGTCTGAATATGTGGGGGTTTCGGTGTGTAGGTGTGTGAGTGTGTGTGTGACATTGTGTGAGTGTGTGTGAGTGCATGTGAATATGTGTTTGTTGGTGTGTGAGTAGGTGTTCGAGAGCTTGTGGAAGTGTGTGAGTGTGTGTGTTTGTGACATTCTGTGATTGTGTGTTGGTGTCTCTGTGTGTGTAGATGTGTGAGTGCAGCAGTGTGTGAGTGTGTGAGTCCGAATGAGTCTGTGAGTGTGTGTGGGTGTCAGTGTGTTTCTTTGTGAAATATCATTTGTGTGAGTTGGAGTGATTGTGTGAGTGTGTATATAAGTGTGCGATTGTGTGTGAGTGTGTGTGATAGTGTGTGAGTATGTGTGTGTGCCTATATGTGTGTGTGTCTATGTGTAGGAGCGTAATTGTGTGTGTGCAATTGTTTGTGAGAATGTGGTTGTTTCTGTGTGTAGGTGTGTGAATGTGTGAGTGTGTTTGTGAGAGTGTAGTTGTGTGAGTGTTTGTGTGTGTGTGAGTGTGAATACGGGTGTGTGATTGTGTCTGAGATTTTGTGATTGTGAGAATGTGAGTGAACGTGTCTGTGTGTATGTGTGTGAGTGTGTGAAACAGTGTCTCAGTCTTCGTGAATTTGTGTGGGTGTGTGAGAGTGTGTGTGAGCGTTTGAGTGTAGGTGTTTCTTTTTGAGGGACTTTGTGGTTAATATATGTGTGTGTGTGTGTGTGTGTAAGTGTGAGTGTGAGTGAGAGTGGGAGTGTGTGTACGAGTGTGTTATTGTGTGTGATTGTGTTTGTGGTTGAGTTTCTGAGCGTCTGTGTGCAGGTGTGTGTGTCTGAAAGTTTTAGTGTGGGTGTGAGTGCATGTGACTGTGAGAGTGTGTGTGTGTAGTTGTGTGAGTGGGAGTGAGTGTGTGAATGTGTATACGATTGGGTGACTGTGTGTGAGTGTGTGTGATTGTGTGTGAGAATGTGTGTGAGTGAGTCTGTGTGTGTAGGTGTGTGATTGTGCCGAACTCTGTGTGATTGCGGGTGTTTGTGAGTGTGTGTGACAGTGTGTGTGAGTGTAGGAGTGTCTGAGTGCCTGTGTGATTTCTGTATGTGAGTGTGTGTGTGTTTGATGATGCGTTTTTTTGTGTGTGTGTAGGTGTGTTAGTGGGAGAGTGTGTGTATACGAGTGTGTGATTGTGTGTGAGTGTTTATGTCTGTGAGTGGGTGTGAGTGTGTCTGTGTGTGCAGGTGTGAGTGTGTCAGTATTTGTGAGTGTGTTTGTGATTGCATGTGAGCCTGTGTTTGTATGTTGGTTTGTTTGTGTGTGTAGGTGTGCGAGTGTGTTTGACAGTGTTTAAGGGTGAGTGCGTGTGTGTCTGTAAGTGTTTGTGTGAGTAGGTGAGTGAGTGTGTGTGACCGGGTGATTGTGTGTGTGAATGAGTGTGAGTCTGTGTGTCTGTGTGTTTGTGGGTGTGTCTACATGTGTGTAGGTGTGTGACTGTTTATGGCACTGTGTCAATGCGCGTGAGTGCTCATGTGTCTGTGTGTGTGTGTGTGTGAGTTGGTGAGAGTGTCAGTGTGATTGGTAATGAGTGTGTGAGTATGTATATGAGTGTGTCATTGTGTTTGTGTGTGTGTGAGTGTGTTTTTGTTTAGGTCTGTGTGTGACATTGTGTGAGTCTATGTGGGAGTGCATTTCTGTCTGAGTGTGTGTGTGTCTGTGTGTAAGTGTGAGAGTGTGTTAGGGTGTTTGTGAGAGTGCAGGTGTGTGAGTGGGAGTGAGTGAATGTGTATATGTGTGGGTGACTGTGTGTGTGTGCATGTTTGTGCCTGACAGTCTGAATATGTGGGTGTTTCTGTGTGTAGGTGTGTGAGTGTGTGTGTGACATTGTGTGAGTGTGTGTGTGAGTGCAAGTGAATCTGTGTGTGTTGGTGTGTGAGTAGGTGTGCGAGAGCTTGTGGCAGTGTGTGAGAGTGTGTGTTTGAGACATTCTGAGCATGTGTGTTGGTGTCTCTGTGTGTGTAGATGTGTGAGTGCAGCAGTGTGTGAGTGTGTGAGTGGGAATGTGCCTGTGAGTGTGTGTGGGTGTGAGTGTGTTTCTTTGTGAAATTCTAGTTGTGTGAGTGGGAGTGATTGTGTGAGTGTGTATATAAGTGTGCGATTGTGTGTGAGTGTGTGTGATTGTGTGTGTGCCTATATGTGTGTGTGTCTATGTGTAGGTGCGTAATTGTGTGTGTGCAAAAGTGTGTGATAATGTGGGTGCTTCTGTGTGTAGGTGTGTGAATGTGTGAGTGTTTGTGAGAGTGTAGTTGTGTGAGTGTTTGTGTGTGTGTGAGTGTGTATACGGGTGTGTGATTGTGTCTGAGTTTTTGTGATTGTGTGTGAGAATGTGAGTGAATGTGTCTGTGTGTAGTTGTGTGATTGTGTGTGTGACATTGTGTGAGTGTGTGTGTGAGTGCATGTTTATCTGTGTGTGTTGGTGTGTGAGTAGGTGTGCGAGAGTTGTGGCAGTGTGTGAGAGTGTGTTTGAGACATTCTGAGAATGTGTGTTGGTTTCTCTGTGTGTGTAGATGAGTGAGTGCAGCAGTGTGTGAGTGTGTGAGTGCAAATGGGTCTGTGAGTGTGTGTTGGTGTGAGTGTGTTTCTTTGTGAAATTTTTGTTGTGTGAGTGGGAGTGAATGTGTGAGTGTGTATATAAGTGTGTGATTGTGTGGGAGTGTGTGTGATTGCTGTGATTATGTGTGTGTGCCTATATGTGTGTGCGTCTATCTGTAGGTGCGTAATTGTGTGTGAAAATGTGGGTGATTCTGTGTGTAGGTGTGTGAATGTGTGTGTTTGTGAGGGTGTAGTTGTGTGAGTGTTTGTGTGTGTGTGAGTGTGTATACGGGTGTGTGATTGTGTCTGAGTTTTTGTGATTGTGTGTGAGAATGTGAGTGAATGTGTCTGTGTGTATGTGTGTGAGTGTGTGAAACAGTGTCTCAGTCTTCGTGATTTTGTGTGGGTGTGTGAGAGTGTGTGTGAGCGTTTGAGTGTAGGTGTTTCTTTTTGAGGGCCTTTGTGGTTAATATATGTGTGTGTGTGAGTGTGTGTGTGTGTAAGTGTGACTGGGAGTGAGAGTGGGAGTGTGTGTACGAGTGTGTTATTGTGTGTGATTGTGTTTGTGGGTTTGTTTCTGAGCGTCTTTGTGTGCAGGTGTGTGTGTCTGACGGTTTTAGTGTGGGTGTGAGTGCATGTGACTCTGTGAGAGTGTGTGTGTGTAGTTGTGTGAGTGGGAGTGAGTGTGTGAATGTGTATACGAATGGGTGATTGTGTGTGTGTGATTGTGTGTGAGAATGTGTGTGAGTGAGTCTGTGTGTGTAGGTGTGTGTTTGTGCCGAAATCTGTGTGATTGCGTGTGTTTGTGAGTGTGTGTGACAGTGTGTGTGAGTGTAGGAGTGTCTGAGTGCCTGTGTGATTTCTGTATGTGAGTGTGTGTGTGTTTGATGATGCGTTTGTTAGTGTGTGAGTAGGTGTGTTAGAGGGAGAGAGTGTGTATACGAGTGTGTGATTGTGTGTGAGTGATTTTGTCTGTGAGTGGGTGTGAGTGTGTCTGTGAGTGCAGGTGAGAGTGTGTGACTATTTGTGAGTGTGTGTGTGATTGCATGTGAGCCTGTGTTTGTGTGTTGTTTTGTTTGTGTGTGTAGGTGTGCGAGTGTATTTGACAGTGTTTGAGTGAGTGTTAGTGCGTGTGTGTCTGTGTTTGTGTGAGTAGGTGTGTGAGTGTGTGTGACAGTGTGATTGTGTGTGTGAGTGCGTGTGAGTCTGTGTGTCTGTGTGTTTGTGGGTGTGTCTATATGTGTGTAGGTGTGTGACTCTTTATGGCACTGTGTCAATGTGCGTGAGTGCTCATGTGTCTGTGTGTGTGTGAGTTTGTGAGTGTGTAGGTGTGATTGGGAATGAGTGTGTGAGTGTGTATATGAGTGTGTCATTGTGTTTGTGTGTGTGTGTGAGTGTGTTTTTGTTTAGGTGTGGGTGTGACATTGTGTGAGTCTATGTGGGAGTGCATTTCTGTCTGAGTGTGTGTGTGTCTGTGTGTAAGTGTGAGAGTGTGTTAGGGTGTTTGTGAGAGTGCAGGTGTGTGAGTGGGAGTGAGTGAGTGAATGCGTATATGAGTGGGTGACTGTGTGTGTGCATGTGTGTGCCTGACAGTCTGAATATGTGGGTGTTTCTGTGTGTAGGTGTGTGAGTGAGTGTGTGACATTGTGTGAGTGTGTGTGTGACAATGTGTGAGTGTGTGTGAGTGCATATGAATCTGTGTGTGTTGGTGTGTGAAAAGGTGTGCGAGAGCTTGTGACAGTGTGTGAGTGTGTGTGTTTGTGACATTCTGAGATTGTGTGTTGGTGTCTCTGTGTGTGTAGATGTGTGAGTGCAGCAGTGTGTGAGTGTGTGAGTGGGAATGTGTCTGTGAGTGTGTGTGGGTGTGAGTGTGTTTTTTTTGAAATTCTAGTTGTGTGTGTGGGAGTGATTGTGTGTGTGTATATAAGTGTGCGTTTGTGTGTGAGTGTGTGTGATTGTGTGTATGTGTGTGTGACTATATGTGTGTGTGTCTATGTGTAGGTGCGTAATTGTGTGTGAGAATGTGGGTGCTTCTGTGTGTCGGTGTGTGAATGTGTGAGTGTGTTTGTGAGAGTGAAGTTGTGTGAGTGTTTGTGTGTGTGTGAGTGTGTATACGGTGTGTGATTGTGTCTGAGTTTTTGTGATTGTGTGTGAGAATGTGAGTGAAGGTGTCTGTGTGTATGTGTGTGAATGTGTGAAACAGTGTCTCAGTCTTCGTGATTTTGTGTGGGTGTGTGAGAGTGTGTGTGAGCGTTTGAGTGTAGGTGTTTCTTTTTGAGGGCCTTTGTGGTTAATATATGTGTGTGTGTGAGTGTGTGTGTGTGTAAGTGTGAGTGGGAGTGAGAGTGGGAGTGTGTGCACGAGTGTGTTGTGTGTGATTGTGTTTGTGGGTGAGTTTCTGAGCGTCTTTGTGTGCAGGTGTGTTTCTGACGGTTTTAGTGTGGGTGTGAGTGCATGTGACTCTGTGAGAGTGTGTGTGTGTAGTTGTGTGAGTGGGAGTGAGTGTGTGAATGTGTATACGATTGGGTGACTGTGTGTGAGTGTGTGTGATTGTGTGTGAGAATGTGTGTGTGTGAGTCTGTGTGTGTAGGTGTGTGATTGTGCCGAACTCTGTGTGATTGCGTGTGTTTGTGAGTGTGTGTGACAGTGTGTGTGAGTGTAGGAGTGTCTGAGTGCCTGTGTGATTTCTGTATGTGAGTGTGTGTGTGTTTGATGATGAGTTTTTTTTTTTGTGTGTAGGTGTGTTAGTGGGAGAGTGTGTGTATACGAGTGTGTGATTGTGTGTGAGTGTTTATGTCTGTGAGTGGGTGTGAGTGTGTCTGTGTGTGCAGGTGTGAGTGTGTCAGTATTTGTGAGTGTGTTTGTGATTGCATGTGAGCCTGTGTTTGTATGTTGGTTTGTTTGTGTGTGTAGGTGTGCGAGTGTGTTTGACAGTGTTTAAGGGTGAGTGCGTGTGTGTCTGTAAGTGTTTGTGTGAGTAAGTGAGTGAGTGTGTATGACCGGGTGATTGTGTGTGTGAATGAGTGTGAGTCTGTGTGTCTGTGTGTTTGTGGGTGTGTCTACATGTGTGTAGGTGTGTGACTGTTTATGGCACTGTGTCAATGCGCGTGAGTGCTCATGTGTCTGTGTGTGTGTGTGTGAGTTGGTGAGAGTGTAGGTGTGATTGTTAATGAGTGTGTGAGTATGTATATGAGTGTGTCATTGTGTTTGTGTGTGTGTGAGTGTGTTTTTATTTAGGTCTGTGTGTGACATTGTGTGAGTCTATGTGGGAGTGCATTTCTGTCTGAGTGTGTGTGTGTCTGTGTGTAAGTGTGAGAGTGTGTTAGGGTGTTTGTGAGAGTGCAGGGGTGTGAGTGGGAGGGAGTGAGTGAATGTGTATATGAGTGGGTGACTGTGTGTGTGTGCATGTTTGTGCCTGACAGTCTGAATATGTGGGTGTTTCTGTGTGTAGGTGTGTGAATGTGTGAGTGTGTTTGTGAGAGTGTAGTTGTGTGCGTGTTTGTGTGTGTGTGAGTGTGTATACGGGTGTGTGATTGTGTCGGAGTTTTTGTGATTGTTTGTGAGAATGTGAGTGAATGTGTCTGTGTGTATGTGTGTGAGTGTGTGAAACAGTGTCTCAGTCTTCGTGATTTTGTGTGGGTGTGTGAGAGTGTGTGTGAGCGTTTGAGTGTAGGTGTTTCTTTTTGAGGGACTTTGTGGTTAATATATGTGTGTGTGTGAGTGTGTGTGTGTGTATGTGTGAGTGTGAGAGTGGGAGTGTGTGTACGAGTGTGTTATTGTGTGTGATTGTGTTTGTGGTTGAGTTTCTGAGCGTCTGTGTGCAGGTGTGTGTGTCTGAAAGTTTTAGTGTGGGTGTGAGTGCATGTGACTGTGAGAGTGTGTGTGTGTAGTTGTGTGAGTGGGAGTGAGTGTGTGAATGTGTATACGATTGGGTGACTGTGTGTGAGTGTGTGTGATTGTGTGTGAGAATGTGTGTGAGTGATTCTGTGTGTGTAGGTGTGTGATTGTGCCGAACTCTGTGTGATTGCGGGTGTTTGTGAGTGTGTGTGACAGTGTGTGTGAGTGTAGGAGTGTCTGAGTGCCTGTGTGATTTCTGTATGTGAGTGTGTGTGTGTTTGATGATGCCTTTGTTTGTGTGTGTGTAGGTGTGTTAGTGGGAGAGTGTGTGTATACGAGTGTGTGATTGTGTGTGAGTGTTTATGTCTGTGAGTGGGTGTGAGTGTGTCTGTGTGTGCAGGTGTGAGTGTGTCAGTATTTGTGAGTGTGTTTGTGATTGCATGTGAGCCTGTGTTTGTATGTTGGTTTGTTTGTGTGTGTAGGTGTGCGAGTGTGTTTGACAGTGTTTAAGGGTGAGTGCGTGTGTGTCTGTAAGTGTTTGTGTGAGTAGGTGAGTGAGTGTGTGTGACCGGGTGATTGTGTGTGTGAATGAGTGTGAGTCTGTGTGTCTGTGTGTTTGTGGGTGTGTCTACATGTGTGTAGGTGTGTGACTGTTTATGGCACTGTGTCAATGCGCGTGAGTGCTCATGTGTCTGTGTGTGTGTGTGTGTGAGTTGGTGAGAGTGTCAGTGTGATTGGTAATGAGTGTGTGAGTATGTATATGAGTGTGTCATTGTGTTTGTGTGTGTGTGAGTGTGTTTTTGTTTAGGTCTGTGTGTGACATTGTGTGAGTCTATGTGGGAGTGCATTTCTGTCTGAGTGTGTGTGTGTCTGTGTGTAAGTGTGAGAGTGTGTTAGGGTGTTTGTGAGAGTGCAGGTGTGTGAGTGGGAGTGAGTGAATATGTATATGTGTGGGTGACTGTGTGTGTGTGCATGTTTGTGCCTGACAGTCTGAATATGTGGGTGTTTCTGTGTGTAGGTGTGTGAGTGTGTGTGTGACATTGTGTGAGTGTGTGTGTGAGTGCAAGTGAATCTGTGTGTGTTGGTGTGTGAGTAGGTGTGCGAGAGCTTGTGGCAGTGTGTGAGAGTGTGTGTTTGAGACATTCTGAGCATGTGTGTTGGTGTCTCTGTGTGTGTAGATGTGTGAGTGCAGCAGTGTGTGAGTGTGTGAGTGGGAATGTGTCTGTGAGTGTGTGTGGGTGTGAGTGTGTTTCTTTGTGAAATTCTAGTTGTGTGAGTGGGAGTGATTGTGTGAGTGTGTATATAAGTGTGCGATTGTGTGTGAGTGTGTGTGATTGTGTGTGTGCCTATATGTGTGTGTGTCTATGTGTAGGTGCGTAATTGTGTGTGTGCAAAAGTGTGTGATAATGTGGGTGCTTCTGTGTGTAGGTGTGTGAATGTGTGAGTGTTTGTGAGAGTGTAGTTGTGTGAGTGTTTGTGTGTGTGTGAGTGTGTATACGGGTGTGTGATTGTGTCTGAGTTTTTGTGATTGTGTGTGAGAATGTGAGTGAATGTGTCTGTGTGTAGTTGTGTGATTGTGTGTGTGACATTGTGTGAGTGTGTGTGTGAGTGCATGTTTATCTGTGTGTGTTGGTGTGTGAGTAGGTGTGCGAGAGTTGTGGCAGTGTGTGAGAGTGTGTGTTTGAGACATTCTGAGAATGTGTGTTGGTTTCTCTGTGTGTGTAGATGAGTGAGTGCAGCAGTGTGTGAGTGTGTGAGTGCAAATGGGTCTGTGAGTGTGTGTTGGTGTGAGTGTGTTTCTTTGTGAAATTTTTGTTGTGTGAGTGGGAGTGAATGTGTGAGTGTGTATATAAGTGTGTGATTGTGTGGGAGTGTGTGTGATTGCTGTGATTATGTGTGTGTGCCTATATGTGTGTGCGTCTATGTGTAGGTGCGTAATTGTGTGTGAAAATGTGGGTGATTCTGTGTGTAGGTGTGTGAATGTGTGTGTTTGATAGGGTGTAGTTGTGTGAGTGTTTGTGTGTGTGTGAGTGTGTATACGGGTGTGTGATTGTGTCTGAGTTTTTGTGATTGTGTGTGAGAATGTGAGTGAATGTGTCTGTGTGTATGTGTGTGAGTGTGTGAAACAGTGTCTCAGTCTTCGTGATTTTGTGTGGGTGTGTGAGAGTGTGTGTGAGCGTTTGAGTGTAGGTGTTTCTTTTTGAGGGCCTTTGTGGTTAATATATGTGTGTGTGTGAGTGTGTGTGTGTGTAAGTGTGAGTGGGAGTGAGAGTGGGAGTGTGTGTACGAGTGTGTTATTGTGTGTGATTGTGTTTGTGGGTTTGTTTCTGAGCGTCTTTGTGTGCAGGTGTGTGTGTCTGACGGTTTTAGTGTGGGTGTGAGTGCATGTGACTCTGTGAGAGTGTGTGTGTGTAGTTGTGTGAGTGGGAGTGAGTGTGTGAATGTGTATACGAATGGGTGATTGTGTGTGTGTGATTGTGTGTGAGAATGTGTGTGAGTGAGTCTGTGTGTGTAGGTGTGTGTTTGTGCCGAAATCTGTGTGATTGCGTGTGTTTGTGAGTGTGTGTGACAGTGTGTGTGAGTGTAGGAGTGTCTGAGTGCCTGTGTGATTTCTGTATGTGAGTGTGTGTGTGTTTGATGATGCGTTCGTTAGTGTGTGAGTAGGTGTGTTAGAGGGAGAGAGTGTGTATACGAGTGTGTGATTGTGTGTGAGTGATTTTGTCTGTGAGTGGGTGTGAGTGTGTCTGTGAGTGCAGGTGAGAGTGTGTGACTATTTGTGAGTGTGTGTGTGATTGCATGTGAGCCTGTGTTTGTGTGTTGTTTTGTTTGTGTGTGTAGGTGTGCGAGTGTGTTTGACAGTGTTTGAGTGAGTGTTAGTGCGTGTGTGTCTGTAAGTGTTTGTGTGAGTAGGTGTGTGAGTGTGTGTGACAGTGTGATTGTGTGTGTGAGTGCGTGTGAGTCTGTGTGTCTGTGTGTTTGTGATGTGTGTCTATATGTGTGTAGGTGTGTGACTCTTTATGGCACTGTGTCAATGTGCGTGAGTGCTCATGTGTCTGTGTGTGTGTGAGTTTGTGAGTGTGTAGGTGTGATTGGGAATGAGTGTGTGAGTGTGTATATGAGTGTGTCATTGTGTTTGTGTGTGTGTGTGAGTGTGTTTTTGTTTAGGTGTGTGTGTGACATTGTGTGAGTCTATGTGGGAGTGCATTTCTGTCTGAGTGTGTGTGTGTCTGTGTGTAAGTGTGAGAGTGTGTTAGGGTGTTTGTGAGAGTGCAGGTGTGTGAGTGGGAGTGAGTGAGTGAATGCGTATATGAGTGGGTGACTGTGTGTGTGCATGTGTGTGCCTGACAGTCTGAATATGTGGGTGTTTCTGTGTGTAGGTGTGTGAGTGAGTGTGTGACATTGTGTGAGTGTGTGTGACAATGTGTGAGTGTGTGTGAGTGCATATGAATCTGTGTGTGTTGGTGTGTGAAAAGGTGTGCAAGAGCTTGTGACAGTGTGTGAGTGTGTGTGTTTGTGACATTCTGAGATTGTGTGTTGGTGTCTCTGTGTGTGTAGATGTGTGAGTGCAGCAGTGTGTGAGTGTGTGAGTGGGAATGTGTCTGTGAGTGTGTGTGGGTGTGAGTGTGATTTTTTTGAAATTCTAGTTGTGTGTGTGGGAGTGATTGTGTGTGTATATAAGTGTGCGTTTGTGTGTGAGTGTGTGTGATTGTGTGTATGTGTGTGTGACGATATGTGTGTGTGTCTATGTGTAGGTGCGTAATTGTGTGTGAGAATGTGGGTGCTTCTGTGTGTCGGTGTGTGAATGTGTGAGTGTGTTTGTGAGAGTGAAGTTGTGTGAGTGTTTGTGTGTGTGTGAGTGTGTATGCGGTGTGTGATTGTGTCTGAGTTTTTGTGATTGTGTGTGAGAATGTGAGTGAAGGTGTCTGTGTGTATGTGTGTGAATGTGTGAAACAGTGTCTCAGTCTTCGTGATTTTGTGTGGGTGTGTGAGAGTGTGTGTGAGCGTTTGAGTGTAGGTGTTTCTTTTTGAGGGCCTTTGTGGTTAATATATGTGTGTGTGTGAGTGTGTGTGTGTGTAAGTGTGAGTGGGAGTGAGAGTGGGAGTGTGTGCACGAGTGTGTTGTGTGTGATTGTGTTTGTGGGTGAGTTTCTGAGCGTCTTTGTGTGCAGGTGTGTTTCTGACGGTTTTAGTGTGGGTGTGAGTGCATGTGACTCTGTGAGAGTGTGTGTGTGTAGTTGTGTGAGTGGGAGTGAGTGTGTGAATGTGTATACGATTGGGTGACTGTGTGTGAGTGTGTGTGATTGTGTGTGAGAATGTGTGTGTGTGAGTCTGTGTGTGTAGGTGTGTGATTGTGCCGAACTCTGTGTGATTGCGTGTGTTTGTGAGTGTGTGTGACAGTGTGTGTGAGTGTAGGAGTGTCTGAGTGCCTGTGTGATTTCTGTATGTGAGTGTGTGTGTGTTTGATGATGAGTTTTTTTTTGTGTGTGTAGGTGTGTTAGTGGGAGAGTGTGTGTATACGAGTGTGTGATTGTGTGTGAGTGTTTATGTCTGTGAGTGGGTGTGAGTGTGTCTGTGTGTGCAGGTGTGAGTGTGTCAGTATTTGTGAGTGTGTTTGTGATTGCATGTGAGCCTGTGTTTGTATGTTGGTTTGTTTGTGTGTGTAGGTGTGCGAGTGTGTTTGACAGTGTTTAAGGGTGAGTGCGTGTGTGTCTGTAAGTGTTTGTGTGAGTAAGTGAGTGAGTGTGTATGACCGGGTGATTGTGTGTGTGAATGAGTGTGAGTCTGTGTGTCTGTGTGTTTGTGGGTGTGTCTACATGTGTGTAGGTGTGTGACTGTTTATGGCACTGTGTCAATGCGCGTGAGTGCTCATGTGTCTGTGTGTGTGTGTGTGAGTTGGTGAGAGTGTAGGTGTGATTGTTAATGAGTGTGTGAGTATGTATATGAGTGTGTCATTGTGTTTGTGTGTGTGTGAGTGTGTTTTTATTTAGGTCTGTGTGTGACATTGTGTGAGTCTATGTGGGAGTGCATTTCTGTCTGAGTGTGTGTGTGTCTGTGTGTAAGTGTGAGAGTGTGTTAGGGTGTTTGTGAGAGTGCAGGGGTGTGAGTGGGAGGGAGTGAGTGAATGTGTATATGAGTGGGTGACTGTGTGTGTGTGCATGTTTGTGCCTGACAGTCTGAATATGTGGGTGTTTCTGTGTGTAGGTGTGTGAATGTGTGAGTGTGTTTGTGAGAGTGTAGTTGTGTGCGTGTTTGTGTGTGTGTGAGTGTGTATACGGGTGTGTGATTGTGTCGGATTTTTTGTGATTGTTTGTGAGAATGTGAGTGAATGTGTCTGTGTGTATGTGTGTGAGTGTGTGAAACAGTGTCTCAGTCTTCGTGATTTTGTGTGGGTGTGTGAGAGTGTGTGTGAGCGTTTGAGTGTAGGTGTTTCTTTTTGAGGGACTTTGTGGT
The DNA here is from genome assembly GCF_030020395.1 of Manis pentadactyla. Lineage (NCBI taxonomy): Eukaryota > Metazoa > Chordata > Mammalia > Pholidota > Manidae > Manis > Manis pentadactyla. The sequence continues at coordinate 73,801,560 of NC_080024.1, forward strand.
TAATATATGTGTGTGTGTGAGTGTGTGTGTGTGTATGTGTGAGTGTGAGAGTGGGAGTGTGTGTACGAGTGTGTTATTGTGTGTGATTGTGTTTGTGGTTGAGTTTCTGAGCGTCTGTGTGCAGGTGTGTGTGTCTGAAAGTTTTAGTGTGGGTGTGAGTGCATGTGACTGTGAGAGTGTGTGTGTGTAGTTGTGTGAGTGGGAGTGAGTGTGTGAATGTGTATACGATTGGGTGACTGTGTGTGAGTGTGTGTGATTGTGTGTGAGAATGTGTGTGAGTGATTCTGTGTGTGTAGGTGTGTGATTGTGCCGAACTCTGTGTGATTGCGGGTGTTTGTGAGTGTGTGTGACAGTGTGTGTGAGTGTAGGAGTGTCTGAGTGCCTGTGTGATTTCTGTATGTGAGTGTGTGTGTGTTTGATGATGCGTTTTTTTGTGTGTGTGTAGGTGTGTTAGTGGGAGAGTGTGTGTATACGAGTGTGTGATTGTGTGTGAGTGTTTATGTCTGTGAGTGGGTGTGAGTGTGTCTGTGTGTGCAGGTGTGAGTGTGTCAGTATTTGTGAGTGTGTTTGTGATTGCATGTGAGCCTGTGTTTGTATGTTGGTTTGTTTGTGTGTGTAGGTGTGCGAGTGTGTTTGACAGTGTTTAAGGGTGAGTGCGTGTGTGTCTGTAAGTGTTTGTGTGAGTAAGTGAGTGAGTGTGTATGACCGGGTGATTGTGTGTGTGAATGAGTGTGAGTCTGTGTGTCTGTGTGTTTGTGGGTGTGTCTACATGTGTGTAGGTGTGTGACTGTTTATGGCACTGTGTCAATGCGCGTGAGTGCTCATGTGTCTGTGTGTGTGTGTGTGAGTTGGTGAGAGTGTAGGTGTGATTGTTAATGAGTGTGTGAGTATGTATATGAGTGTGTCATTGTGTTTGTGTGTGTGTGAGTGTGTTTTTATTTAGGTCTGTGTGTGACATTGTGTGAGTCTATGTGGGAGTGCATTTCTGTCTGAGTGTGTGTGTGTCTGTGTGTAAGTGTGAGAGTGTGTTAGGGTGTTTGTGAGAGTGCAGGGGTGTGAGTGGGAGGGAGTGAGTGAATGTGTATATGAGTGGGTGACTGTGTGTGTGTGCATGTTTGTGCCTGACAGTCTGAATATGTGGGTGTTTCTGTGTGTAGGTGTGTGAATGTGTGAGTGTGTTTGTGAGAGTGTAGTTGTGTGCGTGTTTGTGTGTGTGTGAGTGTGTATACGGGTGTGTGATTGTGTCGGAGTTTTTGTGATTGTTTGTGAGAATGTGAGTGAATGTGTCTGTGTGTATGTGTGTGAGTGTGTGAAACAGTGTCTCAGTCTTCGTGATTTTGTGTGGGTGTGTGAGAGTGTGTGTGAGCGTTTGAGTGTAGGTGTTTCTTTTTGAGGGACTTTGTGGTTAATATATGTGTGTGTGTGACTGTGTGTGTGTGTATGTGTGAGTGTGAGAGTGGGAGTGTGTGTACGAGTGTGTTATTGTGTGTGATTGTGTTTGTGGTTGAGTTTCTGAGCGTCTGTGTGCAGGTGTGTGTGTCTGAAAGTTTTAGTGTGGGTGTGAGTGCATGTGACTGTGAGAGTGTGTGTGTGTAGTTGTGTGAGTGGGAGTGAGTGTGTGAATGTGTATACGATTGGGTGACTGTGTGTGAGTGTGTGTGATTGTGTGTGAGAATGTGTGTGAGTGATTCTGTGTGTGTAGGTGTGTGATTGTGCCGAACTCTGTGTGATTGCGGGTGTTTGTGAGTGTGTGTGACAGTGTGTGTGAGTGTAGGAGTGTCTGAGTGCCTGTGTGATTTCTGTATGTGAGTGTGTGTGTGTTTGATGATGCCTTTGTTTGTGTGTGTGTAGGTGTGTTAGTGGGAGAGTGTGTGTATACGAGTGTGTGATTGTGTGTGAGTGTTTATGTCTGTGAGTGGGTGTGAGTGTGTCTGTGTGTGCAGGTGTGAGTGTGTCAGTATTTGTGAGTGTGTTTGTGATTGCATGTGAGCCTGTGTTTGTATGTTGGTTTGTTTGTGTGTGTAGGTGTGCGAGTGTGTTTGACAGTGTTTAAGGGTGAGTGCGTGTGTGTCTGTAAGTGTTTGTGTGAGTAGGTGAGTGAGTGTGTGTGACCGGGTGATTGTGTGTGTGAATGAGTGTGAGTCTGTGTGTCTGTGTGTTTGTGGGTGTGTCTACATGTGTGTAGGTGTGTGACTGTTTATGGCACTGTGTCAATGCGCGTGAGTGCTCATGTGTCTGTGTGTGTGTGTGTGTGAGTTGGTGAGAGTGTCAGTGTGATTGGTAATGAGTGTGTGAGTATGTATATGAGTGTGTCATTGTGTTTGTGTGTGTGTGAGTGTGTTTTTGTTTAGGTCTGTGTGTGACATTGTGTGAGTCTATGTGGGAGTGCATTTCTGTCTGAGTGTGTGTGTGTCTGTGTGTAAGTGTGAGAGTGTGTTAGGGTGTTTGTGAGAGTGCAGGTGTGTGAGTGGGAGTGAGTGAATATGTATATGTGTGGGTGACTGTGTGTGTGTGCATGTTTGTGCCTGACAGTCTGAATATGTGGGTGTTTCTGTGTGTAGGTGTGTGAGTGTGTGTGTGACATTGTGTGAGTGTGTGTGTGAGTGCAAGTGAATCTGTGTGTGTTGGTGTGTGAGTAGGTGTGCGAGAGCTTGTGGCAGTGTGTGAGAGTGTGTGTTTGAGACATTCTGAGCATGTGTGTTGGTGTCTCTGTGTGTGTAGATGTGTGAGTGCAGCAGTGTGTGAGTGTGTGAGTGGGAAAGTGTCTGTGAGTGTGTGTGGGTGTGAGTGTGTTTCTTTGTGAAATTCTAGTTGTGTGAGTGGGAGTGATTGTGTGAGTGTGTATATAAGTGTGCGATTGTGTGTGAGTGTGTGTGATTGTGTGTGTGCCTATATGTGTGTGTGTCTATGTGTAGGTGCGTAATTGTGTGTGTGCAAAAGTGTGTGATAATGTGGGTGCTTCTGTGTGTAGGTGTGTGAATGTGTGAGTGTTTGTGAGAGTGTAGTTGTGTGAGTGTTTGTGTGTGTGTGAGTGTGTATACGGGTGTGTGATTGTGTCTGAGTTTTTGTGATTGTGTGTGAGAATGTGAGTGAATGTGTCTGTGTGTAGTTGTGTGATTGTGTGTGTGACATTGTGTGAGTGTGTGTGTGAGTGCATGTTTATCTGTGTGTGTTGGTGTGTGAGTAGGTGTGCGAGAGTTGTGGCAGTGTGTGAGAGTGTGTGTTTGAGACATTCTGAGAATGTGTGTTGGTTTCTCTGTGTGTGTAGATGAGTGAGTGCAGCAGTGTGTGAGTGTGTGAGTGCAAATGGGTCTGTGAGTGTGTGTTGGTGTGAGTGTGTTTCTTTGTGAAATTTTTGTTGTGTGAGTGGGAGTGAATGTGTGAGTGTGTATATAAGTGTGTGATTGTGTGGGAGTGTGTGTGATTGCTGTGATTATGTGTGTGTGCCTATATGTGTGTGCGTCTATGTGTAGGTGCGTAATTGTGTGTGAAAATGTGGGTGATTCTGTGTGTAGGTGTGTGAATGTGTGTGTTTGATAGGGTGTAGTTGTGTGAGTGTTTGTGTGTGTGTGAGTGTGTATACGGGTGTGTGATTGTGTCTGAGTTTTTGTGATTGTGTGTGAGAATGTGAGTGAATGTGTCTGTGTGTATGTGTGTGAGTGTGTGAAACAGTGTCTCAGTCTTCGTGATTTTGTGTGGGTGTGTGAGAGTGTGTGTGAGCGTTTGAGTGTAGGTGTTTCTTTTTGAGGGCCTTTGTGGTTAATATATGTGTGTGTGTGAGTGTGTGTGTGTGTAAGTGTGAGTGGGAGTGAGAGTGGGAGTGTGTGTACGAGTGTGTTATTGTGTGTGATTGTGTTTGTGGGTTTGTTTCTGAGCGTCTTTGTGTGCAGGTGTGTGTGTCTGACGGTTTTAGTGTGGGTGTGAGTGCATGTGACTCTGTGAGAGTGTGTGTGTGTAGTTGTGTGAGTGGGAGTGAGTGTGTGAATGTGTATACGAATGGGTGATTGTGTGTGTGTGATTGTGTGTGAGAATGTGTGTGAGTGAGTCTGTGTGTGTAGGTGTGTGTTTGTGCCGAAATCTGTGTGATTGCGTGTGTTTGTGAGTGTGTGTGACAGTGTGTGTGAGTGTAGGAGTGTCTGAGTGCCTGTGTGATTTCTGTATGTGAGTGTGTGTGTGTTTGATGATGCGTTCGTTAGTGTGTGAGTAGGTGTGTTAGAGGGAGAGAGTGTGTATACGAGTGTGTGATTGTGTGTGAGTGATTTTGTCTGTGAGTGGGTGTGAGTGTGTCTGTGAGTGCAGGTGAGAGTGTGTGACTATTTGTGAGTGTGTGTGTGATTGCATGTGAGCCTGTGTTTGTGTGTTGTTTTGTTTGTGTGTGTAGGTGTGCGAGTGTGTTTGACAGTGTTTGAGTGAGTGTTAGTGCGTGTGTGTCTGTAAGTGTTTGTGTGAGTAGGTGTGTGAGTGTGTGTGACAGTGTGATTGTGTGTGTGAGTGCGTGTGAGTCTGTGTGTCTGTGTGTTTGTGATGTGTGTCTATATGTGTGTAGGTGTGTGACTCTTTATGGCACTGTGTCAATGTGCGTGAGTGCTCATGTGTCTGTGTGTGTGTGAGTTTGTGAGTGTGTAGGTGTGATTGGGAATGAGTGTGTGAGTGTGTATATGAGTGTGTCATTGTGTTTGTGTGTGTGTGTGAGTGTGTTTTTGTTTAGGTGTGTGTGTGACATTGTGTGAGTCTATGTGGGAGTGCATTTCTGTCTGAGTGTGTGTGTGTCTGTGTGTAAGTGTGAGAGTGTGTTAGGGTGTTTGTGAGAGTGCAGGTGTGTGAGTGGGAGTGAGTGAGTGAATGCGTATATGAGTGGGTGACTGTGTGTGTGCATGTGTGTGCCTGACAGTCTGAATATGTGGGTGTTTCTGTGTGTAGGTGTGTGAGTGAGTGTGTGACATTGTGTGAGTGTGTGTGACAATGTGTGAGTGTGTGTGAGTGCATATGAATCTGTGTGTGTTGGTGTGTGAAAAGGTGTGCAAGAGCTTGTGACAGTGTGTGAGTGTGTGTGTTTGTGACATTCTGAGATTGTGTGTTGGTGTCTCTGTGTGTGTAGATGTGTGAGTGCAGCAGTGTGTGAGTGTGTGAGTGGGAATGTGTCTGTGAGTGTGTGTGGGTGTGAGTGTGATTTTTTTGAAATTCTAGTTGTGTGTGTGGGAGTGATTGTGTGTGTATATAAGTGTGCGTTTGTGTGTGAGTGTGTGTGATTGTGTGTATGTGTGTGTGACGATATGTGTGTGTGTCTATGTGTAGGTGCGTAATTGTGTGTGAGAATGTGGGTGCTTCTGTGTGTCGGTGTGTGAATGTGTGAGTGTGTTTGTGAGAGTGAAGTTGTGTGAGTGTTTGTGTGTGTGTGAGTGTGTATGCGGTGTGTGATTGTGTCTGAGTTTTTGTGATTGTGTGTGAGAATGTGAGTGAAGGTGTCTGTGTGTATGTGTGTGAATGTGTGAAACAGTGTCTCAGTCTTCGTGATTTTGTGTGGGTGTGTGAGAGTGTGTGTGAGCGTTTGAGTGTAGGTGTTTCTTTTTGAGGGCCTTTGTGGTTAATATATGTGTGTGTGTGAGTGTGTGTGTGTGTAAGTGTGAGTGGGAGTGAGAGTGGGAGTGTGTGCACGAGTGTGTTGTGTGTGATTGTGTTTGTGGGTGAGTTTCTGAGCGTCTTTGTGTGCAGGTGTGTTTCTGACGGTTTTAGTGTGGGTGTGAGTGCATGTGACTCTGTGAGAGTGTGTGTGTGTAGTTGTGTGAGTGGGAGTGAGTGTGTGAATGTGTATACGATTGGGTGACTGTGTGTGAGTGTGTGTGATTGTGTGTGAGAATGTGTGTGTGTGAGTCTGTGTGTGTAGGTGTGTGATTGTGCCGAACTCTGTGTGATTGCGTGTGTTTGTGAGTGTGTGTGACAGTGTGTGTGAGTGTAGGAGTGTCTGAGTGCCTGTGTGATTTCTGTATGTGAGTGTGTGTGTGTTTGATGATGAGTTTTTTTTTGTGTGTGTAGGTGTGTTAGTGGGAGAGTGTGTGTATACGAGTGTGTGATTGTGTGTGAGTGTTTATGTCTGTGAGTGGGTGTGAGTGTGTCTGTGTGTGCAGGTGTGAGTGTGTCAGTATTTGTGAGTGTGTTTGTGATTGCATGTGAGCCTGTGTTTGTATGTTGGTTTGTTTGTGTGTGTAGGTGTGCGAGTGTGTTTGACAGTGTTTAAGGGTGAGTGCGTGTGTGTCTGTAAGTGTTTGTGTGAGTAAGTGAGTGAGTGTGTATGACCGGGTGATTGTGTGTGTGAATGAGTGTGAGTCTGTGTGTCTGTGTGTTTGTGGGTGTGTCTACATGTGTGTAGGTGTGTGACTGTTTATGGCACTGTGTCAATGCGCGTGAGTGCTCATGTGTCTGTGTGTGTGTGTGTGAGTTGGTGAGAGTGTAGGTGTGATTGTTAATGAGTGTGTGAGTATGTATATGAGTGTGTCATTGTGTTTGTGTGTGTGTGAGTGTGTTTTTATTTAGGTCTGTGTGTGACATTGTGTGAGTCTATGTGGGAGTGCATTTCTGTCTGAGTGTGTGTGTGTCTGTGTGTAAGTGTGAGAGTGTGTTAGGGTGTTTGTGAGAGTGCAGGGGTGTGAGTGGGAGGGAGTGAGTGAATGTGTATATGAGTGGGTGACTGTGTGTGTGTGCATGTTTGTGCCTGACAGTCTGAATATGTGGGTGTTTCTGTGTGTAGGTGTGTGAATGTGTGAGTGTGTTTGTGAGAGTGTAGTTGTGTGCGTGTTTGTGTGTGTGTGAGTGTGTATACGGGTGTGTGATTGTGTCGGAGTTTTTGTGATTGTTTGTGAGAATGTGAGTGAATGTGTCTGTGTGTATGTGTGTGAGTGTGTGAAACAGTGTCTCAGTCTTCGTGATTTTGTGTGGGTGTGTGAGAGTGTGTGTGAGCGTTTGAGTGTAGGTGTTTCTTTTTGAGGGACTTTGTGGTTAATATATGTGTGTGTGTGAGTGTGTGTGTGTGTATGTGTGAGTGTGAGAGTGGGAGTGTGTGTACGAGTGTGTTATTGTGTGTGATTGTGTTTGTGGTTGAGTTTCTGAGCGTCTGTGTGCAGGTGTGTGTGTCTGAAAGTTTTAGTGTGGGTGTGAGTGCATGTGACTGTGAGAGTGTGTGTGTGTAGTTGTGTGAGTGGGAGTGAGTGTGTGAATGTGTATACGATTGGGTGACTGTGTGTGAGTGTGTGTGATTGTGTGTGAGAATGTGTGTGAGTGATTCTGTGTGTGTAGGTGTGTGATTGTGCCGAACTCTGTGTGATTGCGGGTGTTTGTGAGTGTGTGTGACAGTGTGTGTGAGTGTAGGAGTGTCTGAGTGCCTGTGTGATTTCTGTATGTGAGTGTGTGTGTGTTTGATGATGCGTTTTTTTGTGTGTGTGTAGGTGTGTTAGTGGGAGAGTGTGTGTATACGAGTGTGTGATTGTGTGTGAGTGTTTATGTCTGTGAGTGGGTGTGAGTGTGTCTGTGTGTGCAGGTGTGAGTGTGTCAGTATTTGTGAGTGTGTTTGTGATTGCATGTGAGCCTGTGTTTGTATGTTGGTTTGTTTGTGTGTGTAGGTGTGCGAGTGTGTTTGACAGTGTTTAAGGGTGAGTGCGTGTGTGTCTGTAAGTGTTTGTGTGAGTAGGTGAGTGAGTGTGTGTGACCGGGTGATTGTGTGTGTGAATGAGTGTGAGTCTGTGTGTCTGTGTGTTTGTGGGTGTGTCTACATGTGTGTAGGTGTGTGACTGTTTATGGCACTGTGTCAATGCGCGTGAGTGCTCATGTGTCTGTGTGTGTGTGTGTGTGAGTTGGTGAGAGTGTCAGTGTGATTGGTAATGAGTGTGTGAGTATGTATATGAGTGTGTCATTGTGTTTGTGTGTGTGTGAGTGTGTTTTTGTTTAGGTCTGTGTGTGACATTGTGTGAGTCTATGTGGGAGTGCATTTCTGTCTGAGTGTGTGTGTGTCTGTGTGTAAGTGTGAGAGTGTGTTAGGGTGTTTGTGAGAGTGCAGGTGTGTGAGTGGGAGTGAGTGAATATGTATATGTGTGGGTGACTGTGTGTGTGTGCATGTTTGTGCCTGACAGTCTGAATATGTGGGTGTTTCTGTGTGTAGGTGTGTGAGTGTGTGTGTGACATTGTGTGAGTGTGTGTGTGAGTGCAAGTGAATCTGTGTGTGTTGGTGTGTGAGTAGGTGTGCGAGAGCTTGTGGCAGTGTGTGAGAGTGTGTGTTTGAGACATTCTGAGCATGTGTGTTGGTGTCTCTGTGTGTGTAGATGTGTGAGTGCAGCAGTGTGTGAGTGTGTGAGTGGGAAAGTGTCTGTGAGTGTGTGTGGGTGTGAGTGTGTTTCTTTGTGAAATTCTAGTTGTGTGAGTGGGAGTGATTGTGTGAGTGTGTATATAAGTGTGCGATTGTGTGTGAGTGTGTGTGATTGTGTGTGTGCCTATATGTGTGTGTGTCTATGTGTAGGTGCGTAATTGTGTGTGTGCAAAAGTGTGTGATAATGTGGGTGCTTCTGTGTGTAGGTGTGTGAATGTGTGAGTGTTTGTGAGAGTGTAGTTGTGTGAGTGTTTGTGTGTGTGTGAGTGTGTATACGGGTGTGTGATTGTGTCTGAGTTTTTGTGATTGTGTGTGAGAATGTGAGTGAATGTGTCTGTGTGTAGTTGTGTGATTGTGTGTGTGACATTGTGTGAGTGTGTGTGTGAGTGCATGTTTATCTGTGTGTGTTGGTGTGTGAGTAGGTGTGCGAGAGTTGTGGCAGTGTGTGAGAGTGTGTGTTTGAGACATTCTGAGAATGTGTGTTGGTTTCTCTGTGTGTGTAGATGAGTGAGTGCAGCAGTGTGTGAGTGTGTGAGTGCAAATGGGTCTGTGAGTGTGTGTTGGTGTGAGTGTGTTTCTTTGTGAAATTTTTGTTGTGTGAGTGGGAGTGAATGTGTGAGTGTGTATATAAGTGTGTGATTGTGTGGGAGTGTGTGTGATTGCTGTGATTATGTGTGTGTGCCTATATGTGTGTGCGTCTATGTGTAGGTGCGTAATTGTGTGTGAAAATGTGGGTGATTCTGTGTGTAGGTGTGTGAATGTGTGTGTTTGATAGGGTGTAGTTGTGTGAGTGTTTGTGTGTGTGTGAGTGTGTATACGGGTGTGTGATTGTGTCTGAGTTTTTGTGATTGTGTGTGAGAATGTGAGTGAATGTGTCTGTGTGTATGTGTGTGAGTGTGTGAAACAGTGTCTCAGTCTTCGTGATTTTGTGTGGGTGTGTGAGAGTGTGTGTGAGCGTTTGAGTGTAGGTGTTTCTTTTTGAGGGCCTTTGTGGTTAATATATGTGTGTGTGTGAGTGTGTGTGTGTGTAAGTGTGAGTGGGAGTGAGAGTGGGAGTGTGTGTACGAGTGTGTTATTGTGTGTGATTGTGTTTGTGGGTTTGTTTCTGAGCGTCTTTGTGTGCAGGTGTGTGTGTCTGACGGTTTTAGTGTGGGTGTGAGTGCATGTGACTCTGTGAGAGTGTGTGTGTGTAGTTGTGTGAGTGGGAGTGAGTGTGTGAATGTGTATACGAATGGGTGATTGTGTGTGTGTGATTGTGTGTGAGAATGTGTGTGAGTGAGTCTGTGTGTGTAGGTGTGTGTTTGTGCCGAAATCTGTGTGATTGCGTGTGTTTGTGAGTGTGTGTGACAGTGTGTGTGAGTGTAGGAGTGTCTGAGTGCCTGTGTGATTTCTGTATGTGAGTGTGTGTGTGTTTGATGATGCGTTCGTTAGTGTGTGAGTAGGTGTGTTAGAGGGAGAGAGTGTGTATACGAGTGTGTGATTGTGTGTGAGTGATTTTGTCTGTGAGTGGGTGTGAGTGTGTCTGTGAGTGCAGGTGAGAGTGTGTGACTATTTGTGAGTGTGTGTGTGATTGCATGTGAGCCTGTGTTTGTGTGTTGTTTTGTTTGTGTGTGTAGGTGTGCGAGTGTGTTTGACAGTGTTTGAGTGAGTGTTAGTGCGTGTGTGTCTGTAAGTGTTTGTGTGAGTAGGTGTGTGAGTGTGTGTGACAGTGTGATTGTGTGTGTGAGTGCGTGTGAGTCTGTGTGTCTGTGTGTTTGTGATGTGTGTCTATATGTGTGTAGGTGTGTGACTCTTTATGGCACTGTGTCAATGTGCGTGAGTGCTCATGTGTCTGTGTGTGTGTGAGTTTGTGAGTGTGTAGGTGTGATTGGGAATGAGTGTGTGAGTGTGTATATGAGTGTGTCATTGTGTTTGTGTGTGTGTGTGAGTGTGTTTTTGTTTAGGTGTGTGTGTGACATTGTGTGAGTCTATGTGGGAGTGCATTTCTGTCTGAGTGTGTGTGTGTCTGTGTGTAAGTGTGAGAGTGTGTTAGGGTGTTTGTGAGAGTGCAGGTGTGTGAGTGGGAGTGAGTGAGTGAATGCGTATATGAGTGGGTGACTGTGTGTGTGCATGTGTGTGCCTGACAGTCTGAATATGTGGGTGTTTCTGTGTGTAGGTGTGTGAGTGAGTGTGTGACATTGTGTGAGTGTGTGTGACAATGTGTGAGTGTGTGTGAGTGCATATGAATCTGTGTGTGTTGGTGTGTGAAAAGGTGTGCAAGAGCTTGTGACAGTGTGTGAGTGTGTGTGTTTGTGACATTCTGAGATTGTGTGTTGGTGTCTCTGTGTGTGTAGATGTGTGAGTGCAGCAGTGTGTGAGTGGGAATGTGTCTGTGAGTGTGTGTGGGTGTGAGTGTGTTTTTTTGAAATACTATTTGTGTGTGTGGGAGTGATTGTGTGTGTGTATATAAGTGTGCGTTTGTGTGTGAGTGTGTGTGATTGTGTGTATGTGTGTGTGACGATATGTGTGTGTGTCTATGTGTAGGTGCGTAATTGTGTGTGAGAATGTGGGTGCTTCTGTGTGTCGGTGTGTGAATGTGTGAGTGTGTTTGTGAGAGTGAAGTTGTGTGAGTGTTTGTGTGTGTGTGAGTGTGTATGCGGTGTGTGATTGTGTCTGAGTTTTTGTGATTGTGTGTGAGAATGTGAGTGAAGGTGTCTGTGTGTATGTGTGTGAATGTGTGAAACAGTGTCTCAGTCTTCGTGATTTTGTGTGGGTGTGTGAGAGTGTGTGTGAGCGTTTGAGTGTAGGTGTTTCTTTTTGAGGGCCTTTGTGGTTAATATATGTGTGTGTGTGAGTGTGTGTGTGTGTAAGTGTGAGTGGGAGTGAGAGTGGGAGTGTGTGCACGAGTGTGTTGTGTGTGATTGTGTTTGTGGTTGAGTTTCTGAGCGTCTTTGTGTGCAGGTGTGTTTCTGACGGTTTTAGTGTGGGTGTGAGTGCATGTGACTCTGTGAGAGTGTGTGTGTGTAGTTGTGTGAGTGGGAGTGAGTGTGTGAATGTGTATACGATTGGGTGACTGTGTGTGAGTGTGTGTGATTGTGTGTGAGAATGTGTGTGAGTGAGTCTGTGTGTGTAGGTGTGTGATTGTGCCGAACTCTGTGTGATTGCGGGTGTTTGTGAGTGTGTGTGACAGTGTGTGTGAGTGTAGGAGTGTCTGAGTGCCTGTGTGATTTCTGTATGTGAGTGTGTGTGTGTTTGATGATGCGTTTTTTTGTGTGTGTGTAGGTGTGTTAGTGGGAGAGTGTGTGTATACGAGTGTGTGATTGTGTGTGAGTGTTTATGTCTGTGAGTGGGTGTGAGTGTGTCTGTGTGTGCAGGTGTGAGTGTGTCAGTATTTGTGAGTGTGTTTGTGATTGCATGTGAGCCTGTGTTTGTATGTTGGTTTGTTTGTGTGTGTAGGTGTGCGAGTGTGTTTGACAGTGTTTAAGGGTGAGTGCGTGTGTGTCTGTAAGTGTTTGTGTGAGTAGGTGAGTGAGTGTGTGTGACCGGGTGATTGTGTGTGTGAATGAGTGTGAGTCTGTGTGTCTGTGTGTTTGTGGGTGTGTCTACATGTGTGTAGGTGTGTGACTGTTTATGGCACTGTGTCAATGCGCGTGAGTGCTCATGTGTCTGTGTGTGTGTGTGTGTGAGTTGGTGAGAGTGTCAGTGTGATTGGTAATGAGTGTGTGAGTATGTATATGAGTGTGTCATTGTGTTTGTGTGTGTGTGAGTGTGTTTTTGTTTAGGTCTGTGTGTGACATTGTGTGAGTCTATGTGGGAGTGCATTTCTGTCTGAGTGTGTGTGTGTCTGTGTGTAAGTGTGAGAGTGTGTTAGGGTGTTTGTGAGAGTGCAGGTGTGTGAGTGGGAGTGAGTGAATGTGTATATGTGTGGGTGACTGTGTGTGTGTGCATGTTTGTGCCTGACAGTCTGAATATGTGGGTGTTTCTGTGTGTAGGTGTGTGAGTGTGTGTGTGACATTGTGTGAGTGTGTGTGTGAGTGCAAGTGAATCTGTGTGTGTTGGTGTGTGAGTAGGTGTGCGAGAGCTTGTGGCAGTGTGTGAGAGTGTGTGTTTGAGACATTCTGAGCATGTGTGTTGGTGTCTCTGTGTGTGTAGATGTGTGAGTGCAGCAGTGTGTGAGTGTGTGAGTGGGAATGTGTCTGTGAGTGTGTGTGGGTGTGAGTGTGTTTCTTTGTGAAATTCTAGTTGTGTGAGTGGGAGTGATTGTGTGAGTGTGTATATAAGTGTGCGATTGTGTGTGAGTGTGTGTGATTGTGTGTGTGCCTATATGTGTGTGTGTCTATGTGTAGGTGCGTAATTGTGTGTGTGCAAAAGTGTGTGATAATGTGGGTGCTTCTGTGTGTAGGTGTGTGAATGTGTGAGTGTTTGTGAGAGTGTAGTTGTGTGAGTGTTTGTGTGTGTGTGAGTGTGTATACGGGTGTGTGATTGTGTCTGAGTTTTTGTGATTGTGTGTGAGAATGTGAGTGAATGTGTCTGTGTGTAGTTGTGTGATTGTGTGTGTGACATTGTGTGAGTGTGTGTGTGAGTGCATGTTTATCTGTGTGTGTTGGTGTGTGAGTAGGTGTGCGAGAGTTGTGGCAGTGTGTGAGAGTGTGTGTTTGAGACATTCTGAGAATGTGTGTTGGTTTCTCTGTGTGTGTAGATGAGTGAGTGCAGCAGTGTGTGAGTGTGTGAGTGCAAATGGGTCTGTGAGTGTGTGTTGGTGTGAGTGTGTTTCTTTGTGAAATTTTTGTTGTGTGAGTGGGAGTGAATGTGTGAGTGTGTATATAAGTGTGTGATTGTGAGGGAGTGTGTGTGATTGCTGTGATTATGTGTGTGTGCCTATATGTGTGTGCGTCTATGTGTAGGTGCGTAATTGTGTGTGAAAATGTGGGTGATTCTGTGTGTAGGTGTGTGAATGTGTGTGTTTGTGAGGGTGTAGTTGTGTGAGTGTTTGTGTGTGTGTGAGTGTGTATACGGGTGTGTGATTGTGTCTGAGTTTTTGTGATTGTGTGTGAGAATGTGAGTGAATGTGTCTGTGTGTATGTGTGTGAGTGTGTGAAACAGTGTCTCAGTCTTCGTGATTTTGTGTGGGTGTGTGAGAGTGTGTGTGAGCGTTTGAGTGTAGGTGTTTCTTTTTGAGGGCCTTTGTGGTTAATATATGTGTGTGTGTGAGTGTGTGTGTGTGTAAGTGTGAGTGGGAGTGAGAGTGGGAGTGTGTGTATGAGTGTGTTATTGTGTGTGATTGTGTTTGTGGTTGAGTTTCTGAGCGTCTGTGTGCAGGTGTGAGTGTCTGGGAGTTTTAGTGTGGGTGTGAGTGCATGTGTCTCTGTGAGTGTGTGTGTGTGTAGTTGTGTGAGTGGGAGTGAGTGTGTGAATGTGTAGACGATTGGGTGATTGTGTGTGTGTGACTGTGTGTGAGAATGTGTGTGAGTGAGTCTGTGTGTGTAGGTGTGTGTTTGTGCCGAAATCTGTGTGATTGCGTGTGTTTGTGAGTGTGTGTGACAGTGTGTGTGAGTGTAGGAGTGTCTGAGTGTCTGTGTGATTTCTGTATGTGAGTGTGTGTGTTTGATGATGCGTTTGTTAGTGTGTGTGTAGGTGTGTTAGTGGGAGAGAGTGTGTATACGAGTATGTGATTGTGTGTGAGTGATTTTGTCTGTGAGTGGGTGTGAGTGTGTCTGTGAGTGCAGGTGAGAGTGTGTGACTATTTGTGAGTGTGTGTGTGATTGCATGTGAGCCTGTGTTTGTGTGTTGTTTTGTTTGTGTGTGTAGGTGTGCGAGTGTTTTTGGCAGTGTTTGAGTGAGTGTTAGTGCGTGTGTGTCTGTAAGTGTTTGTGTGAGTAGGTGTGTGAGTGTGTGTGACAGTGTGATTGTGTGTGTGAGTGCGTGTGAGTCTGTGTGTCTGTGTGTTTGTGATGTGTGTCTATATGTGTGTAGGTGTGTGACTCTTTATGGCACTGTGTCAATGTGCGTGAGTGCTCGTGTCTGTGTGTGTGTGAGTTTGTGAGTGTGTAGGTGTGATTGGGAATGAGTGTGTGAGTGTGTATATGAGTGTGTCATTGTGTTTGTGTGTGTGTGTGAGTGTGTTTTTGTTTAGGTGTGTGTGTGACATTGTGTGAGTCTATGTGGGAGTGCATTTCTGTCTGAGTGTGTGTGTGTCTGTGTGTAAGTGTGAGAGTGTGTTAGGGTGTTTGTGAGAGTGCAGGTGTGTGAGTGGGAGTGAGTGAGTGAATGTGTATATGAGTGGGTGACTGTGTGTGTGCATGTGTGTGCCTGACAGTCTGAATATGTGGGTGTTTCTGTGTGTAGGTGTGTGAGTGTGTGTGTGACATTGTGTGAGTGTGTGTGTGACATTGTGTGAGTGTGTGTGAGTGCATATGAATCTGTGTGTGTTGGTGTGTGAAAAGGTGTGCGAGAGCTTGTTGCAGTGTGTGAGTGTGTGTGTTTGTGACATTCTGAGATTGTGTGTTGGAGTCTCTGTGTGTGTAGATGTGTGAGTGCAGCAGTGTGTGAGTGTGTAAGTGGGAATGTGTCTGTGAGTGTGTGTGGGTGTGAGTGTGTTTTTTTGAAATTCTAGTTGTGTGTGTGGGAGTGATTGTGTGTGTGTATATAAGTGTGCATTTGTGTGTGAGTGTGTGTGATTGTGTGTATGTGTGTGTGACTATATGTGTGTGTGTCTATGTGTAGGTGCGTAATTGTGTGTGAGAATGTGGGTGCTTCTGTGTGTAGGTGTGTGAATATGTGAGTGTGTTTGTGAGAGTGAAGTTGTGTGAGTGTTTGTGTGTGTGTGAGTGTGTATACGGTGTGTGATTGTGTCTGAGTTTTTGTGATTGTGTGTGAGAATGTGAGTGAAGGTGTCTGTGTGTATGTGTGTGAATGTGTGAATCAGTGTCTCAGCCTTCGTGATTTTGTGTGGGTGTGTGAGAGTGTGTGTGAGCGTTTGGGTGTAGGTGTTTCTTTTTGAGGGCCTTTGTGGTTAATATATGTGTGTGTGTGTGTGTAAGTGTGAGTGGGAGTGAGAGTGGGAGTGTGTGCACGAGTGTGTTGTGTGTGATTGTGTTTGTGGGTGAGTTTCTGAGCGTCTTTGTGTGCAGGTGTGTGTGTCTGACGGTTTTAGTGTGGGTGTGAGTGCATGTGACTCTGTGAGAGTGTGTGTGTGTAGTTGTGTGAGTGGGAGTGAGTGTGTGAATGTGTATACGATTGGGTGACTGTGTGTGAGTGTGTGTGATTGTGTGTGAGAATGTGTGTGAGTGAGTCTGTGTGTGTAGGTGTGTGATTGTGCGAAATCTGTGTGATTGTGTGTGTTTGTGAGGGTGTGTGACAGTGTGTGTGAGTGTAGGAGTGTCTGAGTGCCTGTGTGATTTCTGTATGTGAGTGTGTGTGTTTGATGATGCGTTTGTTACTGTGTGTGTAGGTGTGTTAGTGGGAGAGAGTGTGTATTCGACTCTGTGATTGTGTGTCAGTGTTTTTGTCTGTGAGTGGGTGTGAGTGTGTCTGTGAGTGCAGGTGAGAGTGTGTGACTATTTGTGAGTGTGTGTGTGATTGCATGTGAGCCTGTGTTTGTGTGTTGTTTTGTTTGTGTGTGTAGGTGTGCGAGTGTGTTTGACAGTGTTTGAGTGAGTGTTAGTGCGTGTGTGTCTGTAAGTGTTTGTGTGAGTAGGGGTGTGAGTGTGTGTGACAGTGTGATTGTGTGTGTGAGTGCGTGTGAGTCTTTGTGTCTGTGTGTTTGTGAAGTGTGTCTATATGTGTGTAGGTGTGTGACTGTTTATGGCACTGTGTCAATGTGCGTGAGTGCTCATGTGTCTGTGTGTGTGTGTGAGTTTGTGAGAGTGTAAGTGTGATTGGGAATGAGTGTGTGAGTATGTATATGAGTGTGTCATTGTGTTTGTGTGTGTGTGAGTGTGTTTTTGTTTAGGTCTGTGTGTGACATTGTGTGAGTCTATGTGGGAGTGCATTTCTGTCTGAGTGTGTGTGTGTCTGTGTGTAAGTGTGAGAGTGTGTTAGGGTGTTTGTGAGAGTGCAGGTGTGTGAGTGGGAGTGAGTGAGTGAATGTGTATATGAGTGGGTGACTGTGTGTGTGTGCATGTGTGTTGCCTGACAGTCTGAATATGTGGGTGTTTCTGTGTGTAGGTGTGTGAGTGTGTGTGTGACATTGTGTGAGTGTGTGTGAGTGCATGTGAATCTGTGTGTGTTGGTGTGTGAGTAGGTGTGCGAGAGCTTGTGGCAGTGTGTGAGTGTGTGTGTTTGTGACATTCTCTGATTGTGTGTTGGTGTCTCGGTGTGTGTAGATGTGTGAGTGCAGCAGTGTGTGAGTGTGTGAGTGGGAATGTGTCTGTGAGTGTGTGTGGGTGTGAGTGTGTTACTTTTTGAAATTCTAGTTGTGTGAGTGGGAGAGATTGTGTGAGTGTGTATATAAGTGGGCGTTTGTGTGTGAGTGTGTGTGATTGTGTGTGAGTATATGTGTGTGTCTATGTGTAGGTGCGTAGTTGTGTGTGTGCAAATGTGTGTGAGAATGTGGGTGCTTCTGTGTGTAGGTGTGTGAATGTGTGAGTGTGTTTGTGAGAGTGTAGTTGTGTGAGTGTTTGTGTGTGAGTGAGTGTGTATACGGGTGTGTGATTGTGTCTGAGTTTTTGTGATTGTGTGTGAGAATGTGAGTGAATGTGTCTGTGTGTATGTGTGTGAGTGTGTGAAACAGTGTCTCAGTCTTCGTGATTTTGTGTGGGTTTGTGAGAGTGTGTGTGAGCGTTTGAGTGTAGGTGTTTCTTTTTGAGGGACTTTGTGGTTAATATATGTGTGTGTGTGAGTGTGTGTGTGTGTAAGTGTGAGTGTGAGTGAGAGTGGGAGTGTGTGTACGAGTGTGTTATTGTGTGTGATTGTGTTTGTGGTTGAGGTTCTGAGCGTCTGTGTACATGTGTGTGTGTCTGAAAGTTTTAGTGTGGGTGTGAGTGCATGTGACTGTGAGAGTGTGTGTGTGTAGTTGTGTGAGTGGGAGTGAGTGTGTGAATGTGAATACGATTGGGTGATTGTGTGTGTGTGTGATTGTGTGTGAGAATGTGTGTGAGTGAGTCTGTGTGTGTAGGTGTGTGATTGTGCCAAAATCTGTGTGATTGCATGTGTTTGTGAGTGTGTGTGACAGTGTGTGTGAGTGTAGGAGTGTCTGAGTGCCTGTGTGATTTCTGCATGTGAGTGTGTGTGTGTTTGATGATGCGTTTGTTTGTGTGTGTGTAGGTGTGTTAGTGGGAGAGAGTGTGTATACGAATCTGTGATTGTGTGTGAGTGTTTTTGTCTGAGTGGGTGTGAGTGTGTCTGTGTGTGCAGGTGAGTGTGTGTGACTATTTGTGAGTGTGTTTGTGATTGCATGTGAGCCTGTGTTTGTGTGTTGGTTTGTTTGTGTGTGTAGGTGTGCGAGTGTGTTTGACAGTGTTTCAGTGTTAGTGCGTGTGTGTCTGTAAGTGTTTGTGTGAGTAGGTGTGTGAGTGTGTGTGTGAATGCGTGTGAGTCTGTGTGTCTGTGTGTTTGTGGGAGTGTCTACATGTGTGTAGGTGTGTGTCTGTTTATGGCACTGTGTCAATGTGCGTGAGTGCTCATGTGTCTGTGTGTGTGTGTGAGTTTGTGAGAGTGTAAGTGTGATTGGGAATGAGTGTGTGAGTATGTATATGAGTGTGTCATTGTGTTTGTGTGTGTGTGAGTGTGTTTTTGTTTAGGTCTGTGTGTGACATTGTGTGAGTCTATGTGGGAGTGCATTTCTGTCTGAGTGTGTGTGTCTGTGAGTAACGGTGAGAGTGTGTTAGGGTGTTTGTGAGAGTGCAGGTGTGTGAGTGGGAGTGAGTGAGTGAATGTGTATATGAGTGGGTGACTGTGTGTGTGTGCATGTTTGTGCCTGACAGTCTGAATATGTGGGTGTTTCTGTGTGTAGGTGTGTGAGTGTGTGTGTGACATTGTGTGAGTGTGTGTGTGAGTGCAAGTGAATCTGTGTGTGTTGGCGTGTGAGTAGGTGAGCGAGAGCTTGTGGCAGTTTGTGAGAGTGTGTGTTTGAGACATTCTGAGCATGTGTGTTGGTGTCTCTGTGTGTGTAGATGTGTGAGTGCAGCAGTGTGTGAGTGTGTGAGTGGGAATGTGTCTGTGAGTGTGTGTGGGTGTGAGTGTGTTTCTTTGTGAAATTCTAGTTGTGTGAGTGGGAGTGATTGTGTGAGTGTGTATATAAGTGTGCGATTGTGTGTGAGTGTGTGTGATTGTGTGTGTGCCTATATGTGTGTGTGTCTATGTGTAGGTGCGTAATTGTGTGTGTGCAAAAGTGTGTGATAATGTGGGTGCTTCTGTGTGTAGGTGTGTGAATGTGTGAGTGTTTGTGAGAGTGTAGTTGTGTGAGTGTTTGTGTGTGTGTGAGTGTGTATACGGGTGTGTGATTGTGTCTGAGTTTTTGTGATTGTGTGTGAGAATGTGAGTGAATGTGTCTGTGTGTAGTTGTGTGATTGTGTGTGTGACATTGTGTGAGTGTGTGTGTGAGTGCATGTTTATCTGTGTGTGTTGGTGTGTGAGTAGGTGTGCGAGAGTTGTGGCAGTGTGTGAGAGTGTGTGTTTGAGACATTCTGAGAATGTGTGTTGGTTTCTCTGTGTGTGTAGATGAGTGAGTGCAGCAGTGTGTGAGTGTGTGAGTGCAAATGGGTCTGTGAGTGTGTGTTGGTGTGAGTGTGTTTCTTTGTGAAATTTTTGTTGTGTGAGTGGGAGTGAATGTGTGAGTGTGTATATAAGTGTGTGATTGTGTGGGAGTGTGTGTGATTGCTGTGATTATGTGTGTGTGCCTATATGTGTGTGCGTCTATGTGTAGGTGCGTAATTGTGTGTGAAAATGTGGGTGATTCTGTGTGTAGGTGTGTGAATGTGTGTGTTTGTGAGGGTGTAGTTGTGTGAGTGTTTGTGTGTGTGTGAGTGTGTATACGGGTGTGTGATTGTGTCTGAGTTTTTGTGATTGTGTGTGAGAATGTGAGTGAATGTGTCTGTGTGTATGTGTGTGAGTGTGTGAAACAGTGTCTCAGTCTTCGTGATTTTGTGTGGGTGTGTGAGAGTGTGTGTGAGCGTTTGAGTGTAGGTGTTTCTTTTTGAGGGCCTTTGTGGTTAATATATGTGTGTGTGTGAGTGTGTGTGTGTGTAAGTGTGAGTGGGAGTGAGAGTGGGAGTGTGTGTACGAGTGTGTTATTGTGTGTGATTGTGTTTGTGGTTGAGTTTCTGAGCGTCTGTGTGCAGGTGTGAGTGTCTGGGAGTTTTAGTGTGGGTGTGAGTGCATGTGACTCTGTGAGTGTGTGTGTGTGTAGTTGTGTGAGTGGGAGTGAGTGTGTGAATGTGTAGACGATTGGGTGATTGTGTGTGTGTGACTGTGTGTGAGAATGTGTGTGAGTGAGTCTGTGTGTGTAGGTGTGTGTTTGTGCCGAAATCTGTGTGATTGCGTGTGTTTGTGAGTGTGTGTGACAGTGTGTGTGAGTGTAGGAGTGTCTGAGTGTCTGTGTGATTTCTGTATGTGAGTGTGTGTGTTTGATGATGCGTTTGTTAGTGTGTGTGTAGGTGTGTTAGTGGGAGAGAGTGTGTATACGAGTGTGTGATTGTGTGTGAGTGATTTTGTCTGTGAGTGGGTGTGAGTGTGTCTGTGAGTGCAGGTGAGAGTGTGTGACTATTTGTGAGTGTGTGTGTGATTGCATGTGAGCCTGTGTTTGTGTGTTGTTTTGTTTGTGTGTGTAGGTGTGCGAGTGTTTTTGGCAGTGTTTGAGTGAGTGTTAGTGCGTGTGTGTCTGTAAGTGTTTGTGTGAGTAGGTGTGTGAGTGTGTGTGACAGTGTGATTGTGTGTGTGAGTGCGTGTGAGTCTGTGTGTCTGTGTGTTTGTGATGTGTGTCTATATGTGTGTAGGTGTGTGACTCTTTATGGCACTGTGTCAATGTGCGTGAGTGCTCGTGTCTGTGTGTGTGTGAGTTTGTGAGTGTGTAGGTGTGATTGGGAATGAGTGTGTGAGTGTGTATATGAGTGTGTCATTGTGTTTGTGTGTGTGTGTGAGTGTGTTTTTGTTTAGGTGTGTGTGTGACATTGTGTGAGTCTATGTGGGAGTGCATTTCTGTCTGAGTGTGTGTGTGTCTGTGTGTAAGTGTGAGAGTGTGTTAGGGTGTTTGTGAGAGTGCAGGTGTGTGAGTGGGAGTGAGTGAGTGAATGTGTATATGAGTGGGTGACTGTGTGTGTGCATGTGTGTGCCTGACAGTCTGAATATGTGGGTGTTTCTGTGTGTAGGTGTGTGAGTGTGTGTGTGACATTGTGTGAGTGTGTGTGTGACATTGTGTGAGTGTGTGTGAGTGCATATGAATCTGTGTGTGTTGGTGTGTGAAAAGGTGTGCGAGAGCTTGTTGCAGTGTGTGAGTGTGTGTGTTTGTGACATTCTGAGATTGTGTGTTGGAGTCTCTGTGTGTGTAGATGTGTGAGTGCAGCAGTGTGTGAGTGTGTAAGTGGGAATGTGTCTGTGAGTGTGTGTGGGTGTGAGTGTGTTTTTTTGAAATTCTAGTTGTGTGTGTGGGAGTGATTGTGTGTGTGTATATAAGTGTGCATTTGTGTGTGAGTGTGTGTGATTGTGTGTATGTGTGTGTGACTATATGTGTGTGTGTCTATGTGTAGGTGCGTAATTGTGTGTGAGAATGTGGGTGCTTCTGTGTGTAGGTGTGTGAATATGTGAGTGTGTTTGTGAGAGTGAAGTTGTGTGAGTGTTTGTGTGTGTGTGAGTGTGTATACGGTGTGTGATTGTGTCTGAGTTTTTGTGATTGTGTGTGAGAATGTGAGTGAAGGTGTCTGTGTGTATGTGTGTGAATGTGTGAATCAGTGTCTCAGCCTTCGTGATTTTGTGTGGGTGTGTGAGAGTGTGTGTGAGCGTTTGGGTGTAGGTGTTTCTTTTTGAGGGCCTTTGTGGTTAATATATGTGTGTGTGTGTGTGTAAGTGTGAGTGGGAGTGAGAGTGGGAGTGTGTGCACGAGTGTGTTGTGTGTGATTGTGTTTGTGGGTGAGTTTCTGAGCGTCTTTGTGTGCAGGTGTGTGTGTCTGACGGTTTTAGTGTGGGTGTGAGTGCATGTGACTCTGTGAGAGTGTGTGTGTGTAGTTGTGTGAGTGGGAGTGAGTGTGTGAATGTGTATACGATTGGGTGACTGTGTGTGAGTGTGTGTGATTGTGTGTGAGAATGTGTGTGAGTGAGTCTGTGTGTGTAGGTGTGTGATTGTGCGAAATCTGTGTGATTGTGTGTGTTTGTGAGGGTGTGTGACAGTGTGTGTGAGTGTAGGAGTGTCTGAGTGCCTGTGTGATTTCTGTATGTGAGTGTGTGTGTTTGATGATGCGTTTGTTACTGTGTGTGTAGGTGTGTTAGTGGGAGAGAGTGTGTATTCGACTCTGTGATTGTGTGTCAGTGTTTTTGTCTGTGAGTGGGTGTGAGTGTGTCTGTGAGTGCAGGTGAGAGTGTGTGACTATTTGTGAGTGTGTGTGTGATTGCATGTGAGCCTGTGTTTGTGTGTTGTTTTGTTTGTGTGTGTAGGTGTGCGAGTGTGTTTGACAGTGTTTGAGTGAGTGTTAGTGCGTGTGTGTCTGTAAGTGTTTGTGTGAGTAGGGGTGTGAGTGTGTGTGACAGTGTGATTGTGTGTGTGAGTGCGTGTGAGTCTTTGTGTCTGTGTGTTTGTGAAGTGTGTCTATATGTGTGTAGGTGTGTGACTGTTTATGGCACTGTGTCAATGTGCGTGAGTGCTCATGTGTCTGTGTGTGTGTGTGTTTGTGAGAGTGTAAGTGTGATTGGGAATGAGTGTGTGAGTATGTATATGAGTGTGTCATTGTGTTTGTGTGTGTGTGAGTGTGTTTTTGTTTAGGTCTGTGTGTGACATTGTGTGAGTCTATGTGGGAGTGCATTTCTGTCTGAGTGTGTGTGTGTCTGTGTGTAAGTGTGAGAGTGTGTTAGGGTGTTTGTGAGAGTGCAGGTGTGTGAGTGGGAGTGAGTGAGTGAATGTGTATATGAGTGGGTGACTGTGTGTGTGTGCATGTGTGTTGCCTGACAGTCTGAATATGTGGGTGTTTCTGTGTGTAGGTGTGTGAGTGTGTGTGTGACATTGTGTGAGTGTGTGTGAGTGCATGTGAATCTGTGTGTGTTGGTGTGTGAGTAGGTGTGCGAGAGCTTGTGGCAGTGTGTGAGTGTGTGTGTTTGTGACATTCTCTGATTGTGTGTTGGTGTCTCGGTGTGTGTAGATGTGTGAGTGCAGCAGTGTGTGAGTGTGTGAGTGGGAATGTGTCTGTGAGTGTGTGTGGGTGTGAGTGTGTTACTTTTTGAAATTCTAGTTGTGTGAGTGGGAGAGATTGTGTGAGTGTGTATATAAGTGGGCGTTTGTGTGTGAGTGTGTGTGATTGTGTGTGAGTATATGTGTGTGTCTATGTGTAGGTGCGTAATTGTGTGTGTGCAAATGTGTGTGAGAATGTGGGTGCTTCTGTGTGTAGGTGTGTGAATGTGTGAGTGTGTTTGTGAGAGTGTAGTTGTGTGAGTGTTTGTGTGTGAGTGAGTGTGTATACGGGTGTGTGATTGTGTCTGAGTTTTTGTGATTGTGTGTGAGAATGTGAGTGAATGTGTCTGTGTGTATGTGTGTGAGTGTGTGAAACAGTGTCTCAGTCTTCGTGATTTTGTGTGGGTTTGTGAGAGTGTGTGTGAGCGTTTGAGTGTAGGTGTTTCTTTTTGAGGGACTTTGTGGTTAATATATGTGTGTGTGTGAGTGTGTGTGTGTGTAAGTGTGAGTGTGAGTGAGAGTGGGAGTGTGTGTACGAGTGTGTTATTGTGTGTGATTGTGTTTGTGGTTGAGGTTCTGAGCGTCTGTGTACAGGTGTGTGTGTCTGAATGTTTTAGTGTGGGTGTGAGTGCATGTGACTGTGAGAGTGTGTGTGTGTAGTTGTGTGAGTGGGAGTGAGTGTGTGAATGTGAATACGATTGGGTGATTGTGTGTGTGTGTGATTGTGTGTGAGAATGTGTGTGAGTGAGTCTGTGTGTGTAGGTGTGTGATTGTGCCAAAATCTGTGTGATTGCATGTGTTTGTGAGTGTGTGTGACAGTGTGTGTGAGTGTAGGAGTGTCTGAGTGCCTGTGTGATTTCTGCATGTGAGTGTGTGTGTGTTTGATGATGCGTTTGTTTGTGTGTGTGTAGGTGTGTTAGTGGGAGAGAGTGTGTATACGAATCTGTGATTGTGTGTGAGTGTTTTTGTCTGAGTGGGTGTGAGTGTGTCTGTGTGTGCAGGTGAGTGTGTGTGACTATTTGTGAGTGTGTTTGTGATTGCATGTGAGCCTGTGTTTGTGTGTTGGTTTGTTTGTGTGTGTAGGTGTGCGAGTGTGTTTGACAGTGTTTCAGTGTTAGTGCGTGTGTGTCTGTAAGTGTTTGTGTGAGTAGGTGTGTGAGTGTGTGTGTGAATGCGTGTGAGTCTGTGTGTCTGTGTGTTTGTGGGAGTGTCTACATGTGTGTAGGTGTGTGTCTGTTTATGGCACTGTGTCAATGTGCGTGAGTGCTCATGTGTCTGTGTGTGTGTGTGAGTTTGTGAGAGTGTAAGTGTGATTGGGAATGAGTGTGTGAGTATGTATATGAGTGTGTCATTGTGTTTGTGTGTGTGTGAGTGTGTTTTTGTTTAGGTCTGTGTGTGACATTGTGTGAGTCTATGTGGGAGTGCATTTCTGTCTGAGTGTGTGTGTCTGTGAGTAACGGTGAGAGTGTGTTAGGGTGTTTGTGAGAGTGCAGGTGTGTGAGTGGGAGTGAGTGAGTGAATGTGTATATGAGTGGGTGACTGTGTGTGTGTGCATGTTTGTGCCTGACAGTCTGAATATGTGGGTGTTTCTGTGTGTAGGTGTGTGAGTGTGTGTGTGACATTGTGTGAGTGTGTGTGTGAGTGCAAGTGAATCTGTGTGTGTTGGCGTGTGAGTAGGTGAGCGAGAGCTTGTGGCAGTTTGTGAGAGTGTGTGTTTGAGACATTCTGAGCATGTGTGTTGGTGTCTCTGTGTGTGTAGATGTGTGAGTGCAGCAGTGTGTGAGTGTGTGAGTGGGAATGTGTCTGTGAGTGTGTGTGGGTGTGAGTGTGTTTCTTTGTGAAATTCTAGTTGTGTGAGTGGGAGTGATTGTGTGAGTGTGTATATAAGTGTGCGATTGTGTGTGAGTGTGTGTGATGGTGTGTGTGCCTATATGTGTGTGTGTCTATGTGTAGGTGCGTAATTGTGTGTGTGCAAATGTGTGTGATAATGTGGGTGCTTCTGTGTGTAGGTGTGTGAATGTGTGAGTGTTTGTGAGAGTGTAGTTGTGTGAGTGTTTGTGTGTGTGTGAGTGTGTATACGGGTGTGTGATTGTGTCTGAGTTTTTGTGATTGTGTGTGAGAATGTGAGTGAATGTGTCTGTGTGTATGTGTGTGAGTGTGTGAAACAGTGTCTCAGTCTTCGTGATTTTGTGTGGGTGTGTGAGAGTGTGTGTGAGCGTTTGAGTGTAGGTGTTTCTTTTTGAGGGCCTTTGTGGTTAATATATGTGTGTGTGTGAGTGTGTGTGTGTGTAAGTGTGAGTGGGAGTGAGAGTGGGAGTGTGTGTACGAGTGTGTTATTGTGTGTGATTGTGTTTGTGGGTTTGTTTCTGAGCGTCTTTGTGTGCAGGTGTGTGTGTCTGACGGTTTTAGTGTGGGTGTGAGTGCATGTGACTCTGTGAGAGTGTGTGTGTGTAGTTGTGTGAGTGGGAGTGAGTGTGTGAATGTGTATACGAATGGGTGATTGTGTGTGTGTGATTGTGTGTGAGAATGTGTGTGAGTGAGTCTGTGTGTGTAGGTGTGTGTTTGTGCCGAAATCTGTGTGATTGCGTGTGTTTGTGAGTGTGTGTGACAGTGTGTGTGAGTGTAGGAGTGTCTGAGTGCCTGTGTGATTTCTGTATGTGAGTGTGTGTGTGTTTGATGATGCGTTTGTTAGTGTGTGAGTAGGTGTGTTAGAGGGAGAGAGGGTGTATACGAGTGTGTGATTGTGTGTGAGTGATTTTGTCTGTGAGTGGGTGTGAGTGTGTCTGTGAGTGCAGGTGAGAGTGTGTGACTATTTGTGAGTGTGTGTGTGATTGCATGTGAGCCTGTGTTTGTGTGTTGTTTTGTTTGTGTGTGTAGGTGTGCGAGTGTGTTTGACAGTGTTTGAGTGAGTGTTAGTGCGTGTGTGTCTGTAAGTGTTTGTGTGAGTAGGTGTGTGACAGTGTGATTGTGTGTGTGAGTGCGTGTGAGTCTGTGTGTCTGTGTGTTTGTGATGTGTGTCTATATGTGTGTAGGTGTGTGACTCTTTATGGCACTGTGTCAATGTGCGTGAGTGCTCATGTGTCTGTGTGTGTGTGAGTTTGTGAGTGTGTAGGTGTGATTGGGAATGAGTGTGTGAGTGTGTATATGAGTGTGTCATTGTGTTTGTGTGTGTGTGTGAGTGTGTTTTTGTTTAGGTGTGTGTGTGACATTGTGTGAGTCTATGTGGGAGTGCATTTCTGTCTGAGTGTGTGTGTGTCTGTGTGTAAGTGTGAGAGTGTGTTAGGGTGTTTGTGAGAGTGCAGGTGTGTGAGTGGGAGTGAGTGAGTGAATGCGTATATGAGTGGGTGACTGTGTGTGTGCATGTGTGTGCCTGACAGTCTGAATATGTGGGTGTTTCTGTGTGTAGGTGTGTGAGTGAGTGTGTGATATTGTGTGAGTGTGTGTGTGACAATGTGTGAGTGTGTGTGAGAGCATATGAATCTGTGTGTGTTGGTGTGTGAAAAGGTGTGCGAGAGCTTGTGACAGTGTGTGAGTGTGTGTGTTTGTGACATTCTGAGATTGTGTGTTGGTGTCTCTGTGTGTGTAGATGTGTGAGTGCAGCAGTGTGTGAGTGTGTGAGTGGGAATGTGTCTGTGAGTGTGTGTGGGTGTGAGTGTGCTTTTTTTGAAATTCTAGTTGTGTGTGTGGGAGTGATTGTGTGTGTGTATATAAGTGTGCGTTTGTGTGTGAGTGTGTGTGATTGTGTGTATGTGTGTGTGACTATATGTGTGTGTGTCTATGTGTAGGTGCGTAATTGTGTGTGAGAATGTGGGTGCTTCTGTGTGTAGGTGTGTGAATGTGTGAGTGTGTTTGTGAGAGTGAAGTTGTGTGAGTGTTTTTGTGTGTGTGAGTGTGTATACGGTGTGTGATTGTGTCTGAGTTTTTGTGATTGTGTGTGAGAATGTGAGTGAAGGTGTCTGTGTGTATGTGTGTGAATGTGTGAAACAGTGTCTCAGTCTTCGTGATTTTGTGTGGGTGTGTGAGAGTGTGTGTGAGCGTTTGGGTGTAGGTGTTTCTTTTTGAGGGCCTTTGTGGTTAATATCTGTGTGTTTGTGAGTGTGTGTGTGTGTAAGTGTGAGTGGGAGTGAGAGTGGGAGTGTGTGCACGAGTGTGTTGTGTGTGATTGTGTTTGTGGGTGAGTTTCTGAGCGTCTGTGTGGCAGGTGTGTGTGTCTGTTTTAGTGTGGGTGTGAGTGCATGTGACTCTGTGAGAGTGTGTGTGTGTAGTTGTGTGAGTGGGAGTGAGTGTGTGAATGTGTATACGATTGGGTGATTGTGTGTGTGTGTGATTGTGTGTGAGAATGTGTGTGAGTGAGTCTGTGTGTGTAGGTGTGTGTTTGTGCCGAAATCTGTGTGATTGCGTGTGTTTGTGAGTGTGTGTGACAGTGTGTGTGAGTGTAGGAGTGTCTGAGTGCCTGTGTGATTTCTGTATGTGAGTGTGTGTGTGTTTGATGATGCGTTTTTTTGTGTGTGTGTAGGTGTGTTAGTGGGAGAGTGTGTGTATACGAGTGTGTGATTGTGTGTGAGTGTTTATGTCTGTGAGTGGGTGTGAGTGTGTCTGTGTGTGCAGGTGTGAGTGTGTCAGTATTTGTGAGTGTGTGTGTGATTGCATGTGAGCCTGTGTTTGTATGTTGGTTTGTTTGTGTGTGTAGGTGTGCGAGTGTGTTTGACAGTGTTTAAGGGTGAGTGCGTGTGTGTCTGTAAGTGTTTGTGTGAGTAGGTGAGTGAGTGTGTGTGACCGGGTGATTGTGTGTGTGAATGAGTGTGAGTCTGTGTGTCTGTGTGTTTGTGGGTGTGTCTACATGTGTGTAGGTGTGTGACTGTTTATGGCACTGTGTCAATGCGTGTGAGTGCTCATGTGTCTGTGTGTGTGTGTGTGAGTTGGTGAGAGTGTCAGTGTGATTGGTAATGAGTGTGTGAGTATGTATATGAGTGTGTCATTGTGTTTGTGTGTGTGTGAGTGTGTTTTTGTTTAGGTCTGTGTGTGACATTGTGTGAGTCTATGTGGGAGTGCATTTCTGTCTGAGTGTGTGTGTGTCTGTGTGTAAGTGTGAGAGTGTGTTAGGGTGTTTGTGAGAGTGCAGGTGTGTGAGTGGGAGTGAGTGAGTGAATGTGTATATGAGTGGGTGACTGTGTGTGTGTGCATGTGTGTGCCTGACAGTCTGAATATGTGGGTGTTTCTGTGTGTATGTGTGTGAGTGTGTGTGTGACATTGTGTGAGTGTGTGTGTGAGTGCAAGTGAATCTGTGTGTGTTGGTGTGTGAGTAGGTGTGCGAGAGCTTGTGGCAGTGTGTGAGAGTGTGTGTTTGAGACATTCTGAGCATGTGTGTTGGTGTCTCTGTGTGTGTAGATGTGTGAGTGCAGCAGTGTGTGAGTGTGTGAGTGGGAATGTGTCTGTGAGTGTGTGTGGGTGTGAGTGTGTTTCCTTGTGAAATTCTAGTTGTGTGAGTGGGAGTGATTGTGTGAGTGTGTATATAAGTGTGCGATTGTGTGTGAGTGTGTGTGATTGTGTGTGTGCCTATATGTGTGTGTGTCTATGTGTAGGTGCGTAATTGTGTGTGTGCAAATGTGTGTGATAATGTGGGTGCTTCTGTGTGTAGGTGTGTGAATGTGTGAGTGTTTGTGAGAGTGTAGTTGTGTGAGTGTTTGTGTGTGTGTGAGTGTGTATACGGGTGTGTGATTGTGTCTGAGTTTTTGTGATTGTGTGTGAGAATGTGAGTGAATGTGTCTGTGTGTATGTGTGTGAGTGTGTGGAACAGTGTCTCAGTCTTCGTGATTTTGTGTGGGTGTGTGAGAGTGTGTGTGAGCGTTTGAGTGTAGGTGTTTCTTTTTGAGGGCCTTTGTGGTTAATATATGTGTGTGTGTGAGTGTGTGTGTGTGTAAGTGTGAGTGGGAGTGAGAGTGGGAGTGTGTGTACGAGTGTGTTATTCTGTGTGATTGTGTTTGTGGGTTTGTTTCTGAGCGTCTTTGTGTGCAGGTGTGTGTGTCTGACGGTTTTAGTGTGGGTGTGAGTGCATGTGACTCTGTGAGAGTGTGTGTGTGTAGTTGTGTGAGTGGGAGTGAGTGTGTGAATGTGTATACGAATGGGTGATTGTGTGTGTGTGATTGTGTGTGAGAATGTGTGTGAGTGAGTCTGTGTGTGTAGGTGTGTGTTTGTGCCGAAATCTGTGTGATTGCGTGTGTTTGTGAGTGTGTGTGAGTGTAGGAGTGTCTGAGTGCCTGTGTGATTTCTGTATGTGAGTGTGTGTGTGTTTGATGATGCGTTCGTTAGTGTGTGTGTAGGTGTGTTAGTGGGAGAGAGTGTGTATACAAGTGTGTGATTGTGTGTGAGTGATTTTGTCTGTGAGTGGGTGTGAGTGTGTCTGTGAGTGCAGGTGAGAGTGTGTGACTATTTGTGAGTGTGTGTGTGATTGCATGTGAGCCTGTGTTTGTGTGTTGTTTTGTTTGTGTGTGTAGGTGTGCGAGTGTGTTTGACAGTGTTTGAGTGAGTGTTAGTGCGTGTGTGTCTGTAAGTGTTTGTGTGAGTAGGTGTGTGAGTGTGTGTGACAGTGTGATTGTGTGTGTGAGTGCGTG
The DNA here is from genome assembly GCF_030020395.1 of Manis pentadactyla. Lineage (NCBI taxonomy): Eukaryota > Metazoa > Chordata > Mammalia > Pholidota > Manidae > Manis > Manis pentadactyla. Next base: position 73,830,814 of record NC_080024.1, read on the forward strand.
TGAGTCTGTGTGTCTGTGTGTTTGTGATGTGTGTCTATATGTGTGTAGGTGTGTGACTCTTTATGGCACTGTGTCAATGTGCGTGAGTGCTCATGTGTCTGTGTGTGTGTGAGTTTGTGAGTGTGTAGGTGTGATTGGGAATGAGTGTGTGAGTGTGTATATGAGTGTGTCATTGTGTTTGTGTGTGTGTGTGAGTGTGTTTTTGTTTAGGTGTGTGTGTGACATTGTGTGAGTCTATGTGGGAGTGCATTTCTGTCTGAGTGTGTGTGTGTCTGTGTGTAAGTGTGAGAGTGTGTTAGGGTGTTTGTGAGAGTGCAGGTGTGTGAGTGGGAGTGAGTGAGTGAATGTGTATATGAGTGGGTGACTGTGTGTGTGCATGTGTGTGCCTGACAGTCTGAATATGTGGGTGTTTCTGTGTGTAGGTGTGTGAGTGAGTGTGTGACATTGTGTGAGTGTGTGTGTGACAATGTGTGAGTGTGTGTGAGTGCATATGAATCTGTGTGTGTTGGTGTGTGAAAAGGTGTGCGAGAGCTTGTGACAGTGTGTGAGTGTGTGTGTTTGTGACATTCTGAGATTGTGTGTTGGTGTCTCTGTGTGTGTAGATGTGTGAGTGCAGCAGTGTGTGAGTGTGTGAGTGGGAATGTGTCTGTGAGTGTGTGTGGGTGTGAGTGTGTTTTTTTTGAAATTCTAGTTGTGTGTGTGGGAGTGATTGTGTGTGTGTATATAAGTGTGTGTTTGTGTGTGAGTGTGTGAAACAGTGTCTCAGTCTTCGTGATTTTGTGTGGGTGTGTGAGAGTGTGTGTGAGCGTTTGGGTGTAGGTGTTTCTTTTTGAGGGCCTTTGTGGTTAATATATGTGTGTGTGAGTGTGTGTGTGTGTAAGTGTGAGTGGGAGTGAGAGTGGGAGTGTGTGCACGAGTGTGTTGTGTGTGATTGTGTTTGTGGGTGAGTTTCTGAGCGTCTTTGTGTGCAGGTGTGTTTCTGACGGTTTTAGTGTGGGTGTGAGTGCATGTGACTCTGTGAGAGTGTGTGTGTGTAGTTGTGTGAGTGGGAGTGTGTGTGTGAATGTGTATATGATTGGGTGACTGTGTGTGAGTGTGTGTGATTGTGTGTGAGAATGTGTGTGAGTGAGTCTGTGTGTGTAGGTGTGTGATTGTGCCGAAATCTGTGTGATTGCGTGTGTTTGTGAGTGTGTGTGACAGTGTGTGTGAGTGTAGGAGTGTCTGAGTGCCTGTGTGATTTCTGTATGTGAGTGTGTGTGTGTTTGATGATGCGTTTTTTTTTGTGTGTGTAGGTGTGTTAGTGGGAGAGTGTGTGTATACGAGTGTGTGATTGTGTGTGAGTGTTTATGTCTGTGAGTGGGTGTGAGTGTGTCTGTGTGTGCAGGTGTGAGTGTGTCAGTATTTGTGAGTGTGTTTGTGATTGCATGTGAGCCTGTGTTTGTATGTTGGTTTGTTTGTGTGTGTAGGTGTGCGAGTGTGTTTGACAGTGTTTAAGGGTGAGTGCGTGTGTGTCTGTAAGTGTTTGTGTGAGTAGGTGAGTGAGTGTGTGTGACCGGGTGATTGTGTGTGTGAATGAGTGTGAGTCTGTGTGTCTGTGTGTTTGTGGGTGTGTCTACATGTGTGTAGGTGTGTGACTGTTTATGGCACTGTGTCAATGCGCGTGAGTGCTCATGTGTCTGTGTGTGTGTGTGTGAGTTGGTGAGAGTGTCAGTGTGATTGGTAATGAGTGTGTGAGTATGTATATGAGTGTGTCATTGTGTTTGTGTGTGTGTGAGTGTGTTTTTGTTTAGGTGTGTGTGTGACATTGTGTGAGTCTATGTGGGAGTGCATTTCTGTCTGAGTGTGTGTGTGTCTGTGAGTAAGGGTGAGAGTGTGTTAGGGTGTTTGTGAGAGTGCAGGTGTGTGAGTGGGAGTGAGTGAGTGAATGTGTATATGAGTGGGTGACTGTGTGTGTGTGCATGTTTGTGCCTGACAGTCTGAATATGTGGGTGTTTCTGTGTGTAGGTGTGTGAGTGTGTGTGTGACATTGTGTGAGTGTGTGTGTGAGTGCAAGTGAATCTGTGTGTGTTGGCGTGTGAGTAGGTGAGCGAGAGCTTGTGGCAGTTTGTGAGAGTGTGTGTTTGAGACATTCTGAGCATGTGTGTTGGTGTCTCTGTGTGTGTAGATGTGTGAGTGCAGCAGTGTGTGAGTGTGTGAGTGGGAATGTGTCTGTGAGTGTGTGTGGGTGTGAGTGTGTTTCTTTGTGAAATTCTAGTTGTGTGAGTGGGAGTGATTGTGTGAGTGTGTATATAAGTGTGCGATTGTGTGTGAGTGTGTGTGATTGTGTGTGTGCCTATATGTGTGTGTGTCTATGTGTAGGTGCGTAATTGTGTGTGTGCAAAAGTGTGTGATAATGTGGGTGCTTCTGTGTGTAGGTGTGTGAATGTGTGAGTGTTTGTGAGAGTGTAGTTGTGTGAGTGTTTGTGTGTGTGTGAGTGTGTATACGGGTGTGTGATTGTGTCTGAGTTTTTGTGATTGTGTGTGAGAATGTGAGTGAATGTGTCTGTGTGTAGTTGTGTGATTGTGTGTGTGACATTGTGTGAGTGTGTGTGTGAGTGCATGTTTATCTGTGTGTGTTGGTGTGTGAGTAGGTGTGCGAGAGTTGTGGCAGTGTGTGAGAGTGTGTGTTTGAGACATTCTGAGAATGTGTGTTGGTTTCTCTGTGTGTGTAGATGAGTGAGTGCAGCAGTGTGTGAGTGTGTGAGTGCAAATGGGTCTGTGAGTGTGTGTTGGTGTGAGTGTGTTTCTTTGTGAAATTTTTGTTGTGTGAGTGGGAGTGAATGTGTGAGTGTGTATATAAGTGTGTGATTGTGTGGGAGTGTGTGTGATTGCTGTGATTATGTGTGTGTGCCTATATGTGTGTGCGTCTATGTGTAGGTGCGTAATTGTGTGTGAAAATGTGGGTGATTCTGTGTGTAGGTGTGTGAATGTGTGTGTTTGTGAGGGTGTAGTTGTGTGAGTGTTTGTGTGTGTGTGAGTGTGTATACGGGTGTGTGATTGTGTCTGAGTTTTTGTGATTGTGTGTGAGAATGTGAGTGAATGTGTCTGTGTGTATGTGTGTGAGTGTGTGAAACAGTGTCTCAGTCTTCGTGATTTTGTGTGGGTGTGTGAGAGTGTGTGTGAGCGTTTGAGTGTAGGTGTTTCTTTTTGAGGGCCTTTGTGGTTAATATATGTGTGTGTGTGAGTGTGTGTGTGTGTAAGTGTGAGTGGGAGTGAGAGTGGGAGTGTGTGTACGAGTGTGTTATTGTGTGTGATTGTGTTTGTGGTTGAGTTTCTGAGCGTCTGTGTGCAGGTGTGAGTGTCTGGGAGTTTTAGTGTGGGTGTGAGTGCATGTGACTCTGTGAGTGTGTGTGTGTGTAGTTGTGTGAGTGGGAGTGAGTGTGTGAATGTGTAGACGATTGGGTGATTGTGTGTGTGTGACTGTGTGTGAGAATGTGTGTGAGTGAGTCTGTGTGTGTAGGTGTGTGTTTGTGCCGAAATCTGTGTGATTGCGTGTGTTTGTGAGTGTGTGTGACAGTGTGTGTGAGTGTAGGAGTGTCTGAGTGTCTGTGTGATTTCTGTATGTGAGTGTGTGTGTTTGATGATGCGTTTGTTAGTGTGTGTGTAGGTGTGTTAGTGGGAGAGAGTGTGTATACGAGTGTGTGATTGTGTGTGAGTGATTTTGTCTGTGAGTGGGTGTGAGTGTGTCTGTGAGTGCAGGTGAGAGTGTGTGACTATTTGTGAGTGTGTGTGTGATTGCATGTGAGCCTGTGTTTGTGTGTTGTTTTGTTTGTGTGTGTAGGTGTGCGAGTGTTTTTGGCAGTGTTTGAGTGAGTGTTAGTGCGTGTGTGTCTGTAAGTGTTTGTGTGAGTAGGTGTGTGAGTGTGTGTGACAGTGTGATTGTGTGTGTGAGTGCGTGTGAGTCTGTGTGTCTGTGTGTTTGTGATGTGTGTCTATATGTGTGTAGGTGTGTGACTCTTTATGGCACTGTGTCAATGTGCGTGAGTGCTCGTGTCTGTGTGTGTGTGAGTTTGTGAGTGTGTAGGTGTGATTGGGAATGAGTGTGTGAGTGTGTATATGAGTGTGTCATTGTGTTTGTGTGTGTGTGTGAGTGTGTTTTTGTTTAGGTGTGTGTGTGACATTGTGTGAGTCTATGTGGGAGTGCATTTCTGTCTGAGTGTGTGTGTGTCTGTGTGTAAGTGTGAGAGTGTGTTAGGGTGTTTGTGAGAGTGCAGGTGTGTGAGTGGGAGTGAGTGAGTGAATGTGTATATGAGTGGGTGACTGTGTGTGTGCATGTGTGTGCCTGACAGTCTGAATATGTGGGTGTTTCTGTGTGTAGGTGTGTGAGTGTGTGTGTGACATTGTGTGAGTGTGTGTGTGACATTGTGTGAGTGTGTGTGAGTGCATATGAATCTGTGTGTGTTGGTGTGTGAAAAGGTGTGCGAGAGCTTGTTGCAGTGTGTGAGTGTGTGTGTTTGTGACATTCTGAGATTGTGTGTTGGAGTCTCTGTGTGTGTAGATGTGTGAGTGCAGCAGTGTGTGAGTGTGTAAGTGGGAATGTGTCTGTGAGTGTGTGTGGGTGTGAGTGTGTTTTTTTGAAATTCTAGTTGTGTGTGTGGGAGTGATTGTGTGTGTGTATATAAGTGTGCATTTGTGTGTGAGTGTGTGTGATTGTGTGTATGTGTGTGTGACTATATGTGTGTGTGTCTATGTGTAGGTGCGTAATTGTGTGTGAGAATGTGGGTGCTTCTGTGTGTAGGTGTGTGAATATGTGAGTGTGTTTGTGAGAGTGAAGTTGTGTGAGTGTTTGTGTGTGTGTGAGTGTGTATACGGTGTGTGATTGTGTCTGAGTTTTTGTGATTGTGTGTGAGAATGTGAGTGAAGGTGTCTGTGTGTATGTGTGTGAATGTGTGAATCAGTGTCTCAGCCTTCGTGATTTTGTGTGGGTGTGTGAGAGTGTGTGTGAGCGTTTGGGTGTAGGTGTTTCTTTTTGAGGGCCTTTGTGGTTAATATATGTGTGTGTGTGTGTGTAAGTGTGAGTGGGAGTGAGAGTGGGAGTGTGTGCACGAGTGTGTTGTGTGTGATTGTGTTTGTGGGTGAGTTTCTGAGCGTCTTTGTGTGCAGGTGTGTGTGTCTGACGGTTTTAGTGTGGGTGTGAGTGCATGTGACTCTGTGAGAGTGTGTGTGTGTAGTTGTGTGAGTGGGAGTGAGTGTGTGAATGTGTATACGATTGGGTGACTGTGTGTGAGTGTGTGTGATTGTGTGTGAGAATGTGTGTGAGTGAGTCTGTGTGTGTAGGTGTGTGATTGTGCGAAATCTGTGTGATTGTGTGTGTTTGTGAGGGTGTGTGACAGTGTGTGTGAGTGTAGGAGTGTCTGAGTGCCTGTGTGATTTCTGTATGTGAGTGTGTGTGTTTGATGATGCGTTTGTTACTGTGTGTGTAGGTGTGTTAGTGGGAGAGAGTGTGTATTCGACTCTGTGATTGTGTGTCAGTGTTTTTGTCTGTGAGTGGGTGTGAGTGTGTCTGTGAGTGCAGGTGAGAGTGTGTGACTATTTGTGAGTGTGTGTGTGATTGCATGTGAGCCTGTGTTTGTGTGTTGTTTTGTTTGTGTGTGTAGGTGTGCGAGTGTGTTTGACAGTGTTTGAGTGAGTGTTAGTGCGTGTGTGTCTGTAAGTGTTTGTGTGAGTAGGGGTGTGAGTGTGTGTGACAGTGTGATTGTGTGTGTGAGTGCGTGTGAGTCTTTGTGTCTGTGTGTTTGTGAAGTGTGTCTATATGTGTGTAGGTGTGTGACTGTTTATGGCACTGTGTCAATGTGCGTGAGTGCTCATGTGTCTGTGTGTGTGTGTGTTTGTGAGAGTGTAAGTGTGATTGGGAATGAGTGTGTGAGTATGTATATGAGTGTGTCATTGTGTTTGTGTGTGTGTGAGTGTGTTTTTGTTTAGGTCTGTGTGTGACATTGTGTGAGTCTATGTGGGAGTGCATTTCTGTCTGAGTGTGTGTGTGTCTGTGTGTAAGTGTGAGAGTGTGTTAGGGTGTTTGTGAGAGTGCAGGTGTGTGAGTGGGAGTGAGTGAGTGAATGTGTATATGAGTGGGTGACTGTGTGTGTGTGCATGTGTGTTGCCTGACAGTCTGAATATGTGGGTGTTTCTGTGTGTAGGTGTGTGAGTGTGTGTGTGACATTGTGTGAGTGTGTGTGAGTGCATGTGAATCTGTGTGTGTTGGTGTGTGAGTAGGTGTGCGAGAGCTTGTGGCAGTGTGTGAGTGTGTGTGTTTGTGACATTCTCTGATTGTGTGTTGGTGTCTCGGTGTGTGTAGATGTGTGAGTGCAGCAGTGTGTGAGTGTGTGAGTGGGAATGTGTCTGTGAGTGTGTGTGGGTGTGAGTGTGTTACTTTTTGAAATTCTAGTTGTGTGAGTGGGAGAGATTGTGTGAGTGTGTATATAAGTGGGCGTTTGTGTGTGAGTGTGTGTGATTGTGTGTGAGTATATGTGTGTGTCTATGTGTAGGTGCGTAATTGTGTGTGTGCAAATGTGTGTGAGAATGTGGGTGCTTCTGTGTGTAGGTGTGTGAATGTGTGAGTGTGTTTGTGAGAGTGTAGTTGTGTGAGTGTTTGTGTGTGAGTGAGTGTGTATACGGGTGTGTGATTGTGTCTGAGTTTTTGTGATTGTGTGTGAGAATGTGAGTGAATGTGTCTGTGTGTATGTGTGTGAGTGTGTGAAACAGTGTCTCAGTCTTCGTGATTTTGTGTGGGTTTGTGAGAGTGTGTGTGAGCGTTTGAGTGTAGGTGTTTCTTTTTGAGGGACTTTGTGGTTAATATATGTGTGTGTGTGAGTGTGTGTGTGTGTAAGTGTGAGTGTGAGTGAGAGTGGGAGTGTGTGTACGAGTGTGTTATTGTGTGTGATTGTGTTTGTGGTTGAGGTTCTGAGCGTCTGTGTACAGGTGTGTGTGTCTGAAAGTTTTAGTGTGGGTGTGAGTGCATGTGACTGTGAGAGTGTGTGTGTGTAGTTGTGTGAGTGGGAGTGAGTGTGTGAATGTGAATACGATTGGGTGATTGTGTGTGTGTGTGATTGTGTGTGAGAATGTGTGTGAGTGAGTCTGTGTGTGTAGGTGTGTGATTGTGCCAAAATCTGTGTGATTGCGTGTGTTTGTGAGTGTGTGTGACAGTGTGTGTGAGTGTAGGAGTGTCTGAGTGCCTGTGTGATTTCTGCATGTGAGTGTGTGTGTGTTTGATGATGCGTTTGTTTGTGTGTGTGTAGGTGTGTTAGTGGGAGAGAGTGTGTATACGAATCTGTGATTGTGTGTGTGTTTTTGTCTGAGTGGGTGTGAGTGTGTCTGTGTGTGCAGGTGAGTGTGTGTGACTATTTGTGAGTGTGTTTGTGATTGCATGTGAGCCTGTGTTTGTGTGTTGGTTTGTTTGTGTGTGTAGGTGTGCGAGTGTGTTTGACAGTGTTTCAGTGTTAGTGCGTGTGTGTCTGTAAGTGTTTGTGTGAGTAGGTGTGTGAGTGTGTGTGTGAATGCGTGTGAGTCTGTGTGTCTGTGTGTTTGTGGGAGTGTCTACATGTGTGTAGGTGTGTGTCTGTTTATGGCACTGTGTCAATGTGCGTGAGTGCTCATGTGTCTGTGTGTGTGTGTGAGTTTGTGAGAGTGTAAGTGTGATTGGGAATGAGTGTGTGAGTATGTATATGAGTGTGTCATTGTGTTTGTGTGTGTGTGAGTGTGTTTTTGTTTAGGTCTGTGTGTGACATTGTGTGAGTCTATGTGGGAGTGCATTTCTGTCTGAGTGTGTGTGTCTGTGAGTAACGGTGAGAGTGTGTTAGGGTGTTTGTGAGAGTGCAGGTGTGTGAGTGGGAGTGAGTGAGTGAATGTGTATATGAGTGGGTGACTGTGTGTGTGTGCATGTTTGTGCCTGACAGTCTGAATATGTGGGTGTTTCTGTGTGTAGGTGTGTGAGTGTGTGTGTGACATTGTGTGAGTGTGTGTGTGAGTGCAAGTGAATCTGTGTGTGTTGGCGTGTGAGTAGGTGAGCGAGAGCTTGTGGCAGTTTGTGAGAGTGTGTGTTTGAGACATTCTGAGCATGTGTGTTGGTGTCTCTGTGTGTGTAGATGTGTGAGTGCAGCAGTGTGTGAGTGTGTGAGTGGGAATGTGTCTGTGAGTGTGTGTGGGTGTGAGTGTGTTTCTTTGTGAAATTCTAGTTGTGTGAGTGGGAGTGATTGTGTGAGTGTGTATATAAGTGTGCGATTGTGTGTGAGTGTGTGTGATGGTGTGTGTGCCTATATGTGTGTGTGTCTATGTGTAGGTGCGTAATTGTGTGTGTGCAAATGTGTGTGATAATGTGGGTGCTTCTGTGTGTAGGTGTGTGAATGTGTGAGTGTTTGTGAGAGTGTAGTTGTGTGAGTGTTTGTGTGTGTGTGAGTGTGTATACGGGTGTGTGATTGTGTCTGAGTTTTTGTGATTGTGTGTGAGAATGTGAGTGAATGTGTCTGTGTGTATGTGTGTGAGTGTGTGAAACAGTGTCTCAGTCTTCGTGATTTTGTGTGGGTGTGTGAGAGTGTGTGTGAGCGTTTGAGTGTAGGTGTTTCTTTTTGAGGGCCTTTGTGGTTAATATATGTGTGTGTGTGAGTGTGTGTGTGTGTAAGTGTGAGTGGGAGTGAGAGTGGGAGTGTGTGTACGAGTGTGTTATTGTGTGTGATTGTGTTTGTGGGTTTGTTTCTGAGCGTCTTTGTGTGCAGGTGTGTGTGTCTGACGGTTTTAGTGTGGGTGTGAGTGCATGTGACTCTGTGAGAGTGTGTGTGTGTAGTTGTGTGAGTGGGAGTGAGTGTGTGAATGTGTATACGAATGGGTGATTGTGTGTGTGTGATTGTGTGTGAGAATGTGTGTGAGTGAGTCTGTGTGTGTAGGTGTGTGTTTGTGCCGAAATCTGTGTGATTGCGTGTGTTTGTGAGTGTGTGTGACAGTGTGTGTGAGTGTAGGAGTGTCTGAGTGCCTGTGTGATTTCTGTATGTGAGTGTGTGTGTGTTTGATGATGCGTTTGTTAGTGTGTGAGTAGGTGTGTTAGAGGGAGAGAGGGTGTATACGAGTGTGTGATTGTGTGTGAGTGATTTTGTCTGTGAGTGGGTGTGAGTGTGTCTGTGAGTGCAGGTGAGAGTGTGTGACTATTTGTGAGTGTGTGTGTGATTGCATGTGAGCCTGTGTTTGTGTGTTGTTTTGTTTGTGTGTGTAGGTGTGCGAGTGTGTTTGACAGTGTTTGAGTGAGTGTTAGTGCGTGTGTGTCTGTAAGTGTTTGTGTGAGTAGGTGTGTGACAGTGTGATTGTGTGTGTGAGTGCGTGTGAGTCTGTGTGTCTGTGTGTTTGTGATGTGTGTCTATATGTGTGTAGGTGTGTGACTCTTTATGGCACTGTGTCAATGTGCGTGAGTGCTCATGTGTCTGTGTGTGTGTGAGTTTGTGAGTGTGTAGGTGTGATTGGGAATGAGTGTGTGAGTGTGTATATGAGTGTGTCATTGTGTTTGTGTGTGTGTGTGAGTGTGTTTTTGTTTAGGTGTGTGTGTGACATTGTGTGAGTCTATGTGGGAGTGCATTTCTGTCTGAGTGTGTGTGTGTCTGTGTGTAAGTGTGAGAGTGTGTTAGGGTGTTTGTGAGAGTGCAGGTGTGTGAGTGGGAGTGAGTGAGTGAATGCGTATATGAGTGGGTGACTGTGTGTGTGCATGTGTGTGCCTGACAGTCTGAATATGTGGGTGTTTCTGTGTTTAGGTGTGTGAGTGAGTGTGTGATATTGTGTGAGTGTGTGTGTGACAATGTGTGAGTGTGTGTGAGAGCATATGAATCTGTGTGTGTTGGTGTGTGAAAAGGTGTGCGAGAGCTTGTGACAGTGTGTGAGTGTGTGTGTTTGTGACATTCTGAGATTGTGTGTTGGTGTCTCTGTGTGTGTAGATGTGTGAGTGCAGCAGTGTGTGAGTGTGTGAGTGGGAATGTGTCTGTGAGTGTGTGTGGGTGTGAGTGTGCTTTTTTTGAAATTCTAGTTGTGTGTGTGGGAGTGATTGTGTGTGTGTATATAAGTGTGCGTTTGTGTGTGAGTGTGTGTGATTGTGTGTATGTGTGTGTGACTATATGTGTGTGTGTCTATGTGTAGGTGCGTAATTGTGTGTGAGAATGTGGGTGCTTCTGTGTGTAGGTGTGTGAATGTGTGAGTGTGTTTGTGAGAGTGAAGTTGTGTGAGTGTTTTTGTGTGTGTGAGTGTGTATACGGTGTGTGATTGTGTCTGAGTTTTTGTGATTGTGTGTGAGAATGTGAGTGAAGGTGTCTGTGTGTATGTGTGTGAATGTGTGAAACAGTGTCTCAGTCTTCGTGATTTTGTGTGGGTGTGTGAGAGTGTGTGTGAGCGTTTGGGTGTAGGTGTTTCTTTTTGAGGGCCTTTGTGGTTAATATCTGTGTGTTTGTGAGTGTGTGTGTGTGTAAGTGTGAGTGGGAGTGAGAGTGGGAGTGTGTGCACGAGTGTGTTGTGTGTGATTGTGTTTGTGGGTGAGTTTCTGAGCGTCTGTGTGGCAGGTGTGTGTGTCTGTTTTAGTGTGGGTGTGAGTGCATGTGACTCTGTGAGAGTGTGTGTGTGTAGTTGTGTGAGTGGGAGTGAGTGTGTGAATGTGTATACGATTGGGTGATTGTGTGTGTGTGTGATTGTGTGTGAGAATGTGTGTGAGTGAGTCTGTGTGTGTAGGTGTGTGTTTGTGCCGAAATCTGTGTGATTGCGTGTGTTTGTGAGTGTGTGTGACAGTGTGTGTGAGTGTAGGAGTGTCTGAGTGCCTGTGTGATTTCTGTATGTGAGTGTGTGTGTGTTTGATGATGCGTTTTTTTGTGTGTGTGTAGGTGTGTTAGTGGGAGAGTGTGTGTATACGAGTGTGTGATTGTGTGTGAGTGTTTATGTCTGTGAGTGGGTGTGAGTGTGTCTGTGTGTGCAGGTGTGAGTGTGTCAGTATTTGTGAGTGTGTGTGTGATTGCATGTGAGCCTGTGTTTGTATGTTGGTTTGTTTGTGTGTGTAGGTGTGCGAGTGTGTTTGACAGTGTTTAAGGGTGAGTGCGTGTGTGTCTGTAAGTGTTTGTGTGAGTAGGTGAGTGAGTGTGTGTGACCGGGTGATTGTGTGTGTGAATGAGTGTGAGTCTGTGTGTCTGTGTGTTTGTGGGTGTGTCTACATGTGTGTAGGTGTGTGACTGTTTATGGCACTGTGTCAATGCGTGTGAGTGCTCATGTGTCTGTGTGTGTGTGTGTGAGTTGGTGAGAGTGTCAGTGTGATTGGTAATGAGTGTGTGAGTATGTATATGAGTGTGTCATTGTGTTTGTGTGTGTGTGAGTGTGTTTTTGTTTAGGTCTGTGTGTGACATTGTGTGAGTCTATGTGGGAGTGCATTTCTGTCTGAGTGTGTGTGTGTCTGTGTGTAAGTGTGAGAGTGTGTTAGGGTGTTTGTGAGAGTGCAGGTGTGTGAGTGGGAGTGAGTGAGTGAATGTGTATATGAGTGGGTGACTGTGTGTGTGTGCATGTGTGTGCCTGACAGTCTGAATATGTGGGTGTTTCTGTGTGTATGTGTGTGAGTGTGTGTGTGACATTGTGTGAGTGTGTGTGTGAGTGCAAGTGAATCTGTGTGTGTTGGTGTGTGAGTAGGTGTGCGAGAGCTTGTGGCAGTGTGTGAGAGTGTGTGTTTGAGACATTCTGAGCATGTGTGTTGGTGTCTCTGTGTGTGTAGATGTGTGAGTGCAGCAGTGTGTGAGTGTGTGAGTGGGAATGTGTCTGTGAGTGTGTGTGGGTGTGAGTGTGTTTCCTTGTGAAATTCTAGTTGTGTGAGTGGGAGTGATTGTGTGAGTGTGTATATAAGTGTGCGATTGTGTGTGAGTGTGTGTGATTGTGTGTGTGCCTATATGTGTGTGTGTCTATGTGTAGGTGCGTAATTGTGTGTGTGCAAATGTGTGTGATAATGTGGGTGCTTCTGTGTGTAGGTGTGTGAATGTGTGAGTGTTTGTGAGAGTGTAGTTGTGTGAGTGTTTGTGTGTGTGTGAGTGTGTATACGGGTGTGTGATTGTGTCTGAGTTTTTGTGATTGTGTGTGAGAATGTGAGTGAATGTGTCTGTGTGTATGTGTGTGAGTGTGTGGAACAGTGTCTCAGTCTTCGTGATTTTGTGTGGGTGTGTGAGAGTGTGTGTGAGCGTTTGAGTGTAGGTGTTTCTTTTTGAGGGCCTTTGTGGTTAATATATGTGTGTGTGTGAGTGTGTGTGTGTGTAAGTGTGAGTGGGAGTGAGAGTGGGAGTGTGTGTACGAGTGTGTTATTCTGTGTGATTGTGTTTGTGGGTTTGTTTCTGAGCGTCTTTGTGTGCAGGTGTGTGTGTCTGACGGTTTTAGTGTGGGTGTGAGTGCATGTGACTCTGTGAGAGTGTGTGTGTGTAGTTGTGTGAGTGGGAGTGAGTGTGTGAATGTGTATACGAATGGGTGATTGTGTGTGTGTGATTGTGTGTGAGAATGTGTGTGAGTGAGTCTGTGTGTGTAGGTGTGTGTTTGTGCCGAAATCTGTGTGATTGCGTGTGTTTGTGAGTGTGTGTGAGTGTAGGAGTGTCTGAGTGCCTGTGTGATTTCTGTATGTGAGTGTGTGTGTGTTTGATGATGCGTTTGTTAGTGTGTGTGTAGGTGTGTTAGTGGGAGAGAGTGTGTATACAAGTGTGTGATTGTGTGTGAGTGATTTTGTCTGTGAGTGGGTGTGAGTGTGTCTGTGAGTGCAGGTGAGAGTGTGTGACTATTTGTGAGTGTGTGTGTGATTGCATGTGAGCCTGTGTTTGTGTGTTGTTTTGTTTGTGTGTGTAGGTGTGCGAGTGTGTTTGACAGTGTTTGAGTGAGTGTTAGTGCGTGTGTGTCTGTAAGTGTTTGTGTGAGTAGGTGTGTGAGTGTGTGTGACAGTGTGATTGTGTGTGTGAGTGCGTGTGAGTCTGTGTGTCTGTGTGTTTGTGATGTGTGTCTATATGTGTGTAGGTGTGTGACTCTTTATGGCACTGTGTCAATGTGCGTGAGTGCTCATGTGTCTGTGTGTGTGTGAGTTTGTGAGTGTGTAGGTGTGATTGGGAATGAGTGTGTGAGTGTGTATATGAGTGTGTCATTGTGTTTGTGTGTGTGTGTGAGTGTGTTTTTGTTTAGGTGTGTGTGTGACATTGTGTGAGTCTATGTGGGAGTGCATTTCTGTCTGAGTGTGTGTGTGTCTGTGTGTAAGTGTGAGAGTGTGTTAGGGTGTTTGTGAGAGTGCAGGTGTGTGAGTGGGAGTGAGTGAGTGAATGTGTATATGAGTGGGTGACTGTGTGTGTGCATGTGTGTGCCTGACAGTCTGAATATGTGGGTGTTTCTGTGTGTAGGTGTGTGAGTGAGTGTGTGACATTGTGTGAGTGTGTGTGTGACAATGTGTGAGTGTGTGTGAGTGCATATGAATCTGTGTGTGTTGGTGTGTGAAAAGGTGTGCGAGAGCTTGTGACAGTGTGTGAGTGTGTGTGTTTGTGACATTCTGAGATTGTGTGTTGGTGTCTCTGTGTGTGTAGATGTGTGAGTGCAGCAGTGTGTGAGTGTGTGAGTGGGAATGTGTCTGTGAGTGTGTGTGGGTGTGAGTGTGTTTTTTTTGAAATTCTAGTTGTGTGTGTGGGAGTGATTGTGTGTGTGTATATAAGTGTGTGTTTGTGTGTGAGTGTGTGAAACAGTGTCTCAGTCTTCGTGATTTTGTGTGGGTGTGTGAGAGTGTGTGTGAGCGTTTGGGTGTAGGTGTTTCTTTTTGAGGGCCTTTGTGGTTAATATATGTGTGTGTGTGAGTGTGTGTGTGTAAGTGTGAGTGGGAGTGAGAGTGGGAGTGTGTGCACGAGTGTGTTGTGTGTGATTGTGTTTGTGGGTGAGTTTCTGAGCGTCTTTGTGTGCAGGTGTGTTTCTGACGGTTTTAGTGTGGGTGTGAGTGCATGTGAATCTGTGAGAGTGTGTGTGTGTAGTTGTGTGAGTGGGAGTGTGTGTGTGAATGTGTATATGATTGGGTGACTGTGTGTGAGTGTGTGTGATTGTGTGTGAGAATGTGTGTGAGTGAGTCTGTGTGTGTAGGTGTGTGATTGTGCCGAAATCTGTGTGATTGCGTGTGTTTGTGAGTGTGTGTGACAGTGTGTGTGAGTGTAGGAGTGTCTGAGTGCCTGTGTGATTTCTGTATGTGAGTGTGTGTGTGTTTGATGATGCGTTTTTTTTTGTGTGTGTAGGTGTGTTAGTGGGAGAGTGTGTGTATACGAGTGTGTGATTGTGTGTGAGTGTTTATGTCTGTGAGTGGGTGTGAGTGTGTCTGTGTGTGCAGGTGTGAGTGTGTCAGTATTTGTGAGTGTGTTTGTGATTGCATGTGAGCCTGTGTTTGTATGTTGGTTTGTTTGTGTGTGTAGGTGTGCGAGTGTGTTTGACAGTGTTTAAGGGTGAGTGCGTGTGTGTCTGTAAGTGTTTGTGTGAGTAGGTGAGTGAGTGTGTGTGACCGGGTGATTGTGTGTGTGAATGAGTGTGAGTCTGTGTGTCTGTGTGTTTGTGGGTGTGTCTACATGTGTGTAGGTGTGTGACTGTTTATGGCACTGTGTCAATGCGCGTGAGTGCTCATGTGTCTGTGTGTGTGTGTGTGAGTTGGTGAGAGTGTCAGTGTGATTGGTAATGAGTGTGTGAGTATGTATATGAGTGTGTCATTGTGTTTGTGTGTGTGTGAGTGTGTTTTTGTTTAGGTCTGTGTGTGACATTGTGTGAGTCTATGTGGGAGTGCATTTCTGTCTGAGTGTGTGTGTGTCTGTGTGTAAGTGTGAGAGTGTGTTAGGGTGTTTGTGAGAGTGCAGGTGTGTGAGTGGGAGTGAGTGAGTGAAGGTGTATATGAGTGGGTGACTGTGTGTGTGTGCATGTTTGTGCCTGACAGTCTGAATATGTGGGTGTTTCTGTGTGTAGATGTGTGAGTGTGTGTGTGACATTGTGTGAGTGTGTGTGTGAGTGCAAGTGAATCTGTGTGTGTTGGTGTGTGAGTAGGTGAGCGAGAGCTTGTGGCAGTGTGTGAGAGTGTGTGTTTGAGACATTCTGAGCATGTGTGTTGGTGTCTCTGTGTGTGTAGATGTGTGAGTGCAGCAGTGTGTGAGTGTGTGAGTGGGAATGTGTCTGTGAGTGTGTGTGGGTGTGAGTGTGTTTCTTTGTGAAATTCTAGTTGTGTGAGTGGGAGTGATTGTGTAAGTGTGTATATAAGTGTGCGATTGTGTGTGAGTGTGTGTGATGGTGTGTGTGCCTATATGTGTGTGTGTCTATGTGTAGGTGCGTAATTGTGTGTGTGCAAATGTGTGTGATAATGTGGGTGCTTCTGTGTGTAGGTGTGTGAATGTGTGAGTGTTTGTGAGAGTGTAGTTGTGTGAGTGTTTGTGTGTGTGTGAGTGTGTATACGGGTGTGTGATTGTGTCTGAGTTTTTGTGATTGTGTGTGAGAATGTGAGTGAATGTGTCTGTGTGTATGTGTGTGAGTGTGTGAAACAGTGTCTCAGTCTTCGTGATTTTGTGTGGGTGTGTGAGAGTGTGTGTGAGCGTTTGAGTGTAGGTGTTTCTTTTTGAGGGCCTTTGTGGTTAATATATGTGTGTGTGTGAGTGTGTGTGTGTGTAAGTGTGAGTGGGAGTGAGAGTGGGAGTGTGTGTACGAGTGTGTTATTGTGTGTGATTGTGTTTGTGGGTTTGTTTCTGAGCGTCTTTGTGTGCAGGTGTGTGTGTCTGACGGTTTTAGTGTGGGTGTGAGTGCATGTGACTCTGTGAGAGTGTGTGTGTGTAGTTGTGTGAGTGGGAGTGAGTGTGTGAATGTGTATACGAATGGGTGATTGTGTGTGTGTGATTGTGTGTGAGAATGTGTGTGAGTGAGTCTGTGTGTGTAGGTGTGTGTTTGTGCCGAAATCTGTGTGATTGCGTGTGTTTGTGAGTGTGTGTGAAAGTGTGTGTGAGTGTAGGAGTGTCTGAGTGCCTGTGTGATTTCTGTATGTGAGTGTGTGTGTGTTTGATGATGCGTTTGTTAGTGTGTGAGTAGGTGTGTTAGAGGGAGAGAGTGTGTATACGAGTGTGTGATTGTGTGTGAGTGATTTTGTCTGTGAGTGGGTGTGAGTGTGTCTGTGAGTGCAGGTGAGAGTGTGTGACTATTTGTGAGTGTGTGTGTGATTGCATGTGAGCCTGTGTTTGTGTGTTGTTTTGTTTGTGTGTGTAGGTGTGCGAGTGTGTTTGACAGTGTTTGAGTGAGTGTTAGTGCGTGTGTGTCTGTAAGTGTTTGTGTGAGTAGGTGTGTGAGTGTGTGTGACAGTGTGATTGTGTGTGTGAGTGCGTGTGAGTCTGTGTGTCTGTGTGTTTGTGATGTGTGTCTATATGTGTGTAGGTGTGTGACTCTTTATGGCACTGTGTCAATGTGCGTGAGTGCTCATGTGTCTGTGTGTGTGTGAGTTTGTGAGTGTGTAGGTGTGATTGGGAATGAGTGTGTGAGTGTGTATATGAGTGTGTCATTGTGTTTGTGTGTGTGTGAGTGTGTTTTTGTTTAGGTGTGTGTGTGACATTGTGTGAGTCTATGTGGGAGTGCATTTCTGTCTGAGTGTGTGTGTGTCTGTGTGTAAGTGTGAGAGTGTGTTAGGGTGTTTGTGAGAGTGCAGGTGTGTGAGTGGGAGTGAGTGAGTGAATGTGTATATGAGTGGGTGACTGTGTGTGTGCATGTGTGTGCCTGACAGTCTGAATATGTGGGTGTTTCTGTGTGTAGGTGTGTGAGTGAGTGTGTGACATTGTGTGAGTGTGTGTGTGACAATGTGTGAGTGTGTGTGAGTGCATATGAATCTGTGTGTGTTGGTGTGTGAAAAGGTGTGCGAGAGCTTGTGGCAGTGTGTGAGTGTGTGTGTTTGTGACATTCTGAGATTGTGTGTTGGTGTCTCTGTGTGTGTAGATGTGTGAGTGCAGCAGTGTGTGAGTGTGTGAGTGGGAATGTGTCTGTGAGTGTGTGTGGGTGTGAGTGTGTTTTTTTTGAAATTCTAGTTGTGTGTGTGGGAGTGATTGTGTGTGTGTATATAAGTGTGCGTTTGTGTGTGAGTGTGTGTGATTGTGTGTATGTGTGTGTGACTATATGTGTGTGTGTCTATGTGTAGGTGCGTAATTGTGTGTGAGAATGTGGGTGCTTCTGTGTGTAGGTGTGTGAATGTGTGTGTGTGTTTGTGAGAGTGAAGTTGTGTGAGTGTTTGTGTGTGTGTGAGTGTGTATACGGTGTGTGATTGTGTCTGAGTTTTTGTGATTGTGTGTGAGAATGTGAGTGAAGGTGTCTGTGTGTATGTGTGTGAATGTGTGAAACAGTGTCTCAGTCTTCGTGATTTTGTGTGGGTGTGTGAGAGTGTGTGTGAGCGTTTGGGTGTAGGTGTTTCTTTTTGAGGGCCTTTGTGGTTAATATATGTGTGTGTGTGAGTGTGTGTGTGTAAGTGTGAGTGGGAGTGAGAGTGGGAGTGTGTGCACGAGTGTGTTGTGTGTGATTGTGTTTGTGGGTGAGTTTCTGAGCGTCTTTGTGTGCAGGTGTGTTTCTGACGGTTTTAGTGTGGGTGTGAGTGCATGTGACTCTGTGAGAGTGTGTGTGTGTAGTTGTGTGAGTGGGAGTGAGTGTGTGAATGTGTATATGATTGGGTGACTGTGTGTGAGTGTGTGTGATTGTGTGTGAGAATGTGTGTGAGTGAGTCTGTGTGTGTAGGTGTGTGATTGTGCCGAACTCTGTGTGATTGCGTGTGTTTGTGAGTGTGTGTGACAGTGTGTGTGAGTGTAGGAGTGTCTGAGTGCCTGTGTGATTTCTGTATGTGAGTGTGTGTGTGTTTGATGATGCGTTTTTTTTTGTGTGTGTAGGTGTGTTAGTGGGAGAGTGTGTGTATACGAGTGTGTGATTGTGTGTGAGTGTTTATGTCTGTGAGTGGGTGTGAGTGTGTCTGTGTGTGCAGGTGTGAGTGTGTCAGTATTTGTGAGTGTGTTTGTGATTGCATGTGAGCCTGTGTTTGTATGTTGGTTTGTTTGTGTGTGTAGGTGTGCGAGTGTGTTTGACAGTGTTTAAGGGTGAGTGCGTGTGTGTCTGTAAGTGTTTGTGTGAGTAGGTGAGTGAGTGTGTGTGACCGGGTGATTGTGTGTGTGAATGAGTGTGAGTCTGTGTGTCTGTGTGTTTGTGGGTGTGTCTACATGTGTGTAGGTGTGTGACAGTTTATGGCACTGTGTCAATGCGCGTGAGTGCTCATGTGTCTGTGTGTGTGTGTGTGAGTTGGTGAGAGTGTCAGTGTGATTGGTAATGAGTGTGTGAGTATGTATATGAGTGTGTCATTGTGTTTGTGTGTGTGTGAGTGTGTTTTTGTTTAGGTCTGTGTGTGACATTGTGTGAGTCTATGTGGGAGTGCATTTCTGTCTGAGTGTGTGTGTGTCTGTGAGTAACGGTGAGAGTGTGTTAGGGTGTTTGTGAGAGTGCAGGTGTGTGAGTGGGAGTGAGTGAGTGAATGTGTATATGAGTGGGTGACTGTGTGTGTGTGCATGTTTGTGCCTGACAGTCTGAATATGTGGGTGTTTCTGTGTGTAGGTGTGTGAGTGTGTGTGTGACATTGTGTGAGTGTGTGTGTGAGTGCAGGTGAATCTGTGTGTGTTGGTGTGTGAGTAGGTGAGCGAGAGCTTGTGGCAGTGTGTGAGAGTGTGTGTTTGAGACATTCTGAGCATGTGTGTTGGTGTCTCTGTGTGTGTAGATGTGTGAGTGCAGCAGTGTGTGAGTGTGTGAGTGGGAATGTGTCTGTGAGTGTGTGTGGGTGTGAGTGTGTTTCTTTGTGAAATTCTAGTTGTGTGTGTGGGAGTGATTGTGTGAGTGTGTATATAAGTGTGCGATTGTGTGTGAGTGTGTGTGATTGTGTGTGTGCCTATATGTGTGTGTGTCTATGTGTAGGTGCGTAATTGTGTGTGTGCAAATGTGTGTGATAATGTGGGTGCTTCTGTGTGTAGGTGTGTGAATGTGTGAGTGTTTGTGAGAGTGTAGTTGTGTGAGTGTTTGTGTGTGTGTGAGTGTGTATACGGGTGTGTGATTGTGTCTGAGTTTTTGTGATTGTGTGTGAGAATGTGAGTGAATGTGTCTGTGTGTATGTGTGTGAGTGTGTGGAACAGTGTCTCAGTCTTCGTGATTTTGTGTGGGTGTGTGAGAGTGTGTGTGAGCGTTTGAGTGTAGGTGTTTCTTTTTGAGGGCCTTTGTGGTTAATATATGTGTGTGTGTGAGTGTGTGTGTGTGTAAGTGTGAGTGGGAGTGAGAGTGGGAGTGTGTGTACGAGTGTGTTATTGTGTGTGATTGTGTTTGTGGGTTTGTTTCTGAGCGTCTTTGTGTGCAGGTGTGTGTGTCTGACGGTTTTAGTGTGGGTGTGAGTGCATGTGACTCTGTGAGAGTGTGTGTGTGTAGTTGTGTGAGTGGGAGTGAGTGTGTGAATGTGTATACGAATGGGTGATTGTGTGTGTGTGATTGTGTGTGAGAATGTGTGTGAGTGAGTCTGTGTGTGTAGGTGTGTGTTTGTGCCGAAATCTGTGTGATTGCGTGTGTTTGTGAGTGTGTGTGACAGTGTGTGTGAGTGTAGGAGTGTCTGAGTGCCTGTGTGATTTCTGTATGTGAGTGTGTGTGTGTTTGATGATGCGTTTGTTAGTGTGTGTGTAGGTGTGTTAGTGGGAGAGAGTGTGTATACGAGTGTGTGATTGTGTGTGAGTGATTTTGTCTGTGAGTGGGTGTGAGTGTGTCTGTGAGTGCAGGTGAGAGTGTGTGACTATTTGTGAGTGTGTGTGTGATTGCATGTGAGCCTGTGTTTGTGTGTTGTTTTGTTTGTGTGTGTAGGTGTGCGAGTGTGTTTGACAGTGTTTGAGTGAGTGTTAGTGCGTGTGTGTCTGTAAGTGTTTGTGTGAGTAGGTGTGTGAGTGTGTGTGACAGTGTGATTGTGTGTGTGAGTGCGTGTGAGTCTGTGTGTCTGTGTGTTTGTGATGTGTGTCTATATGTGTGTAGGTGTGTGACTCTTTATGGCACTGTGTCAATGTGCGTGAGTGCTCATGTGTCTGTGTGTGTGTGAGTTTGTGAGTGTGTAGGTGTGATTGGGAATGAGTGTGTGAGTGTGTATATGAGTGTGTCATTGTGTTTGTGTGTGTGTGAGTGTGTTTTTGTTTAGGTGTGTGTGTGACATTGTGTGAGTCTATGTGGGAGTGCATTTCTGTCTGAGTGTGTGTGTGTCTGTGTGTAAGTGTGAGAGTGTGTTAGGGTGTTTGTGAGAGTGCAGGTGTGTGAGTGGGAGTGAGTGAGTGAATGTGTATATGAGTGGGTGACTGTGTGTGTGCATGTGTGTGCCTGAGAGTCTGAATATGTGGGTGTTTCTGTGTGTAGGTGTGTGAGTGAGTGTGTGACATTGTGTGAGTGTGTGTGTGACAATGTGTGAGTGTGTGTGAGTGCATATGAATCTGTGTGTGTTGGTGTGTGAAAATGTGTGCGAGAGCTTGTGGCAGTGTGTGAGTGTGTGTGTTTGTGACATTCTGAGCATGTGTGTTGGTGTCTCTGTGTGTGTAGATGTGTGAGTGCAGCAGTGTGTGAGTGGGAATGTGTCTGTGAGTGTGTGTGGGTGTGAGTGTGTTTTTTTTGAAATTCTAGTTGTGTGTGTGGGAGTGATTGTGTGTGTGTATATAAGTGTGCGTTTGTGTGTGAGTGTGTGTGATTGTGTGTATGTGTGTGTGACTATATGTGTGTGTGTCTATGTGTAGGTGCGTAATTGTGTGTGAGAATGTGGGTGCTTCTGTGTGTAGGTGTGTGAATGTGTGTGTGTGTTTGTGAGAGTGAAGTTGTGTGAGTGTTTGTGTGTGTGTGAGTGTGTATACGGTGTGTGATTGTGTCTGAGTTTTTGTGATTGTGTGTGAGAATGTGAGTGAAGGTGTCTGTGTGTATGTGTGTGAATGTGTGAAACAGTGTCTCAGTCTTCGTGATTTTGTGTGGGTGTGTGAGAGTGTGTGTGAGCGTTTGGGTGTAGGTGTTTCTTTTTGAGGGCCTTTGTGGTTAATATATGTGTGTGTGTGAGTGTGTGTGTGTGTAAGTGTGAGTGGGAGTGAGAGTGGGAGTGTGTGCACGAGTGTGTTGTGTGTGATTGTGTTTGTGGGTGAGTTTCTGAGCGTCTTTGTGTGCAGGTGTGTTTCTGACGGTTTTAGTGTGGGTGTGAGTGCATGTGACTCTGTGAGAGTGTGTGTGTGTAGTTGTGTGAGTGGGAGTGAGTGTGTGAATGTGTATACGATTGGGTGACTGTGTGTGAGTGTGTGTGATTGTGTGTGAGAATGTGTGTGAGTGAGTCTGTGTGTGTAGGTGTGTGATTGTGCCGAACTCTGTGTGATTGCGTGTGTTTGTGAGTGTGTGTGACAGTGTGTGTGAGTGTAGGAGTGTCTGAGTGCCTGTGTGATTTCTGTATGTGAGTGTGTGTGTGTTTGATGATGCGTTTGATAGTGTGTGAGTAGGTGTGTTAGAGGGAGAGAGTGTGTATACGAGTGTGTGATTGTGTGTGAGTGTTTATGTCTGTGAGTGGGTGTGAGTGTGTCTGTGTGTGCAGGTGTGAGTGTGTCAGTATTTGTGAGTGTGTTTGTGATTGCATGTGAGCCTGTGTTTGTATGTTGGTTTGTTTGTGTGTGTAGGTGTGCGAGTGTGTTTGACAGTGTTTAAGGGTGAGTGCGTGTGTGTCTGTAAGTGTTTGTGTGAGTAGGTGAGTGAGTGTGTGTGACCGGGTGATTGTGTGTGTGAATGAGTGTGAGTCTGTGTGTCTGTGTGTTTGTGGGTGTGTCTACATGTGTGTAGGTGTGTGACTGTTTATGGCACTGTGTCAATGCGCGTGAGTGCTCATGTGTCTGTGTGTGTGTGTGTGTGAGTTGGTGAGAGTGTCAGTGTGATTGGTAATGAGTGTGTATGTATATGAGTGTGTCATTGTGTTTGTGTGTGTGTGAGTGTGTTTTTGTTTAGGTCTGTGTGTGACATTGTGTGAGTCTATGTGGGAGTGCATTTCTGTCTGAGTGTGTGTGTGTCTGTGAGTAACGGTGAGAGTGTGTTAGGGTGTTTGTGAGAGTGCAGGTGTGTGAGTGGGAGTGAGTGAGTGAATGTGTATATGAGTGGGTGACTGTGTGTGTGCATGTGTGTGCCTGAGAGTCTGAATATGTGGGTGTTTCTGTGTGTAGGTGTGTGAGTGAGTGTGTGACATTGTGTGAGTGTGTGTGTGACAATGTGTGAGTGTGTGTGAGTGCATATGAATCTGTGTGTGTTGGTGTGTGAAAAGGTGTGCGAGAGCTTGTGGCAGTGTGTGAGTGTGTGTGTTTGTGACATTCTGAGCATGTGTGTTGGTGTCTCTGTGTGTGTAGATGTGTGAGTGCAGCAGTGTGTGAGTGGGAATGTGTCTGTGAGTGTGTGTGGGTGTGAGTGTGTTTTTTTTGAAATTCTAGTTGTGTGTGTGGGAGTGATTGTGTGTGTGTATATAAGTGTGCGTTTGTGTGTGAGTGTGTGTGATTGTGTGTATGTGTGTGTGACTATATGTGTGTGTGTCTATGTGTAGGTGCGTAATTGTGTGTGAGAATGTGGGTGCTTCTGTGTGTAGGTGTGTGAATGTGTGTGTGTGTTTGTGAGAGTGAAGTTGTGTGAGTGTTTGTGTGTGTGTGAGTGTGTATACGGTGTGTGATTGTGTCTGAGTTTTTGTGATTGTGTGTGAGAATGTGAGTGAAGGTGTCTGTGTGTATGTGTGTGAATGTGTGAAACAGTGTCTCAGTCTTCGTGATTTTGTGTGGGTGTGTGAGAGTGTGTGTGAGCGTTTGGGTGTAGGTGTTTCTTTTTGAGGGCCTTTGTGGTTAATATATGTGTGTGTGTGAGTGTGTGTGTGTGTAAGTGTGAGTGGGAGTGAGAGTGGGAGTGTGTGCACGAGTGTGTTGTGTGTGATTGTGTTTGTGGGTGAGTTTCTGAGCGTCTTTGTGTGCAGGTGTGTTTCTGACGGTTTTAGTGTGGGTGTGAGTGCATGTGACTCTGTGAGAGTGTGTGTGTGTAGTTGTGTGAGTGGGAGTGAGTGTGTGAATGTGTATACGATTGGGTGACTGTGTGTGAGTGTGTGTGATTGTGTGTGAGAATGTGTGTGAGTGAGTCTGTGTGTGTAGGTGTGTGATTGTGCCGAACTCTGTGTGATTGCGTGTGTTTGTGAGTGTGTGTGACAGTGTGTGTGAGTGTAGGAGTGTCTGAGTGCCTGTGTGATTTCTGTATGTGAGTGTGTGTGTGTTTGATGATGCGTTTGTTAGTGTGTGAGTAGGTGTGTTAGAGGGAGAGAGTGTGTATACGAGTGTGTGATTGTGTGTGAGTGTTTATGTCTGTGAGTGGGTGTGAGTGTGTCTGTGTGTGCAGGTGTGAGTGTGTCAGTATTTGTGAGTGTGTTTGTGATTGCATGTGAGCCTGTGTTTGTATGTTGGTTTGTTTGTGTGTGTAGGTGTGCGAGTGTGTTTGACAGTGTTTAAGGGTGAGTGCGTGTGTGTCTGTAAGTGTTTGTGTGAGTAGGTGAGTGAGTGTGTGTGACCGGGTGATTGTGTGTGTGAATGAGTGTGAGTCTGTGTGTCTGTGTGTTTGTGGGTGTGTCTACATGTGTGTAGGTGTGTGACTGTTTATGGCACTGTGTCAATGCGCGTGAGTGCTCATGTGTCTGTGTGTGTGTGTGTGAGTTGGTGAGAGTGTCAGTGTGATTGGTAATGAGTGTGTATGTATATGAGAGTGTCATTGTGTTTGTGTGTGTGTGAGTGTGTTTTTGTTTAGGTCTGTGTGTGACATTGTGTGAGTCTATGTGGGAGTGCATTTCTGTCTGAGTGTGTGTGTGTCTGTGAGTAACGGTGAGAGTGTGTTAGGGTGTTTGTGAGAGTGCAGGTGTGTGAGTGGGAGTGAGTGAGTGAATGTGTATATGAGTGGGTGACTGTGTGTGTGTGCATGTTTGTGCCTGACAGTCTGAATATGTGGGTGTTTCTGTGTGTAGGTGTGTGAGTGAGTGTGTGACATTGTGTGGGTGTGTGTGTGACAATGTGTGAGTGTGTGTGAGTGCATATGAATCTGTGTGTGTTGGTGTGTGAAAAGGTGTGCGAGAGCTTGTGACAGTGTGTGAGTGTGTGTGTTTGTGACATTCTGAGATTGTGTGTTGGTGTCTCTGTGTGTGTAGATGTGTGAGTGCAGCAGTGTGTGAGTGTGTGAGTGGGAATGTGTCTGTGAGTGTGTGTGGGTGTGAGTGTGTTTTTTTTGAAATTCTAGTTTTGTGTGTGGGAGTGATTGTGTGTGTGTATATAAGTGTGTGTTTGTGTGAGAGTGTGTGTGATTGTGTGTATGTGTGTGTGACTATATGTGTGTGTGTCTATGTGTAGGTGCGTAATTGTGTGTGAGAATGTGGGTGCTTCTGTGTGTAGGTGTGTGAATGTGTGTGTGTGTTTGTGAGAGTGAAGTTGTGTGAGTGTTTGTGTGTCTGAGTGTGTATACGGTGTGTGATTGTGTCTGAGTTTTTGTGATTGTGTGTGAGAATGTGAGTGAAGGTGTCTGTGTGTATGTGTGTGAGTGTGTGAAACAGTGTCTCAGTCTTCGTGATTTTGTGTGGGTGTGTGAGAGTGTGTGTGAGCGTTTGAGTGTAGGTGTTTCTTTTTGAGGGCCTTTGTGGTTAATATATGTGTGTGTGTGAGTGTGTGTGTGTGTAAGTTTGAGTGGGAGTGAGAGTGGGAGTGTGTGTACGAGTGTGTTATTGTGTGTGATTGTGTTTGTGGTTGAGTTTCTGAGCGTCTTTGTGTGCAGGTGTGTGTGTCTGACTGTTTTAGTGTGGGTGTGAGTGCATGTGACTCTGTGAGTGTGTGTGTGTGTAGTTGTGTGAGTGGGAGTGAGTGTGTGAATGTGTATACGATTGGGTGATTGTGTGTGTGTGATTGTGTGTGAGAATGTGTGTGAGTGAGTCTGTGTGTGTAGGTGTGTGTTTGTGCCGAAATCTGTGTGATTGCATGTGTTTGTGAGTGTGTGTGACAGTGTGTGTGAGTGTAGGAGTGTCTGAGTGCCTCTGTGATTTCTGTATGTGAGTGTGTGTGTGTTTGATGATGCGTTTGTTAGTGTGTGTGTAGGTGTGTTAGTGGGAGAGGGTGAGTGTAGGAGTGTCTGAGTGCCTCTGTGATTTCTGTATGTGAGTGTGTGTGTGTTTGATGATGCGTTTGTTAGTGTGTGTGTAGGTGTGTTAGTGGGAGAGGGTGTGTATACGACTGTGTGATTGTGTGTGAGTGTTTTTGTCTGTGAGTGGGTGTGAGTGTGTCTGTGAGTGCAGGTGAGAGTGTGTGACTATTTGTGAGTGTGTGTGTGATTGCATGTGAGCCTGTGTTTGTGTGTTGTTTTGTTTGTGTGTGTAGGTGTGCGAGTGTGTTTGACAGTGTTTGAGTGAGTGTTAGTGCGTGTGTGTCTGTAAGTGTTTGTGTGAGTAGGTGTGTGAGTGTGTGTGACAGTGTGATTGTGTGTGTGAGTGCGTGTGAGTCTGTGTGTCTGTGTGTTTGTGATGTGTGTCTATATGTGTGTAGGTGTGTGACTCTTTATGGCACTGTGTCAATGTGCGTGAGTGCTCATGTGTCTGTGTGTGTGTGAGTTTGTGAGTGTGTAGGTGTGATTGGGAATGAGTGTGTGAGTGTGTATATGAGTGTGTCATTGTGTTTGTGTGTGTGTGTGAGTGTGTTTTTGTTTAGGTGTGTGTGTGACATTGTGTGAGTCTATGTGGGAGTGCATTTCTGTCTGAGTGTGTGTGTGTCTGTGTGTAAGTGTGAGAGTGTGTTAGGGTGTTTGTGAGAGTGCAGGTGTGTGAGTGGGAGTGAGTGAGTGAATGTGTATATGAGTGGGTGACTGTGTGTGTGCATGTGTGTGCCTGACAGTCTGAATATGTGGGTGTTTCTGTGTGTAGGTGTGTGAGTGAGTGTGTGACATTGTGTGAGTGTGTGTGTGACAATGTGTGAGTGTGTGTGAGTGCATATGAATCTGTGTGTGTTGGTGTGTGAAAAGGTGTGCGAGAGCTTGTGGCAGTGTGTGAGTGTGTGTGTTTGTGACATTCTGAGATTGTGTGTTGGTGTCTCTGTGTGTGTAGATGTGTGAGTGCAGCAGTGTGTGAGTGTGTGAGTGGGAATGTGTCTGTGAGTGTGTGTGGGTGTGAGTGTGTTTTTTTTGAAATTCTAGTTGTGTGTGTGGGAGTGATTGTGTGTGTGTATATAAGTGTGCGTTTGTGTGTGAGTGTGTGTGATTGTGTGTATGTGTGTGTGACTATATGTGTGTGTCTATGTGTAGGTGCGTAATTGTGTGTGAGAATGTGGGTGCTTCTGTGTGTAGGTGTGTGAATGTGTGTGTGTGTTTGTGAGAGTGAAGTTGTGTGAGTGTTTGTGTGTGTGTGAGTGTGTATACGGTGTGTGATTGTGTCTGAGTTTATGTGATTGTGTGTGAGAATGTGAGTGAAGGTGTCTGTGTGTATGTGTGTGAATGTGTGAAACAGTGTCTCAGTCTTCGTGATTTTGTGTGGGTGTGTGAGAGTGTGTGTGAGCGTTTGGGTGTAGGTGTTTCTTTTTGAGGGCCTTTGTGGTTAATATATGTGTGTGTGTGAGTGTGTGTGTGTAAGTGTGAGTGGGAGTGAGAGTGGGAGTGTGTGCACGAGTGTGTTGTGTGTGATTGTGTTTGTGGGTGAGTTTCTGAGCGTCTTTGTGTGCAGGTGTGTTTCTCACGGTTTTAGTGTGGGTGTGAGTGCATGTGACTCTGTGAGAGTGTGTGTGTGTAGTTGTGTGAGTGGGAGTGAGTGTGTGAATGTGTATACGATTGGGTGACTGTGTGTGAGTGTGTGTGATTGTGTGTGAGAATGTGTGTGAGTGAGTCTGTGTGTGTAGGTGTGTGATTGTGCCGAACTCTGTGTGATTGCGTGTGTTTGTGAGTGTGTGTGACAGTGTGTGTGAGTGTAGGAGTGTCTGAGTGCCTGTGTGATTTCTGTATGTGAGTGTGTGTGTGTTTGATGATGAGTTTTTTTGTGTGTGTGTAGGTGTGTTAGTGGGAGAGTGTGTGTATACGAGTGTGTGATTGTGTGTGAGTGTTTATGTCTGTGAGTGGGTGTGAGTGTGTCTGTGTGTGCAGGTGTGAGTGTGTCAGTATTTGTGAGTGTGTTTGTGATTGCATGTGAGCCTGTGTTTGTATGTTGGTTTGTTTGTGTGTGTAGGTGTGCGAGTGTGTTTGACAGTGTTTAAGGGTGAGTGCGTGTGTGTCTGTAAGTGTTTGTGTGAGTAGGTGAGTGAGTGTGTGTGACCGGGTGATTGTGTGTGTGAATGAGTGTGAGTCTGTGTGTCTGTGTGTTTGTGGGTGTGTCTACATGTGTGTAGGTGTGTGACTGTTTATGGCACTGTGTCAATGCGCGTGAGTGCTCATGTGTCTGTGTGTGTGTGTGTGAGTTGGTGAGAGTGTCAGTGTGATTGGTAATGAGTGTGTATGTATATGAGTGTGTCATTGTGTTTGTGTGTGTGTGAGTGTGTTTTTGTTTAGGTCTGTGTGACATTGTGTGAGTCTATGTGGGAGTGCATTTCTGTCTGAGTGTGTGTGTGTCTGTGAGTAACGGTGAGAGTGTGTTAGGGTGTTTGTGAGAGTGCAGGTGTGTGAGTGGGAGTGAGTGAGTGAATGTGTATATGAGTGGGTGACTGTGTGTGTGTGCATGTTTGTGCCTGACAGTCTGAATATGTGGGTGTTTCTGTGTGTAGATGTGTGAGTGTGTGTGTGACATTGTGTGAGTGTGTGTGTGAGTGCAAGTGAATCTGTGTGTGTTGGTGTGTGAGTAGGTGAGCGAGAGCTTGTGGCAGTGTGTGAGAGTGTGTTTGAGACATTCTGAGCATGTGTGTTGGTGTCTCTGTGTGTGTAGATATGTGAGTGCAGCAGTGTGTGAGTGTGTGAGTGGGAATGTGTCTGTGAGTGTGTGTGGGTGTGAGTGTGTTTCTTTGTGAAATTCTAGTTGTGTGTGTGGGAGTGATTGTGTGAGTGTGTATATAAGTGTGCGATTGTGTGTGAGTGTGTGTGATTGTGTGTGTGCCTATATGTGTGTGTGTCTATGTGTAGGTGCGTAATTGTGTGTGTGCAAATGTGTGTGATAATGTGGGTGCTTCTGTGTGTAGGTGTGTGAATGTGTGAGTGTTTGTGAGAGTGTAGTTGTGTGAGTGTTTGTGTGTGTGTGAGTGTGTATACGGGTGTGTGATTGTGTCTGAGTTTTTGTGATTGTGTGTGAGAATGTGAGTGAATGTGTCTGTGTGTATGTGTGTGAGTGTGTGGAACAGTGTCTCAGTCTTCGTGATTTTGTGTGGGTGTGTGAGAGTGTGTGTGAGCGTTTGAGTGTAGGTGTTTCTTTTTGAGGGCCTTTGTGGTTAATATATGTGTGTGTGTGAGTGTGTGTGTGTGTAAGTGTGAGTGGGAGTGAGAGTGGGAGTGTGTGTACGAGTGTGTTATTGTGTGTGATTGTGTTTGTGGGTTTGTTTCTGAGCGTCTTTGTGTGCAGGTGTGTGTGTCTGACGGTTTTAGTGTGGGTGTGAGTGCATGTGACTCTGTGAGAGTGTGTGTGTGTAGTTGTGTGAGTGGGAGTGAGTGTGTGAATGTGTATACGAATGGGTGATTGTGTGTGTGTGATTGTGTGTGAGAATGTGTGTGAGTGAGTCTGTGTGTGTAGGTGTGTGTTTGTGCCGAAATCTGTGTGATTGCGTGTGTTTGTGAGTGTGTGTGACAGTGTGTGTGAGTGTAGGAGTGTCTGAGTGCCTGTGTGATTTCTGCATGTGAGTGTGTGTGTGTTTGATGATGCGTTTGTTAGTGTGTGTGTAGGTGTGTTAGTGGGAGAGAGTGTGTATACGAGTGTGTGATTGTGTGTGAGTGATTTTGTCTGTGAGTGGGTGTGAGTGTGTCTGTGAGTGCAGGTGAGAGTGTGTGACTATTTGTGAGTGTGTGTGTGATTGCATGTGAGCCTGTGTTTGTGTGTTGTTTTGTTTGTGTGTGTAGGTGTGCGAGTGTGTTTGACAGTGTTTGAGTGAGTGTTAGTGCGTGTGTGTCTGTAAGTGTTTGTGTGAGTAGGTGTGTGAGTGTGTGTGACAGTGTGATTGTGTGTGTGAGTGCGTGTGAGTCTGTGTGTCTGTGTGTTTGTGATGTGTGTCTATATGTGTGTAGGTGTGTGACTCTTTATGGCACTGTGTCAATGTGCGTGAGTGCTCATGTGTCTGTGTGTGTGTGAGTTTGTGAGTGTGTAGGTGTGATTGGGAATGAGTGTGTGAGTGTGTATATGAGTGTGTCATTGTGTTTGTGTGTGTGTGTGAGTGTGTTTTTGTTTAGGTGTGTGTGTGACATTGTGTGAGTCTATGTGGGAGTGCATTTCTGTCTGAGTGTGTGTGTGTCTGTGTGTAAGTGTGAGAGTGAGTTAGGGTGTTTGTGAGAGTGCAGGTGTGTGAGTGGGAGTGAGTGAGTGAATGTGTATATGAGTGGGTGACTGTGTGTGTGCATGTGTGTGCCTGACAGTCTGAATATGTGGGTGTTTCTGTGTGTAGGTGTGTGAGTGAGTGTGTGACATTGTGTGAGTGTGTGTGTGACAATGTGTGAGTGTGTGTGAGTGCATATGAATCTGTGTGTGTTGGTGTGTGAAAAGGTGTGCGAGAGCTTGTGGCAGTGTGTGAGTGTGTGTGTTTGTGACATTCTGAGCATGTGTGTTGGTGTCTCTGTGTGTGTAGATGTGTGAGTGCAGCAGTGTGTGAGTGTGTGAGTGGGAATGTGTCTGTGAGTGTGTGTGGGTGTGAGTGTGTTTTTTTTGAAATTCTAGTTGTGTGTGTGGGAGTGATTGTGTGTGTGTATATAAGTGTGCGTTTGTGTGTGAGTGTGTGTGATTGTGTGTATGTGTGTGTGACTATATGTGTGTGTCTATGTGTAGGTGCGTAATTGTGTGTGAGAATGTGGGTGCTTCTGTGTGTAGGTGTGTGAATGTGTGTGTGTGTTTGTGAGAGTGAAGTTGTGTGAGTGTTTGTGTGTGTGTGAGTGTGTATACGGTGTGTGATTGTGTCTGAGTTTATGTGATTGTGTGTGAGAATGTGAGTGAAGGTGTCTGTGTGTATGTGTGTGAATGTGTGAAACAGTGTCTCAGTCTTCGTGATTTTGTGTGGGTGTGTGAGTGTGTGTGAGCGTTTGGGTGTAGGTGTTTCTTTTTGAGGGCCTTTGTGGTTAATATATGTGTGTGTGTGAGTGTGTGTGTAAGTGTGAGTGGGAGTGAGAGTGGGAGTGTGTGCACGAGTGTGTTGTGTGTGATTGTGTTTGTGGGTGAGTTTCTGAGCGTCTTTGTGTGCAGGTGTGTTTCTGACTGTTTTAGTGTGGGTGTGAGTGCATGTGACTCTGTGAGAGTGTGTGTGTGTAGTTGTGTGAGTGGGAGTGAGTGTGTGAATGTGTATACGATTGGGTGACTGTGTGTGAGTGTGTGTGATTGTGTGTGAGAATGTGTGTGAGTGAGTCTGTGTGTGTAGGTGTGTGATTGTGCCGAACTCTGTGTGATTGCGTGTGTTTGTGAGTGTGTGTGACAGTGTGTGTGAGTGTAGGAGTGTCTGAGTGCCTGTGTGATTTCTGTATGTGAGTGTGTGTGTGTTTGATGATGAGTTTTTTTGTGTGTGTGTAGGTGTGTTAGTGGGAGAGTGTGTGTATACGAGTGTGTGATTGTGTGTGAGTGTTTATGTCTGTGAGTGGGTGTGAGTGTGTCTGTGTGTGCAGGTGTGAGTGTGTCAGTATTTGTGAGTGTGTTTGTGATTGCATGTGAGCCTGTGTTTGTATGTTGGTTTGTTTGTGTGTGTAGGTGTGCGAGTGTGTTTGACAGTGTTTAAGGGTGAGTGCGTGTGTGTCTGTAAGTGTTTGTGTGAGTAGGTGAGTGAGTGTGTGTGACCGGGTGATTGTGTGTGTGAATGAGTGTGAGTCTGTGTGTCTGTGTGTTTGTGGGTGTGTCTACATGTGTGTAGGTGTGTGACTGTTTATGGCACTGTGTCAATGCGCGTGAGTGCTCATGTGTCTGTGTGTGTGTGTGTGTGAGTTGGTGAGAGTGTCAGTGTGATTGGTAATGAGTGTGTATGTATATGAGTGTGTCATTGTGTTTGTGTGTGTGTGAGTGTGTTTTTGTTTAGGTCTGTGTGTGACATTGTGTGAGTCTATGTGGGAGTGCATTTCTGTCTGAGTGTATGTGTGTCTGTGAGTAACGGTGAGAGTGTGTTAGGGTGTTTGTGAGAGTGCAGGTGTGTGAGTGGGAGTGAGTGAGTGAATGTGTATATGAGTGGGTGACTGTGTGTGTGTGCATGTTTGTGCCTGACAGTCTGAATATGTGGGTGTTTCTGTGTGTAGATGTGTGAGTGTGTGTGTGACATTGTGTGAGTGTGTGTGTGAGTGCAAGTGAATCTGTGTGTGTTGGTGTGTGAGTAGGTGAGCGAGAGCTTGTGGCAGTGTGTGAGAGTGTGTGTTTGAGACATTCTGAGCATGTGTGTTGGTGTCTCTGTGTGTGTAGATGTGTGAGTGCAGCAGTGTGTGAGTGTGTGAGTGGGAATGTGTCTGTGAGTGTGTGTGGGTGTGAGTGTGTTTCTTTGTGAAATTCTAGTTGTGTGTGTGGGAGTGATTGTGTGAGTGTGTATATAAGTGTGCGATTGTGTGTGAGTGTGTGTGATTGTGTGTGTGCCTATATGTGTGTGTGTCTATGTGTAGGTGCGTAATTGTGTGTGTGCAAATGTGTGTGATAATGTGGGTGCTTCTGTGTGTAGGTGTGTGAATGTGTGAGTGTTTGTGAGAGTGTAGTTGTGTGAGTGTTTGTGTGTGTGTGAGTGTGTATACGGGTGTGTGATTGTGTCTGAGTTTTTGTGATTGTGTGTGAGAATGTGAGTGAATGTGTCTGTGTGTATGTGTGTGTGTGGAACAGTGTCTCAGTCTTCGTGATTTTGTGTGGGTGTGTGAGAGTGTGTGTGAGCGTTTGAGTGTAGGTGTTTCTTTTTGAGGGCCTTTGTGGTTAATATATGTGTGTGTGTGAGTGTGTGTGTGTGTAAGTGTGAGTGGGAGTGAGAGTGGGAGTGTGTGTACGAGTGTGTTATTGTGTGTGATTGTGTTTGTGGGTTTGTTTCTGAGCGTCTTTGTGTGCAGGTGTGTGTGTCTGACGGTTTTAGTGTGGGTGTGAGTGCATGTGACTCTGTGAGAGTGTGTGTGTGTAGTTGTGTGAGTGGGAGTGAGTGTGTGAATGTGTATACGAATGGGTGATTGTGTGTGTGTGATTGTGTGTGAGAATGTGTGTGAGTGAGTCTGTGTGTGTAGGTGTGTGTTTGTGCCGAAATCTGTGTGATTGCGTGTGTTTGTGAGTGTGTGTGACAGTGTGTGTGAGTGTAGGAGTGTCTGAGTGCCTGTGTGATTTCTGTATGTGAGTGTGTGTGTGTTTGATGATGCGTTTGTTAGTGTGTGTGTAGGTGTGTTAGTGGGAGAGAGTGTGTATACGAGTGTGTGATTGTGTGTGAGTGATTTTGTCTGTGAGTGGGTGTGAGTGTGTCTGTGAGTGCAGGTGAGAGTGTGTGACTATTTGTGAGTGTGTGTGTGATTGCATGTGAGCCTGTGTTTGTGTGTTGTTTTGTTTGTGTGTGTAGGTGTGCGAGTGTGTTTGACAGTGTTTGAGTGAGTGTTAGTGCGTGTGTGTCTGTAAGTGTTTGTGTGAGTAGGTGTGTGAGTGTGTGTGACAGTGTGATTGTGTGTGTGAGTGCGTGTGAGTCTGTGTGTCTGTGTGTTTGTGATGTGTGTCTATATGTGTGTAGGTGTGTGACTCTTTATGGCACTGTGTCAATGTGCGTGAGTGCTCATGTGTCTGTGTGTGTGTGAGTTTGTGAGTGTGTAGGTGTGATTGGGAATGAGTGTGTGAGTGTGTATATGAGTGTGTCATTGTGTTTGTGTGTGTGTGTGAGTGTGTTTTTGTTTAGGTGTGTGTGTGACATTGTGTGAGTCTATGTGGGAGTGCATTTCTGTCTGAGTGTGTGTGTGTCTGTGTGTAAGTGTGAGAGTGTGTTAGGGTGTTTGTGAGAGTGCAGGTGTGTGAGTGGGAGTGAGTGAGTGAATGTGTATATGAGTGGGTGACTGTGTGTGTGCATGTGTGTGCCTGACAGTCTGAATATGTGGGTGTTTCTGTGTGTAGGTGTGTGAGTGAGTGTGTGACATTGTGTGAGTGTGTGTGTGACAATGTGTGAGTGTGTGTGAGTGCATATGAATCTGTGTGTGTTGGTGTGTGAAAAGGTGTGCGAGAGCTTGTGGCAGTGTGTGAGTGTGTGTGTTTGTGACATTCTGAGATTGTGTGTTGGTGTCTCTGTGTGTGTAGATGTGTGAGTGCAGCAGTGTGTGAGTGTGTGAGTGGGAATGTGTCTGTGAGTGTGTGTGGGTGTGAGTGTGTTTTTTTTGAAATTCTAGTTGTGTGTGTGGGAGTGATTGTGTGTGTGTATATAAGTGTGCGTTTGTGTGTGAGTGTGTGTGATTGTGTGTATGTGTGTGTGACTATATGTGTGTGTCTATGTGTAGGTGCGTAATTGTGTGTGAGAATGTGGGTGCTTCTGTGTGTAGGTGTGTGAATGTGTGTGTGTGTTTGTGAGAGTGAAGTTGTGTGAGTGTTTGTGTGTGTGTGAGTGTGTATACGGTGTGTGATTGTGTCTGAGTTTATGTGATTGTGTGTGAGAATGTGAGTGAAGGTGTCTGTGTGTATGTGTGTGAATGTGTGAAACAGTGTCTCAGTCTTCATGATTTTGTGTGGGTGTGTGAGAGTGTGTGTGAGCGTTTGGGTGTAGGTGTTTCTTTTTGAGGGCCTTTGTGGTTAATATATGTGTGTGTGTGAGTGTGTGTGTGTAAGTGTGAGTGGGAGTGAGAGTGGGAGTGTGTGCACGAGTGTGTTGTGTGTGATTGTGTTTGTGGGTGAGTTTCTGAGCGTCTTTGTGTGCAGGTGTGTTTCTCACGGTTTTAGTGTGGGTGTGAGTGCATGTGACTCTGTGAGAGTGTGTGTGTGTAGTTGTGTGAGTGGGAGTGAGTGTGTGAATGTGTATACGATTGGGTGACTGTGTGTGAGTGTGTGTGATTGTGTGTGAGAATGTGTGTGAGTGAGTCTGTGTGTGTAGGTGTGTGATTGTGCCGAACTCTGTGTGATTGCGTGTGTTTGTGAGTGTGTGTGACAGTGTGTGTGAGTGTAGGAGTGTCTGAGTGCCTGTGTGATTTCTGTATGTGAGTGTGTGTGTGTTTGATGATGCGTTTTTTTGTGTGTGTGTAGGTGTGTTAGTGGGAGAGTGTGTGTATACGAGTGTGTGATTGTGTGTGAGTGTTTATGTCTGTGAGTGGGTGTGAGTGTGTCTGTGTGTGCAGGTGTGAGTGTGTCAGTATTTGTGAGTGTGTTTGTGATTGCATGTGAGCCTGTGTTTGTATGTTGGTTTGTTTGTGTGTGTAGGTGTGCGAGTGTGTTTGACAGTGTTTAAGGGTGAGTGCGTGTGTGTCTGTAAGTGTTTGTGTGAGTAGGTGAGTGAGTGTGTGTGACCGGGTGATTGTGTGTGTGAATGAGTGTGAGTCTGTGTGTCTGTGTGTTTGTGGGTGTGTCTACATGTGTGTAGGTGTGTGACTGTTTATGGCACTGTGTCAATGCGCGTGAGTGCTCATGTGTCTGTGTGTGTGTGTGTGAGTTGGTGAGAGTGTCAGTGTGATTGGTAATGAGTGTGTATGTATATGAGTGTGTCATTGTGTTTGTGTGTGTGTGAGTGTGTTTTTGTTTAGGTCTGTGTGACATTGTGTGAGTCTATGTGGGAGTGCATTTCTGTCTGAGTGTGTGTGTGTCTGTGAGTAACGGTGAGAGTGTGTTAGGGTGTTTGTGAGAGTGCAGGTGTGTGAGTGGGAGTGAGTGAGTGAATGTGTATATGAGTGGGTGACTGTGTGTGTGTGCATGTTTGTGCCTGACAGTCTGAATATGTGGGTGTTTCTGTGTGTAGATGTGTGAGTGTGTGTGTGACATTGTGTGAGTGTGTGTGTGAGTGCAAGTGAATCTGTGTGTGTTGGTGTGTGAGTAGGTGAGCGAGAGCTTGTGGCAGTGTGTGAGAGTGTGTGTTTGAGACATTCTGAGCATGTGTGTTGGTGTCTCTGTGTGTGTAGATGTGTGAGTGCAGCAGTGTGTGAGTGTGTGAGTGGGAATGTGTCTGTGAGTGTGTGTGGGTGTGAGTGTGTTTCTTTGTGAAATTCTAGTTGTGTGTGTGGGAGTGATTGTGTGAGTGTGTATATAAGTGTGCGATTGTGTGTGAGTGTGTGTGATTGTGTGTGTGCCTATATGTGTGTGTGTCTATGTGTAGGTGCGTAATTGTGTGTGTGCAAATGTGTGTGATAATGTGGGTGCTTCTGTGTGTAGGTGTGTGAATGTGTGAGTGTTTGTGAGAGTGTAGTTGTGTGAGTGTTTGTGTGTGTGTGAGTGTGTATACGGGTGTGTGATTGTGTCTGAGTTTTTGTGATTGTGTGTGAGAATGTGAGTGAATGTGTCTGTGTGTATGTGTGTGAGTGTGTGGAACAGTGTCTCAGTCTTCGTGATTTTGTGTGGGTGTGTGAGAGTGTGTGTGAGCGTTTGAGTGTAGGTGTTTCTTTTTGAGGGCCTTTGTGGTTAATATATGTGTGTGTGTGAGTGTGTGTGTGTGTAAGTGTGAGTGGGAGTGAGAGTGGGAGTGTGTGTACGAGTGTGTTATTGTGTGTGATTGTGTTTGTGGGTTTGTTTCTGAGCGTCTTTGTGTGCAGGTGTGTGTGTCTGACGGTTTTAGTGTGGGTGTGAGTGCATGTGACTCTGTGAGAGTGTGTGTGTGTAGTTGTGTGAGTGGGAGTGAGTGTGTGAATGTGTATACGAATGGGTGATTGTGTGTGTGTGATTGTGTGTGAGAATGTGTGTGAGTGAGTCTGTGTGTGTAGGTGTGTGTTTGTGCCGAAATCTGTGTGATTGCGTGTGTTTGTGAGTGTGTGTGACAGTGTGTGTGAGTGTAGGAGTGTCTGAGTGCCTGTGTGATTTCTGCATGTGAGTGTGTGTGTGTTTGATGATGCGTTTGTTAGTGTGTGTGTAGGTGTGTTAGTGGGAGAGAGTGTGTATACGAGTGTGTGATTGTGTGTGAGTGATTTTGTCTGTGAGTGGGTGTGAGTGTGTCTGTGAGTGCAGGTGAGAGTGTGTGACTATTTGTGAGTGTGTGTGTGATTGCATGTGAGCCTGTGTTTGTGTGTTGTTTTGTTTGTGTGTGTAGGTGTGCGAGTGTGTTTGACAGTGTTTGAGTGAGTGTTAGTGCGTGTGTGTCTGTAAGTGTTTGTGTGAGTAGGTGTGTGAGTGTGTGTGACAGTGTGATTGTGTGTGTGAGTGCGTGTGAGTCTGTGTGTCTGTGTGTTTGTGATGTGTGTCTATATGTGTGTAGGTGTGTGACTCTTTATGGCACTGTGTCAATGTGCGTGAGTGCTCATGTGTCTGTGTGTGTGTGAGTTTGTGAGTGTGTAGGTGTGATTGGGAATGAGTGTGTGAGTGTGTATATGAGTGTGTCATTGTGTTTGTGTGTGTGTGTGAGTGTGTTTTTGTTTAGGTGTGTGTGTGACATTGTGTGAGTCTATGTGGGAGTGCATTTCTGTCTGAGTGTGTGTGTGTCTGTGTGTAAGTGTGAGAGTGTGTTAGGGTGTTTGTGAGAGTGCAGGTGTGTGAGTGGGAGTGAGTGAGTGAATGTGTATATGAGTGGGTGACTGTGTGTGTGCATGTGTGTGCCTGACAGTCTGAATATGTGGGTGTTTCTGTGTGTAGGTGTGTGAGTGAGTGTGTGACATTGTGTGAGTGTGTGTGTGACAATGTGTGAGTGTGTGTGAGTGCATATGAATCTGTGTGTGTTGGTGTGTGAAAAGGTGTGCGAGAGCTTGTGGCAGTGTGTGAGTGTGTGTGTTTGTGACATTCTGAGATTGTGTGTTGGTGTCTCTGTGTGTGTAGATGTGTGAGTGCAGCAGTGTGTGAGTGTGTGAGTGGGAATGTGTCTGTGAGTGTGTGTGGGTGTGAGTGTGTTTTTTTTGAAATTCTAGTTGTGTGTGTGGGAGTGATTGTGTGTGTGTATATAAGTGTGCGTTTGTGTGTGAGTGTGTGTGATTGTGTGTATGTGTGTGTTACTATATGTGTGTGTCTATGTGTAGGTGCGTAATTGTGTGTGAGAATGTGGGTGCTTCTGTGTGTAGGTGTGTGAATGTGTGTGTGTGTTTGTGAGAGTGAAGTTGTGTGAGTGTTTGTGTGTGTGTGAGTGTGTATACGGTGTGTGATTGTGTCTGAGTTTATGTGATTGTGTGTGAGAATGTGAGTGAAGGTGTCTGTGTGTATGTGTGTGAATGTGTGAAACAGTGTCTCAGTCTTCGTGATTTTGTGTGGGTGTGTGAGAGTGTGTGTGAGCGTTTGGGTGTAGGTGTTTCTTTTTGAGGGCCTTTGTGGTTAATATATGTGTGTGTGTGAGTGTGTGTGTAAGTGTGAGTGGGAGTGAGAGTGGGAGTGTGTGCACGAGTGTGTTGTGTGTGATTGTGTTTGTGGGTGAGTTTCTGAGCGTCTTTGTGTGCAGGTGTGTTTCTGACGGTTTTAGTGTGGGTGTGAGTGCATGTGACTCTGTGAGAGTGTGTGTGTGTAGTTGTGTGAGTGGGAGTGAGTGTGTGAATGTGTATACGATTGGGTGACTGTGTGTGAGTGTGTGTGATTGTGTGTGAGAATGTGTGTGAGTGAGTCTGTGTGTGTAGGTGTGTGATTGTGCCGAACTCTGTGTGATTGCGTGTGTTTGTGAGTGTGTGTGACAGTGTGTGTGAGTGTAGGAGTGTCTGAGTGCCTGTGTGATTTCTGTATGTGAGTGTGTGTGTGTTTGATGATGAGTTTTTTTGTGTGTGTGTAGGTGTGTTAGTGGGAGAGTGTGTGTATACGAGTGTGTGATTGTGTGTGAGTGTTTATGTCTGTGAGTGGGTGTGAGTGTGTCTGTGTGTGCAGGTGTGAGTGTGTCAGTATTTGTGAGTGTGTTTGTGATTGCATGTGAGCCTGTGTTTGTATGTTGGTTTGTTTGTGTGTGTAGGTGTGCGAGTGTGTTTGACAGTGTTTAAGGGTGAGTGCGTGTGTGTCTGTAAGTGTTTGTGTGAGTAGGTGAGTGAGTGTGTGTGACCGGGTGATTGTGTGTGTGAATGAGTGTGAGTCTGTGTGTCTGTGTGTTTGTGGGTGTGTCTACATGTGTGTAGGTGTGTGACTGTTTATGGCACTGTGACAATGCGCGTGAGTGCTCATGTGTCTGTGTGTGTGTGTGTGAGTTGGTGAGAGTGTCAGTGTGATTGGTAATGAGTGTGTATGTATATGAGTGTGTCATTGTGTTTGTGTGTGTGTGAGTGTGTTTTTGTTTAGGTCTGTGTGTGACATTGTGTGAGTCTATGTGGGAGTGCATTTCTGTCTGAGTGTGTGTGTGTCTGTGAGTAACGGTGAGAGTGTGTTAGGGTGTTTGTGAGAGTGCAGGTGTGTGAGTGGGAGTGAGTGAGTGAATGTGTATATGAGTGGGTGACTGTGTGTGTGTGCATGTTTGTGCCTGACAGTCTGAATATGTGGGTGTTTCTGTGTGTAGGTGTGTGAGTGAGTGTGTGACATTGTGTGAGTGTGTGTGTGAGTGCAAGTGAATCTGTGTGTGTTGGTGTGTGAGTAGGTGAGCGAGAGCTTGTGGCAGTGTGTGAGAGTGTGTGTTTGAGACATTCTGAGCATGTGTGTTGGTGTCTCTGTGTGTGTAGATGTGTGAGTGCAGCAGTGTGTGAGTGTGTGAGTGGGAATGTGTCTGTGAGTGTGTGTGGGTGTGAGTGTGTTTCTTTGTGAAATTCTAGTTGTGTGTGTGGGAGTGATTGTGTGAGTGTGTATATAAGTGTGCGATTGTGTGTGAGTGTGTGTGATTGTGTGTGTGCCTATATGTGTGTGTGTCTATGTGTAGGTGCGTAATTGTGTGTGTGCAAATGTGTGTGATAATGTGGGTGCTTCTGTGTGTAGGTGTGTGAATGTGTGAGTGTTTGTGAGAGTGTAGTTGTGTGAGTGTTTGTGTGTGTGTGAGTGTGTATACGGGTGTGTGATTGTGTCTGAGTTTTTGTGATTGTGTGTGAGAATGTGAGTGAATGTGTCTGTGTGTATGTGTGTGAGTGTGTGGAACAGTGTCTCAGTCTTCGTGATTTTGTGTGGGTGTGTGAGAGTGTGTGTGAGCGTTTGAGTGTAGGTGTTTCTTTTTGAGGGCCTTTGTGGTTAATATATGTGTGTGTGTGAGTGTGTGTGTGTGTAAGTGTGAGTGGGAGTGAGAGTGGGAGTGTGTGTACGAGTGTGTTATTGTGTGTGATTGTGTTTGTGGGTTTGTTTCTGAGCGTCTTTGTGTGCAGGTGTGTGTGTCTGACGGTTTTAGTGTGGGTGTGAGTGCATGTGACTCTGTGAGAGTGTGTGTGTGTAGTTGTGTGAGTGGGAGTGAGTGTGTGAATGTGTATACGAATGGGTGATTGTGTGTGTGTGATTGTGTGTGAGAATGTGTGTGAGTGAGTCTGTGTGTGTAGGTGTGTGTTTGTGCCGTAATCTGTGTGATTGCGTGTGTTTGTGAGTGTGTGTGACAGTGTGTGTGAGTGTAGGAGTGTCTGAGTGCCTGTGTGATTTCTGTATGTGAGTGTGTGTGTGTTTGATGATGCGTTTGTTAGTGTGTGTGTAGGTGTGTTAGTGGGAGAGAGTGTGTATACGAGTGTGTGATTGTGTGTGAGTGATTTTGTCTGTGAGTGGGTGTGAGTGTGTCTGTGAGTGCAGGTGAGAGTGTGTGACTATTTGTGAGTGTGTGTGTGATTGCATGTGAGCCTGTGTTTGTGTGTTGTTTTGTTTGTGTGTGTAGGTGTGCGAGTGTGTTTGACAGTGTTTGAGTGAGTGTTAGTGCGTGTGTGTCTGTAAGTGTTTGTGTGAGTAGGTGTGTGAGTGTGTGTGACCGGGTGATTGTGTGTGTGAGTGCGTGTGAGTCTGTGTGTCTGTGTGTTTGTGATGTGTGTCTATATGTGTGTAGGTGTGTGACTCTTTATGGCACTGTGTCAATGTGCGTGAGTGCTCATGTGTCTGTGTGTGTGTGAGTTTGTGAGTGTGTAGGTGTGATTGGGAATGAGTGTGTGAGTGTGTATATGAGTGTGTCATTGTGTTTGTGTGTGTGTGTGAGTGTGTTTTTGTTTAGGTGTGTGTGTGACATTGTGTGAGTCTATGTGGGAGTGCATTTCTGTCTGAGTGTGTGTGTGTCTGTGTGTAAGTGTGAGAGTGCGTTAGGGTGTTTGTGAGAGTGCAGGTGTGTGAGTGGGAGTGAGTGAGTGAATGTGTATATGAGTGGGTGACTGTGTGTGTGTGCATGTGTGTGCCTGACAGTCTGAATATGTGGGTGTTACTGTGTGTAGGTGTGTGAGTGTGTGTGTGACATTGTGTGAGTGTGTGTGACATTGTGTGAGTGTGTGTGAGTGCATGTGAATCTGTGTGTGTTTGTGTGTGAGTAGGTGTGCGAGAGCTTGTGGCAGTGTGTGAGTGTGTGTGTTTGTGACTTTCTGTGATTGTGTGTTGGTGTCTCTGTGTGTGTAGATGTGTGAGTGCAGCAGTGTGTGAGTGTGTGAGTGGGAATGTGTCTGTGAGTGTGTGTGGGTGTGAGTGTGTTTCTTTGTGAAATTCTAGTTGTGTGAGTGGGAGTGATTGTGTGAGTGTGTATATAAGTGTGCGATTGTGTGTGAGTGAGTGTGAGTATGTGTGTGTGCCTATATGTGTGTGTGTCTATGTGTAGGTCCGTAATTGTGTGTGTGCAAATGTGTGTGAGAATGTGGGTGCTTCTGTGTGTAGGTGTGTGAATGTGTGAGTGTGTTTGTGAGAGTGTAGTTGTGTGAGTGTTTGTGTGTGTGTGAGTGTGTATACGGGTGTGTGATTGTGTCTGAGTTTTTGTGATTGTGTGTGAGAATGTGAGTGAATGTGTCTGTGTGTATGTGTGTGAGTGTGTGAAACAGTGTCTCAGTCTTCGTGATTTTGTGTGGGTGTGTGAGAGTGTGTGTGAGCGTTTGAGTGTAGGTGTTTCTTTTTGAGGGACTTTGTGGTTAATATATGTGTGTGTGTGAGTGTGTGTGTGTAAGTATGAGTGGGAGTGAGAGTGGGAGTGTGTGTACAAGTGTGTTATTGTGTGTGATTGTGTTTGTGGTTGAGTTTCTGAGCGTCTGTGTGCAGGTGTGTGTGTCTGACAGTTTTAGTGTGGGTGTGAGTGCATGTGACTGTGAGAGTGTGTGTGCGTAGTTGTGTGAGTGGGAGTGAGTGTGTGAATGTGTATACGATTGGGTGATTGTGTGTGTGTGTGACTGTGTGTGAGAATGTGTGTGAGTGAGTCTGTGTGTGTAGGTGTGTGATTGTGCCGAAGTCTGTGTGATTGTGTGTGTTTGTGAGTGTGTGTGACAGTGTGTGTGAGTGTAGGAGTGTCTGAGTGCCTGTGTGATTTCTGTATGTGAGTGTGTGTGTTTGATGATGCGTTTGTTTGTGTGTGTGTAGGTGTGTTAGTGGGACAGAGTGTGTATACGAGTGTGTGATTGTGTGTGAGTGTTTTTGTCTGTGAGTGGGTGTGTGTGTGTCTGTGTGTGCAGGTGAGAGTGTGTGACTATTTGTGATTGTCTTTGTGATTTCATGTGAGCCTGTGTTTGTGTGTTGGTTTGTTTGTGTGTGTAGGTGTGCGAGTGTGTTTGACAGTGTTTCAGTGTTAGTGCGTGTGTGTCTGTCAGTGTTTGTGTGAGTAGGTGTGTGAGTGTGTGTGACCGGGTGATTGTGAGTGTGAATGCGTGTGAATCTGTGTGTCTGTGTGTTTGTGGGTGTGTCTACATGTGTGTAGGTGTGTGACTGTTTATGGCACTGTGTCAATGTGCGTGAGTGCTCATGTGTCTGTGTGAGTGTGTGAGTGTTAGTGCGTGTGTGTCTGTCAGTGTTTGTGTGAGTAGGTGTGTGAGTGTGTGTGACCGGGTGATTGTGAGTGTGAATGCGTGTGAGTCTGTGTGTCTGTGTGTTTGTGTTTGTGTCTACATGTGTGTAGGTGTGTGACTCTTTATGGCACTGTGTCAATGTGCGTGAGTGCTCATGTATCTGTGTGTGTGTGTGAGTTTGTGAGAGTGTAAGTGTGATTGGGAATGATTGTGTGAGTATGTATATGTGTGTGTGTCATTGTGTTTGTGTGTGTGTGAGTGTGTTTTTGTTTAGGTCTGTGTGTGACATTGTGTGGGTCTATGTGGGACTGCATTTCTGTCTGAGTGTGTGTGTGTCTGTTAGTAAGGGTGAGAGTGTGTTAGGGTGTTTGTGAGAGTGCAGGTGTGTGAGTGGGAGTGAGTGAGTGAATGTGTATATGAGTGGGTGACTGTGTGTGTGTGCATGTGTCTGCCT
This sequence comes from Manis pentadactyla, assembly GCF_030020395.1. Lineage (NCBI taxonomy): Eukaryota > Metazoa > Chordata > Mammalia > Pholidota > Manidae > Manis > Manis pentadactyla. The sequence goes on from NC_080024.1 coordinate 73,873,349, forward strand.
GACAGTCTGAATATGTGGGGGTTTCGGTGTGTAGGTGTGTGTGTGTGTGACATTGTGTGAGTGTGTGTGAGTGCCTGTGAATCTGTGTGTGTTTGTGTGTGAGTAGGTGTGCGAGAGCTTGTGGCAGTGTGTGAGTGTGTGTGTTTGTGACATTCTGTGATTGTGTGTTGGTGTCTCTGTGTGTGTAGATGTGTGAGTGCAGCAGTGTGTGAGTGTGTGAGTGCGAATGAGTCTGTGAGTGTGTGTGGGTGTCAGTGTGTTTCTTTGTGAAATATCATTTGTGTGAGTGGGAGTGATTGTGTGAGTGTGTATATAAGTGTGCGATTGTGTGTGAGTGTGTGTGATTGTGTGTGAGTATGTGTGTGTGCCTATATGTGTGTGTGTCTATGTGTAGGAGCGTAATTGTGTGTGTGCAATTGTTTGTGAGAATGTGGTTGTTTCTGTGTGTAGGTGTGTGAATGTGTGAGTGTGTTTGTGAGAGTGTAGTTGTGTGAGTGTTTGTGTGTGTGTGAGTGTGAATACGGGTGTGTGATTGTGTCTGAGATTTTGTGATTGTTTGTGAGAATGTGAGTGAACGTGTCTGTGTGTATGTGTGTGAGTGTGTGAAACAGTGTCTCAGTCTTCGTGAATTTGTGTGGGTGTGTGAGAGTGTGTGTGAGCGTTTGAGTGTAGGTGTTTCTTTTTGAGGGCTTTTGTGGTTAATATATGTGTGTGTGTGAGTATGTGTGTGTGTAAGTGGGAGTGGGAGTGAGAGTGGGAGTGTGTGTACGAGTGTGTTATTGTGTGTGATTGTGTTTGTGGGTTTGTTTCTGAGCGTCTTTGTGTGGAGGTGTGTGTGTCTGACGGTTTTAGTGTGGGTGTGAGTGCATGTGACTCTGTGAGAGTGTGTGTGTGTAGTTGTGTGAGTGGGAGTGATTGTGTGAATGTGTATACGATTGGGTGACTGTGGGTGTGTGTGAGTGTGTGTGAGAATGTGTGTGAGTTAGTCTGTGTGTGTAGGTGTGTGATTGTGCCGACGTCTGTGTGATTGTGTGTGTTTGTGAGGGTGTGGGACAGTGTGTGTGAGTGTAGGAGTGTCTGAGTGCCTGTGTGATTTCTGTATGTGAGTGTGTGTGTGTTTGATGATGCCTTTGTTTGTGTGTGTGTAGGTGTGTTAGTGGGAGAGAGTGTGTATACGATTGTGTGATTGTGTGTGAGTGTTTTTGTCTGTGAGTGGGTGTGAGTGTGTCTGTGTGTGCAGGTGAGAGTGTGTCACTATTTGTGAGTGTGTGTGTGATTGCATGTGAGCCTGTGTATATGTGTTGGTTTGTTTGTGTGTGTAGGTGTGCGAGTGTGTTTGACAGTGTTTCAGTGTTAGTGCGTGTGTGTCTGTAAGTGTTTGTGTGAGTAGGTGTGTGAGTGTGTGTGACCGGTTGATTGTGTGTGTGAATGCGTGTGAGTCTGTGTGTCTGTGTGTTTGTGGGTGTGTCTACATGTGTGTAGGTGTGTGACTGTTTATGGCACTGTGTCAATGTGCGTGAGTGCTCATGTGTCTGTGTGTGTGTGTGAGATTGTGAGAGTGTAGGTGTGATTGGGAATGAGTGTGTGTGTATATGAGTGTGTCATTGTGTTTGTGTGTGTGTGAGTGTGTTTTTGTTTAGGTGTGTGTGTGACATTGTGTGAGTCTATGTGGGAGTGCATTTCTCTCTGAGTGTGTGTGTGTCTGTGTGTAAGTGTGAGAGTGCGTTAGGGTGTTTGTGAGAGTGCAGGTGTGTGAGTGGGAGTGAGTGAGTGAATGTGTATATGAGTGGGTGACTGTGTGTGTGCATGTGTGTGCCTGACAGTCTGAATATGTGGGTGTTTCTGTGTGTAGGTGTGTGAGTGAGTGTGTGACATTGTGTGAGTGTGTGTGTGACAATGTGTGAGTGTGTGTGAGTGCATATGAATCTGTGTGTGTTGGTGTGTGAGTAGTTGTGCGAGAGCTTGCGGCAGTGTGTGAGTGTGTGTGTTTGTGACATTCTGTGATTGTGTGTTGGTGTCTCTGTGTGTGTAGATGTGTGATTGCAGCAGTGTGTGAGTGTGTGAGTGGGAATGTGTCTGTGAGTGTGTGTGGGTGTGAGTGTGTTACTTTTTGAAATTGTAGTTGTGTGAGTGGGAGTGATTGTGTGAGTGTGTATATAAGTGTGCGATTGTGTGTGAGTGTGTGTGAGTATGTGTGTGTGCCTATATGTGTGTGTGTCTATGTGTAGGTGCGTAATTGTGTGTGTGCAAATATGTGTGAGAATGTGGGTGCTTCTGTGTGTAGGTGTGTGAATGTGTGAGTGTTTGTGAGAGTGTAGTTGTGTGAGTGTTTGTGTGTGTGTGAGTGTGTATACGGGTGTGTGATTGTGTCTGAGTTTTTGTGATTGTGTGTGAGAATGTGAGTGAATGTGTCTGTGTGTATGTGTGTGAGTGTGTGAAACAGTGTCTCAGTCTTCGTGATTTTGTGTGGGTGTGTGAGAGTGTGTGTGAGCGTTTGAGTGTAGGTGTTTCTTTTTGAGGGACTTTGTGGTTAATATATGTGTGTGGGTGAGTGTGTGTGTGTGTAAGTATGAGTGGGAGTGAGAGTGGGAGTGTGTGTACAAGTGTGTTATAGTGTGTGATTGTGTTTGTGGTTGAGTTTCTGAGCGTCTGTGTGCAGGTGTGTGTGTCTGACAGTTTTAGTGTGGGTGTGAGTGCATGTGACTGTGAGAGTGTGTGTGCATATTTGTGTGAGTGGGAGTGAGTGTGTGAATGTGTATACGATTGGGTGATTGTGTGTGTGTGTGATTGTGTGTGAGAATGTGTGTGAGTGAGTCTGTGTGTGTAGGTGTGTGATTGTGCCGAAATCTGTTTGATTGCGTGTGTTTGTGAGTGTGTGTGACAGTGTGTGTGAGTGTAGGAGTGTCTGAGTGCCTGTGTGATTTCTGTATGTGAGTGTGTGTGTTTGATGATGCGTTTGTTTGTGTGTGTGTAGGTGTGTTAGTGGGACAGAGTGTGTATACGAGTGTGTGATTGTGTGTGAGTGTTTTTGTCTGTGAGTGGGTGTGAGTGTGTCTGTGTGTGCAGGGGGGAGTGTGTGACTATTTGTGAGTGTCTTTGTGATTGCATGTGAGCCTGTGTTTGTGTGTTGGTTTGTTAGTGTGTGTAGGTGTGCGAGTGTGTTTGACAGTGTTTCAGTGTCAGTGCGTGTGTGTCTGTCAGTGTTTGTGTGAGTAGGTGTGTGAGTGTGTGTGACCGGGTGATTGTGAGTGTGAATGCGTGTGAGTCTGTGTGTCTGTGTGTTTGTGGGTGTGTCTACATGTGTGTAGGTGTGTGACTGTTTATGGCACTGTGTCAATGTGCGTGAGTGCTCATGTGTCTGTGTGTGTGTGTGAGTTTGTGAGAGTGTAAGTGTGATTGGGAATGAGTGTGTGAGTATGTATATGTGTGTGTGTCATTGTGTTTGTGTGTGTGTGAGTGTGTTTTTGTTTAGGTCTGTGTGTGACATTGTGTGGGTCTATGTGGGACTGCATTTCTGTCTGAGTGTGTGTGTGTCTGTGAGTAAGGGTGAGAGTGTGTTAGGGTGTTTGTGAGAGTGCAGGTGTGTGAGTGGGAGTGAGTGAGTGAATGTGTATATGAGTGGGTGACTGTGTGTGTGTGCATGTGTCTGCCTGACAGTCTGAATATGTGGGGGTTTCGGTGTGTAGGTGTGTGAGTGTGTGTGTGACATTGTGTGAGTGTGTGTGAGTGCATGTGAATATGTGTTTGTTGGTGTGTGAGTAGGTGTTCGAGAGCTTGTGGAAGTGTGTGAGTGTGTGTGTTTGTGACATTCTGTGATTGTGTGTTGGTGTCTCTGTGTGTGTAGATGTGTGAGTGCAGCAGTGTGTGAGTGTGTGAGTGCGAATGAGTCTGTGAGTGTGTGTGGGTGTCAGTGTGTTTCTTTGTGAAATATCATTTGTGTGAGTGGGAGTGATTGTGTGAGTGTGTATATAAGTGTGCGATTGTGTGTGAGTGTGTGTGATTGTGTGTGAGTATGTGTGTGTGCCTATATGTGTGTGTGTCTATGTGTAGGAGCGTAATTGTGTGTGTGCAATTGTTTGTGAGAATGTGGTTGTTTCTGTGTGTAGGTGTGTGAATGTGTGAGTGTGTTTGTGAGAGTGTAGTTGTGTGAGTGTTTGTGTGTGTGTGAGTGTGAATACGGGTGTGTGATTGTGTCTGAGATTTTGTGATTGTTTGTGAGAATGTGAGTGAACGTGTCTGTGTGTATGTGTGTGAGTGTGTGAAACAGTGTCTCAGTCTTCGTGAATTTGTGTGGGTGTGTGAGAGTGTGTGTGAGCGTTTGAGTGTAGGTGTTTCTTTTTGAGGGCTTTTGTGGTTAATATATGTGTGTGTGTGAGTGTGTGTGTGTGTAAGTGGGAGTGGGAGTGAGAGTGGGAGTGTGTGTACGAGTGTGTTATTGTGTGTGATTGTGTTTGTGGGTTTCTTTCTGAGCGTCTTTGTGTGGAGGTGTGTGTGTCTGACGGTTTTAGTGTGGGTCTGATTGCATGTGACTCTGTGAGAGTGTATGTGTGTAGTTGTGTGAGTGGGAGTGATTGTGTGAATGTGTATATGATTGGGTGACTGTGGGTGTGTGTGAGTGTGAGAATGTGTGTGAGTTAGTCTGTGTGTGTAGGTGTGTGATTGTGCCGACGTCTGTGTGATTGTGTGTGTTTGTGAGGGTGTGGGACAGTGTGTGTGAGTGTAGGAGTGTCTGAGTGCCTGTGTGATTTCTGTATGTGAGTGTGTGTGTGTTTGATGATGCCTTTGTTTGTGTGTGTGTAGGTGTGTTAGTGGGAGAGAGTGTGTATACGACTGTGTGATTGTGTGTGAGTGTTTTTGTCTGTGAGTGGGTGTGAGTGTGTCTGTGTGTGTAGGTGAAAGTGTGTCACTATTTGTGAGTGTGTGTGTGATTGCATGTGAGCCTGTGTATATGTGTTGGTTTGTTTGTGTGTGTAGGTGTGCGAGTGTGTTTGACAGTGTTTCAGTGTTAGTGCGTGTGTGCCTGTAAGTGTTTGTGTGAGTAGGTGTGTGAGTGTGTGTGACCGGTTGATTGTGTGTGTGAATGCGTGTGAGTCTGTGTGTTTGTGGGTGTGTCTACATGTGTGTAGGTGTGTGACTGTTTATGGCACTGTGTCAATGTGCGTGAGTGCTCATGTGTCTGTGTGTGTGTGTGAGATTGTGAGAGTGTAGGTGTGATTGGGAATGAGTGTGTGTGTATATGAGTGTGTCATTGTGTTTGTGTGTGTGTGAGTGTGTTTTTGTTTAGGTGTGTGTGACATTGTGTGAGTCTATGTGGGAGTGCATTTCTCTCTGAGTGCGTGTGTGTCTGTGTGTAAGTGTGAGAGTGTGTTAGGGTGTTTGTGAGAGTGCAGGGATGTGAGTGGGATTGAGTGAGTGTATGTGTATATGAGTGGGTGACTGTGTGTTTGCATGTGTGTTGCCTGACAGTCTGAATATGTGGGTGTATCTGTGTGTAGGTGTGTGAGTGTGTGTGTGACATTGTGTGAGTGTGTGTGAGTGCATGTGAATCTGTGTGTGTTTGTGTGTGAGTAGGTGTGCGAGAGCTTGTGGCAGTGTGTGAGTGTGTGTGTTTGTGACATTCTGTGATTGTGTGTTGGTGTCTCTGTGTGTGTAGATGTGTGAGTGCAGCAGTGTGTGAGTGTGTGAGTGGGAATGTGTCTGTGAGTGTGTGTGGGTGTGAGTGTGTTTCTTTGTGAAATTCTAGTTGTGTGAGTGGGAGTGATTGTGTGAGTGTGTATATAAGTGTGCGATTGTGTGTGAGTGTGTGTGAGTATGTGTGTGTGCCTATATGTGTGTGTGTCTATGTGTAGGTCCGTAATTGTGTTTGTGCAAATGTGTGTGAGAATGTGGGTACTTCTGTGTGTAGGTGTGTGAATGTGTGAGTGTGTTTGTGAGAGTGTAGTTGTGTGAGTGTTTGTGTGTGTGTGAGTGTGTATACGGGTGTGTGATTGTGTCTGAGTTTTTGTGATTGTGTGTGAGAATGTGAGTGAATGTGTCTGTGTGTATGTGAGTGTGTGAAACAGTGTCTCAGTCTTCGTGATTTTGTGTGGGTGTGTGAGAGTGTGTGTGAGCGTTTGAGTGTAGGTGTTTCTTTTTGAGGGACTTTGTGGTTAATATATGTGTGTGTGTGAGTGTGTGTGTGTGTAAGTATGAGTGGGAGTGAGAGTGGGAGTGTGTGTACAAGTGTGTTATTGTGTGTGGTTGTGTTTGTGGTTGAGTTTCTGAGCGTCTGTGTGCAGGTGTGTGTGTCTGACAGTTTTAGTGTGGGTGTGAGTGCATGTGACTGTGAGAGTGTGTGTGAGTGGGAGTGAGTGTGTGAATGTGTATACGATTGGGTGATTGTGTGTGTGTGTGATTGTGTGTGAGAATGTGTGTGAGTGAGTCTGTGTGTGTAGGTGTGTGATTGTGCCCAACCTTGTGTGATTGTGTTTGTTTGTGAGGGTGTGTGACAGTGTGTAAGTGTAGGAGTGTCTGAGTGCCTGTGTGATTTCTGTATGTGAGTGTGTGTGTTTGATGATGCGTTTGTTTGTGTGTGTGTAGGTGTGTTAGTGGGAGTGAGTGTGTATACGTGTGTGATTGTGTGTGAGTGTTTATGTCTGAGAGGGTGTGAGTGTGTCTGTGTGTGCAGGTGAGAGTGTGTGACTATTTGTGAGTGTCTTTGTGATTGCATGTGAGCCTGTGTTTGTGTGTTGGTTTGTTTGTGTGTGTAGGTGTGCGAGTGTGTTTGACAGTGTTTCAGTGTTAGTGCTTGTGTCTGTCAGTGTTTGTGTGAGTAGGGGTGTGAGTGTGTGTGACCGGGTGATTGTGAGTGTGAATGCGTGTGAGTCTGTTTGTCTGTGTGTTTGTGGGTGTGTCTACATGTGTGTAGGTGTGTGACTGTTTATGGCACTGTGTCAATGTGCGTGAGTGCTCATGTGTCTGTGTGTGTGTGTGAGTTTGTGAGAGTGTAAGTGTGATTATGAATGAGTGTGTGAGTATGTATATGTGTGTGTGTCATTGTGTTTGTGTGTGTGTGAGTGTGTTTTTTTTAGGTCTGTGTGTGACATTGTGTGGGTCTATGTGGGAGTGCATTTCTGTCTGAGTGTGTGTGTGTCTGTGAGTAAGGGTGAGAGTGTGTTAGGGTGTTTGTGAGAGTGCAGGTGTGTGAGTGGGAGTGAGTGAGTGAATGTGTATATGAGTGGGTGAGTGTGTGTGTGTGCATGTGTGTGCCTGACAGTCTGAATATGTGGGTGTTTCTGTGTGTAGGTGTGTGAGTGTGTGTGTGACATTGTGTGAGTGTGTGTGACATTGTGTGAGTGTGTGTGAGTGCATATGAATCTGTGTGTGTTGGTGTGTGAGTAGGTGTGCGAGACCTTGTGGCAGTGTGTGAGTGTGTGTATTTGTGACATTCTGTGAATGTGTTTTGGTGTCTCTGTGTGTGTAGATGAGTGAGTGCAGCAGTGTGTGAGTGCAAATGAGTCTGTGAGTGTGTGTGGGTGTGAGTGTGTTTCTTTGTGAAATTTCAGTTGTGTGAGTGGGAGTGATTGTGTGAGTGTGTATATAAGTGTGCGATTGTGTGTGAGTGTGTGTGATAGTGTGTGAGTATGTATGTGTGCCTATATGTGTGTGTGTCTATGTGTAGGTGCGTAATTGTGTGTGTGCAATTGTGTGTGAGAATGTGGTTGTTTCTGTGTGTAGGTGTGTGAATGTGTGAGTGTGTTTGTGAGAGTGTAGTTGTGTGAGTGTTTGTGTGTGTGTGAGTGTGAATACGGGTGTGTGATTGTGTCTGAGATTTTGTGATTGTTTGTGAGAATGTGAGTGAACGTGTCTGTGTGTATGTGTGTGAGTGTGTGAAACAGTGTCTCAGTCTTCGTGAATTTGTGTGGGTGTGTGAGAGTGTGTGTGAGCGTTTGAGTGTAGTTGTTTCTTTTTGAGGGCCTTTGTGGTTAATATATGTGTGTGTGTGTGTGTGTGTGTAAGTGGGAGTGGGAGTGAGAGTGGGAGTGTGTACGAGTGTGTTATTGTGTGTGATTGTGTTTGTGGGTTTGTTTCTGAGCGTCTTTGTGTGCAGGTGTGTGTGTCTGACGATTTTAGTGTGGGTGTGAATGCATGTGACTCTGTGAGAGTGTGTGTGTGTTTCGTTGTGTGTGTGGGAGTGAGTGTGTGAATGTGAATACGATTGGGTGACTGTGGGTGTGTGTGAGTGTGTGTGAGAATGTGTGTGAGTTAGTCTGTGTGTGTAGGTGTGTGATTGTGCCGACGTCTGTGTGATTGTGTGTGTTTGTGAGGGTGTGGGACAGTGTGTGTGAGTGTAGGAGTGTCTGAGTGCCTGTGTGATTTCTGTATGTGAGTGTGTGTGTGTTTGATGATGCCTTTGTTTGTGTGTGTGTAGGTGTGTTAGTTGGAGTGAGTGTGTATACGAGTGTGTGATTGTGTTTGAGTGTTTTTGTCTGTGAGTGGGTGTGAGTGTGTCTGTGTGTGCAGGTGAGAGTGTGTCACTATTTGTGAGTGTGTTTGTGTTTGCATGTGAGCCTGTGTTTGTGTGTTGGTTTGTTTGTGTGTGTAGGTGTGCGAGTGTGTTTGGCAATGTTTCACTGTTATTGCGTGAGTGTCTGTAAGTGTTTGTGTGAGTAGGTGTGTGAGTGTGTGTGACCGGGTGATTGTGTGTGTGAATGCGTGTGAGTCTGTGTGTCTGTGTGTTTGTGGGTGTGTCTACATGTGTGTAGGTGTGTGACTGTTTATGGCACTGTGTCAATGTGCGTGAGTGCTCATGTGTATGTGTGTGTGTGTGAGATTGTGAGAGTGTAGGTGTGATTGGGTATGAGTGTGTGAGTGTGTATATGAGTGCGTCATTGTGTTTGTGTGTGTGTGAGTGTGTTTTTGTTTAGGTGTGTGTGTGACATTGTGTGAGTCTATGTGGGAGTTCATTTCTCTCTGAGTGTTTGTGTGTCTGTGTGTAAGTGTCAGAGTGTGTTAGGGTGTTTGTGAGAGTGCAGGGGTGTGAGTGGGATTGTGTGAGTGTATGTGTATATGAGTGGGTGACTGTGTGTTTGCATGTGTGTTGCCTGACAGTCTGAATATGTGGGTGTATCTGTGTGTAGGTGTGTGAGTGTGTGTGTGACATTGTGTGAGTGTGTGTGAGTGCATGTGAATCTGTGTGTGTTTGTGTGTGAGTAGGTGTGCGAGAGCTTGTGGCAGTGTGTGAGTGTGTGTGTTTGTGACATTCTGTGATTGTGTGTTGGTGTCTCTGTGTGTGTAGATGTGTGAGTGCAGCAGTGTGTGAGTGTGTGAGTGGGAATGTGTCTGTGAGTGTGTGTGGGTGTGAGTGTTTCTTTGTGAAATTCTAGTTGTGTGAGTGGGAGTGATTGTGTGAGTGTGTATATAAGTGTGCGATTGTGTGTGAGTGTGTGTGAGTATGTGTGTGTGCCTATATGTGTGTGTGTCTATGTGTAGGTGCGTAATTGTGTGTGTGCAAATGTGTGTGAGAATTTGGGTGCTTCTGTGTGTAGGTGTGTGAATGTGTGAGTGTGTTTGTGAGAGTGTAGTTGTGTGAGTGTTTGTGTGTGTGTGAGTGTGTATACGGGTGTGTGATTGTGTCTGAGTTTTTGTGATTGTGTGTGAGAATGTGAGTGAATGTGTCTGTGTGTATGTGTGTGAGTGTGTGAAACAGTGTCTCAGTCTTCGTGATTTTGTGTGGGTGTGTGAGAGTGTGTGTGAGCGTTTGAGTGTAGGTGTTTCTTTTTGAGGGACTTTGTGGTTAATATATGTGTGTGTGTGAGTGTGTGTGTGTAAGTATGAGTGGGAGTGAGAGTGGGAGTGTGTGTACGAGTGTGTTATTGTGTGTGATTGTGTTTGTGGTTGAGTTTCTGAGCGTCTGTGTGCAGGTGTGTGTGTCTGACAGTTTTAGTGTGGGTGTGAGTGCATGTGACTGTGAGAGTGTGTGTGCGTAGTTGTGTGAGTGGGAGTGAGTGTGTGAATGTGTATAAGATGGGGTGATTGTGTGTGTGTGATTTTGTGTGAGAATGTGTGTGAGTGAGTCTGGGTGTGTAGGTGTTTGATTGTGCTGATATCTGCGTGATTGTGTGTGTTTGTGAGTGTGTGTGACAGTGTGTGTGAGTGTAGGAGTGTCTGAGTGCCTGTGTGATTTCTGTATGTGAGTGTGTGTGTTTGATGATGCGTTTGTTTGTGTGTGTGTAGGTGTGTTAGTGGGACAGAGTGTGTATACGAGTGTGTGATTGTGTGTGAGTGTTTTTGTCTGTGAGTGGGTGTGTGTGTGTCTGTGTGTGCAGGTGAGAGTGTGTGACTATTTGTGATTGTCTTTGTGATTGCATGTGAGCCTGTGTTTGTATGTTGGTTTGTTTGTGTGTGTAGGTGTGCGAGTGTGTTTGACAGTGTTTCAGTGTTAGTGCGTGTGTCTCTGTCAGTGTTTGTGTGAGTAGGAGTGTGAGTGTGTGTGACCGGGTGATTGTGAGTGTGAATGCGTGTGAGTCTGTGTGTCTGTGTGTTTGTGGGTGTGTCTACATGTGTGTAGGTGTGTGACTGTTTATGGCACTGTGTCAATGTGCGTGAGTGCTCATGTGTTTGTGTGTGTGTGTGAGTTTGTGAGAGTGTAAGTGTGATTGGGAATGAGTGTGTGAGTATGTATATGTGTGTGTCATTGTGTTTGTGTGGGTGTGAGTGTGTTTTTCCTTAGGTGTGTGTGTGACATTGTGTGAGTCTATGTGGGAGTGCATTTCTGTCTGAGTGTGTGTGTGTCTGAGTAAGGGTGAGAGTTTGTTAGGGTGTTTGTGAGTGCAGGTGTGTGAGTGGGAGTGAGAGAGTGAATGTGTATATGAGTGGGTGACTGTGTGTGTGTGCATGTGTGTGCCTGACAGTCTGAATATGTGGGTGTTTCTGTGTGTAGGTGTGTGAGTGTGTGTGTGACAATGTGTGAGTGTGTGTGACATTGTGTGAGTGTGTGTGAGTGCATATGAATCTGTGTGTGTTGGTGTGTGAGAAGGTATGCGAGACCTTGTGGCAGTGTGTGAGTGTGTGTATTTGTGACATTCTGTGAATGTGTGTTGGTGTCTCTGTGTGTGTATATGAGTGAGTGCAGCAGTGTGTGAGTGCAAATGAGTCTGTGAGTGTGTGTGGGTGTGAGTGTGTTTCTTTGTGAAATTTCAGTTGCGTGAGTTGGAGTGATTGTGTGAGTGTGTATATAAGTGTGCGATTGTGTGTGAGAGTGTGTGATTGTGTGTGAGTATGTGTGTGTGCATATATGTGTGTGTCTATGTGTAGGTGTGTGAATGTGTGTGTGCAATTGTGTGTGAGAATGTGGTTGTTTGTGTGTAGGTGTGTGAATGTGTGTGTGTGTTTGTGGGAGTGCAGTTGTGTGAGTGTTTGTGTGTGTGTGAGTGTGTATACGGGTGTGTGATTGTGTCTGAGTTGTTGTGATTGTGTGTGAGAATGTGAGTGAATGTGTCTGTGTGTATGTGTGTGAGTGTGTGAAACAGTGTCTCAGTCTTCGTGATTTTGTGTGGGTGTGTGAGAGTGTGTGTGAGCGTTTGAGTGTATGTGTTTCTTTTTGAGGGCCTTTGTGGTTAATATATGTGTGTGTGAGTGTGTGTGTGTAAGTGTGAGTGGGAGTGAGAGTGGGAGTGTGTGTACGAGTGTGTTATTGTGTGTGATTGTGTTTGTGGGTTTGTTTCTGAGCGTCTTTGTGTGCAGGTGTGTGTGTCTGACGGTTTTAGTGTGGGTGTGAGTGCATGTGACTCTGTGAGAGTGTGTGTGTGTAGTTGTGTGAGTGGGAGTGAGTGTGTGAATGTGTATACGATTGGGTGACTGTGGGTGTGTGTGAGTGTGTGTGAGAATGTGTGTGAGTGAGTCTGTGTGTGTAGGTGTGTGATTGTGCCGAAATCTGTGTGATTGCGTGTGTTTGTGTGTGTGTGTGACAGTGTGTGTGAGTGTAGGAGTGTCTGAGTGCCTGTGTGATTTCTGTATGTGAGTGTGTGTGTTTGATGATGCGTTTGTTTGTGTGTGTGTAGGTGTGTTAGTGTGAGAGAGTGTGTATATGAGTGTGTGATTGTGTGTGAGTGATTTTGTCTGTGAGTGGGTGTGAGTGTGTCTGTGTGTGCAGGTGAGAGTGTGTCACTATTTGTGAGCGTGTTTGTGATTGCATTTGAGCCTGTGTTTGTCTGTTGGTTTGTTTGTGTGTTTAGGTGTGCGAGTGTGTTTGACAGTGTTTCAGTGTTATTGCGTGTGTGTCTGTAAGTGTTTGTGTGTGTAGGTGTGTGAGTGTGTGTGACCGGGTGATTGTGAGTGTGAATGCGTGTGAGTCTGTGTGTCTGTGTGTTTGTGGGTGTGTCTACATGTGTGTAGGTGTGTGACTTTTTATGGCACTGTGTCAATGTGCGTGAGTGCTCATGTGTCTGTGTGTGTGTGAGTTTGTGAGAGTGTAAGTGTGATTGGGAATGAGTGTGTGAGTATGTATATGAGTGTGTCATTGTGTTTGTGTGTGTGTGAGTGTGTTTTTGTTTAGGTCTGTGTGTGACATTGTGTGAGTCTATGTGGGAGTGCATTTCTGTCTGAGTGTGTGTGTGTCTGTGATTAAGGGTGAGAGTGTGTTAGGGTGTTTGTGAGAGTGCAGGTGTGAGAGTGGGAGTGAGTGAGTGTGTATATGAGTGTGTGACTGTGTGTGTGTGCATGTGTGAGTGTCTGGGAGTTTTAGTGTGGGTGTGAGTGCATGTGACTCTGTGAGAGTGTGTGTGTAGTTGTGTGAGTGGGAGTGAGTGTGTGAATGTGTATACGATTGGGTGATTGTGTGTGAGTGTGTGTGATTGTGTGTGAGAATGTGTGTGTGTGAGTCTGTGTGTGTAGGTGTGTGATTGTGCCGAACCCTGTGTGATTGTGTGTGTTTGTGAGTGTGTGTGACAGTGTGTGTGAGTGTAGGAGTGTCTGAGTGCCTGTGTGATTTCTGTATGTGAGTGTGTGTGTGTTTGATGATGCGTTTTTTTGTGTGTGTGTAGGTGTGTTAGTGGGAGAGTGTGTGTATACGAGTGTGTGATTGTGTGTGAGTGTTTATGTCTGTGAGTGGGAGTGAGTGTGTCTGTGTGTGCAGGTGTGAGTGTGTCAGTATTTGTGAGTGTGTTTGTGATTGCATGTGAGCCTGTGTTTGTATGTTGGTTTGTTTGTGTGTGTAGGTGTGCGAGTGTGTTTGACAGTGTTTAAGGGTGAGTGCGTGTGTGTCTGTAAGTGTTTGTGTGAGTAGGTGAGTGAGTGTGTGTGACCGGGTGATTGTGTGTGTGAATGAGTGTGAGTCTGTGTGTCTGTGTGTTTGTGGGTGTGTCTACATGTGTGTAGGTGTGTGACTGTTTATGGCACTGTGTCAATGCGCGTGAGTGCTCATGTGTCTGTGTGTGTGTGTGTGTGAGTTGGTGAGAGTGTCAGTGTGATTGGTAATGAGTGTGTGAGTATGTATATGAGTGTGTCATTGTGTTTGTGTGTGTGTGAGTGTGTTTTTGTTTAGGTCTGTGTGTGACATTGTGTGAGTCTCTGTGGGAGTGCATTTCTGTCTGAGTGTGTGTGTGTCTGTGATTAAGGGTGAGAGTGTGTTAGGGTGTTTGTGAGAGTGCAGGTGTGAGAGTGGGAGTGAGTGAGTGTGTATATGAGTGTGTGACTGTGTGTGTGTGCAGGTGTGAGTGTCTGGGAGTTTTAGTGTGGGTGTGAGTGCATGTGACTCTGTGAGAGTGTGTGTGTAGTTGTGTGAGTGGGAGTGAGTGTGTGAATGTGTATACGATTGGGTGATTGTGTGTGAGTGTGTGTGATTGTGTGTGAGAATGTGTGTGTGTGAGTCTGTGTGTGTAGGTGTGTGATTGTGCCGAACCCTGTGTGATTGTGTGTGTTTGTGAGTGTGTGTGACAGTGTGTGTGAGTGTAGGAGTGTCTGAGTGCCTGTGTGATTTCTGTATGTGAGTGTGTGTGTGTTTGATGATGCGTTTTTTTGTGTGTGTGTAGGTGTGTTAGTGGGAGAGTGTGTGTATACGAGTGTGTGATTGTGTGTGAGTGTTTATGTCTGTGAGTGGGTGTGAGTGTGTCTGTGTGTGCAGGTGTGAGTGTGTCAGTATTTGTGAGTGTGTTTGTGATTGCATGTGAGCCTGTGTTTGTATGTTGGTTTGTTTGTGTGTGTAGGTGTGCGAGTGTGTTTGACAGTGTTTAAGGGTGAGTGCGTGTGTGTCTGTAAGTGTTTGTGTGAGTAGGTGAGTGAGTGTGTGTGACCGGGTGATTGTGTGTGTGAATGAGTGTGAGTCTGTGTGTCTGTGTGTTTGTGGGTGTGTCTACATGTGTGTAGGTGTGTGACTGTTTATGGCACTGTGTCAATGCGCGTGAGTGCTCATGTGTCTGTGTGTGTGTGTGTGTGAGTTGGTGAGAGTGTCAGTGTGATTGGTAATGAGTGTGTGAGTATGTATATGAGTGTGTCATTGTGTTTGTGTGTGTGTGAGTGTGTTTTTGTTTAGGTCTGTGTGTGACATTGTGTGAGTCTATGTGGGAGTGCATTTCTGTCTGAGTGTGTGTGTGTCTGTGTGTAAGTGTGAGAGTGTGTTAGGGTGTTTGTGAGAGTGCAGGTGTGTGAGTGGGAGTGAGTGAATGTGTATATGTGTGGGTGACTGTGTGTGTGTGCATGTTTGTGCCTGACAGTCTGAATATGTGGGTGTTTCTGTGTGTAGGTGTGTGAGTGTGTGTGTGACATTGTGTGAGTGTGTGTGTGAGTGCAAGTGAATCTGTGTGTGTTGGTGTGTGAGTAGGTGTGCGAGAGCTTGTGGCAGTGTGTGAGAGTGTGTGTTTGAGACATTCTGAGCATGTGTGTTGGTGTCTCTGTGTGTGTAGATGTGTGAGTGCAGCAGTGTGTGAGTGTGTGAGTGGGAATGTGTCTGTGAGTGTGTGTGGGTGTGAGTGTGTTTCTTTGTGAAATTCTAGTTGTGTGAGTGGGAGTGATTGTGTGAGTGTGTATATAAGTGTGCGATTGTGTGTGAGTGTGTGTGATTGTGTGTGTGCCTATACGTGTGTGTGTCTATGTGTAGGTGCGTAATTGTGTGTGTGCAAAAGTGTGTGATAATGTGGGTGCTTCTGTGTGTAGGTGTGTGAATGTGTGAGTGTTTGTGAGAGTGTAGTTGTGTGAGTGTTTGTGTGTGTGTGAGTGTGTATACGGGTGTGTGATTGTGTCTGAGTTTTTGTGATTGTGTGTGAGAATGTGAGTGAATGTGTCTGTGTGTAGTTGTGTGATTGTGTGTGTGACATTGTGTGAGTGTGTGTGTGAGTGCATGTTTATCTGTGTGTGTTGGTGTGTGAGTAGGTGTGCGAGAGTTGTGGCAGTGTGTGAGAGTGTGTTTGAGACATTCTGAGAATGTGTGTTGGTTTCTCTGTGTGTGTAGATGAGTGAGTGCAGCAGTGTGTGAGTGTGTGAGTGCAAATGGGTCTGTGAGTGTGTGTTGGTGTGAGTGTGTTTCTTTGTGAAATTTTTGTTGTGTGAGTGGGAGTGAATGTGTGAGTGTGTATATAAGTGTGTGATTGTGTGGGAGTGTGTGTGATTGCTGTGATTATGTGTGTGTGCCTATATGTGTGTGCGTCTATGTGTAGGTGCGTAATTGTGTGTGAAAATGTGGGTGATTCTGTGTGTAGGTGTGTGAATGTGTGTGTTTGTGAGGGTGTAGTTGTGTGAGTGTTTGTGTGTGTGTGAGTGTGTATACGGGTGTGTGATTGTGTCTGAGTTTTTGTGATTGTGTGTGAGAATGTGAGTGAATGTGTCTGTGTGTATGTGTGTGAGTGTGTGAAACAGTGTCTCAGTCTTCGTGATTTTGTGTGGGTGTGTGAGAGTGTGTGTGAGCGTTTGAGTGTAGGTGTTTCTTTTTGAGGGCCTTTGTGGTTAATATATGTGTGTGTGTGAGTGTGTGTGTGTGTAAGTGTGACTGGGAGTGAGAGTGGGAGTGTGTGTACGAGTGTGTTATTGTGTGTGATTGTGTTTGTGGGTTTGTTTCTGAGCGTCTTTGTGTGCAGGTGTGTGTGTCTGACGGTTTTAGTGTGGGTGTGAGTGCATGTGACTCTGTGAGAGTGTGTGTGTGTAGTTGTGTGAGTGGGAGTGAGTGTGTGAATGTGTATACGAATGGGTGATTGTGTGTGTGTGATTGTGTGTGAGAATGTGTGTGAGTGAGTCTGTGTGTGTAGGTGTGTGTTTGTGCCGAAATCTGTGTGATTGCGTGTGTTTGTGAGTGTGTGTGACAGTGTGTGTGAGTGTAGGAGTGTCTGAGTGCCTGTGTGATTTCTGTATGTGAGTGTGTGTGTTTGATGATGCGTTTGTTAGTGTGTGAGTAGGTGTGTTAGAGGGAGAGAGTGTGTATACGAGTGTGTGATTGTGTGTGAGTGATTTTGTCTGTGAGTGGGTGTGAGTGTGTCTGTGAGTGCAGGTGAGAGTGTGTGACTATTTGTGAGTGTGTGTGTGATTGCATGTGAGCCTGTGTTTGTGTGTTGTTTTGTTTGTGTGTGTAGGTGTGCGAGTGTGTTTGACAGTGTTTGAGTGAGTGTTAGTGCGTGTGTGTCTGTGTTTGTGTGAGTAGGTGTGTGAGTGTGTGTGACAGTGTGATTGTGTGTGTGAGTGCGTGTGAGTCTGTGTGTCTGTGTGTTTGTGATGTGTGTCTATATGTGTGTAGGTGTGTGACTCTTTATGGCACTGTGTCAATGTGCGTGAGTGCTCATGTGTCTGTGTGTGTGTGAGTTTGTGAGTGTGTAGGTGTGATTGGGAATGAGTGTGTGAGTGTGTATATGAGTGTGTCATTGTGTTTGTGTGTGTGTGTGAGTGTGTTTTTGTTTAGGTGTGTGTGTGACATTGTGTGAGTCTATGTGGGAGTGCATTTCTGTCTGAGTGTGTGTGTGTCTGTGTGTAAGTGTGAGAGTGTGTTAGGGTGTTTGTGAGAGTGCAGGTGTGTGAGTGGGAGTGAGTGAGTGAATGCGTATATGAGTGGGTGACTGTGTGTGTGCATGTGTGTGCCTGACAGTCTGAATATGTGGGTGTTTCTGTGTGTAGGTGTGTGAGTGAGTGTGTGACATTGTGTGAGTGTGTGTGTGACAATGTGTGAGTGTGTGTGAGAGCATACGAATCTGTGTGTGTTGGTGTGTGAAAAGGTGTGCGAGAGCTTGTGACAGTGTGTGAGTGTGTGTGTTTGTGACATTCTGAGATTGTGTGTTGGTGTCTCTGTGTGTGTAGATGTGTGAGTGCAGCAGTGTGTGAGTGTGTGAGTGGGAATGTGTCTGTGAGTGTGTGTGGGTGTGAGTGTGTTTTTTTTGAAATTCTAGTTGTGTGTGTGGGAGTGATTGTGTGTGTGTATATAAGTGTGCGTTTGTGTGTGAGTGTGTGTGATTGTGTGTATGTGTGTGTGACTATATGTGTGTGTGTCTATGTGTAGGTGCGTAATTGTGTGTGAGAATGTGGGTGCTTCTGTGTGTCGGTGTGTGAATGTGTGAGTGTGTTTGTGAGAGTGAAGTTGTGTGAGTGTTTGTGTGTGTGTGAGTGTGTATACGGTGTGTGATTGTGTCTGAGTTTTGTGATTGTGTGTGAGAATGTGAGTGAAGGTGTCTGTGTGTATGTGTGTGAATGTGTGAAACAGTGTCTCAGTCTTCGTGATTTTGTGTGGGTGTGTGAGAGTGTGTGTGAGCGTTTGAGTGTAGGTGTTTCTTTTTGAGGGCCTTTGTGGTTAATATATGTGTGTGTGTGAGTGTGTGTGTGTGTGTGAGTGGGAGTGAGAGTGGGAGTGTGTGCACGAGTGTGTTGTGTGTGATTGTGTTTGTGGGTGAGTTTCTGAGCGTCTTTGTGTGCAGGTGTGTTTCTGACGGTTTTAGTGTGGGTGTGAGTGCATGTGACTCTGTGAGAGTGTGTGTGTGTAGTTGTGTGAGTGGGAGTGAGTGTGTGAATGTGTATACGATTGGGTGACTGTGTGTGAGTGTGTGTGATTGTGTGTGAGAATGTGTGTGTGAGTCTGTGTGTGTAGGTGTGTGATTGTGCCGAACTCTGTGTGATTGCGTGTGTTTGTGAGTGTGTGTGACAGTGTGTGTGAGTGTAGGAGTGTCTGAGTGCCTGTGTGATTTCTGTATGTGAGTGTGTGTGTGTTTGATGATGAGTTTTTTTTTGTGTGTGTAGGTGTGTTAGTGGGAGAGTGTGTGTATACGAGTGTGTGATTGTGTGTGAGTGTTTATGTCTGTGAGTGGGTGTGAGTGTGTCTGTGTGTGCAGGTGTGAGTGTGTCAGTATTTGTGAGTGTGTTTGTGATTGCATGTGAGCCTGTGTTTGTATGTTGGTTTGTTTGTGTGTGTAGGTGTGCGAGTGTGTTTGACAGTGTTTAAGGGTGAGTGCGTGTGTGTCTGTAAGTGTTTGTGTGAGTAGGTGAGTGAGTGTGTGTGACCGGGTGATTGTGTGTGTGAATGAGTGTGAGTCTGTGTGTCTGTGTGTTTGTGGGTGTGTCTACATGTGTGTAGGTGTGTGACTGTTTATGGCACTGTGTCAATGCGCGTGAGTGCTCATGTGTCTGTGTGTGTGTGTGAGTTGGTGAGAGTGTAGGTGTGATTGTTAATGAGTGTGTGAGTATGTATATGAGTGTTTCATTGTGTTTGTGTGTGTGTGAGTGTGTTTTTATTTAGGTCTGTGTGTGACATTGTGTGAGTCTATGTGGGAGTGCATTTCTGTCTGAGTGTGTGTGTGTCTGTGTGTAAGTGTGAGAGTGTGTTAGGGTGTTTGTGAGAGTGCAGGGGTGTGAGTGGGAGTGAGTGAGTGAATGTGTATATGAGTGGGTGACTGTGTGTGTGTGCATGTTTGTGCCTGACAGTCTGAATATGTGGGTGTTTCTGTGTGTAGGTGTGTGAATGTGTGAGTGTGTTTGTGAGAGTGTAGTTGTGTGCGTGTTTGTGTGTGTGTGAGTGTGTATACGGGTGTGTGATTGTGTCGGAGTTTTGTGATTGTTTGTGAGAATGTGAGTGAATGTGTCTGTGTGTATGTGTGTGAGTGTGTGAAACAGTGTCTCAGTCTTCGTGATTTTGTGTGGGTGTGTGAGAGTGTGTGTGAGCGTTTGAGTGTAGGTGTTTCTTTTTGAGGGACTTTGTGGTTAATATATGTGTGTGTGTGAGTGTGTGTGTGTGTAAGTGTGAGTGTGAGAGTGGGAGTGTGTGTACGAGTGTGTTATTGTGTGTGATTGTGTTTGTGGTTGAGTTTCTGAGCGTCTGTGTGCAGGTGTGTGTGTCTGAAAGTTTTAGTGTGGGTGTGAGTGCATGTGACTGTGAGAGTGTGTGTGTGTAGTTGTGTGAGTGGGAGTGAGTGTGTGAATGTGTATACGATTGGGTGACTGTGTGTGAGTGTGTGTGATTGTGTGTGAGAATGTGTGTGAGTGATTCTGTGTGTGTAGGTGTGTGATTGTGCCGAACTCTGTGTGATTGCGGGTGTTTGTGAGTGTGTGTGACAGTGTGTGTGAGTGTAGGAGTGTCTGAGTGCCTGTGTGATTTCTGTATGTGAGTGTGTGTGTGTTTGATGATGCGTTTTTTTGTGTGTGTGTAGGTGTGTTAGTGGGAGAGTGTGTGTATACGAGTGTGTGATTGTGTGTGAGTGTTTATGTCTGTGAGTGGGTGTGAGTGTGTCTGTGTGTGCAGGTGTGAGTGTGTCAGTATTTGTGAGTGTGTTTGTGATTGCATGTGAGCCTGTGTTTGTATGTTGGTTTGTTTGTGTGTGTAGGTGTGCGAGTGTGTTTGACAGTGTTTAAGGGTGAGTGCGTGTGTGTCTGTAAGTGTTTGTGTGAGTAGGTGAGTGAGTGTGTGTGACCGGGTGATTGTGTGTGTGAATGAGTGTGAGTCTGTGTGTCTGTGTGTTTGTGGGTGTGTCTACATGTGTGTAGGTGTGTGACTGTTTATGGCACTGTGTCAATGCGCGTGAGTGCTCATGTGTCTGTGTGTGTGTGTGTGTGAGTTGGTGAGAGTGTCAGTGTGATTGGTAATGAGTGTGTGAGTATGTATATGAGTGTGTCATTGTGTTTGTGTGTGTGTGAGTGTGTTTTTGTTTAGGTCTGTGTGTGACATTGTGTGAGTCTATGTGGGAGTGCATTTCTGTCTGTGTGTGTGTGTGTCTGTGTGTAAGTGTGAGAGTGTGTTAGGGTGTTTGTGAGAGTGCAGGTGTGTGAGTGGGAGTGAGTGAATGTGTATATGTGTGGGTGACTGTGTGTGTGTGCATGTTTGTGCCTGACAGTCTGAATATGTGGGTGTTTCTGTGTGTAGGTGTGTGAGTGTGTGTGTGACATTGTGTGAGTGTGTGTGTGAGTGCAAGTGAATCTGTGTGTGTTGGTGTGTGAGTAGGTGTGCGAGAGCTTGTGGCAGTGTGTGAGAGTGTGTGTTTGAGACATTCTGAGCATGTGTGTTGGTGTCTCTGTGTGTGTAGATGTGTGAGTGCAGCAGTGTGTGAGTGTGTGAGTGGGAATGTGTCTGTGAGTGTGTGTGGGTGTGAGTGTGTTTCTTTGTGAAATTCTAGTTGTGTGAGTGGGAGTGATTGTGTGAGTGTGTATATAAGTGTGCGATTGTGTGTGAGTGTGTGTGATTGTGTGTGTGCCTATATGTGTGTGTGTCTATGTGTAGGTGCGTAATTGTGTGTGTGCAAAAGTGTGTGATAATGTGGGTGCTTCTGTGTGTAGGTGTGTGAATGTGTGAGTGTTTGTGAGAGTGTAGTTGTGTGAGTGTTTGTGTGTGTGTGAGTGTGTATACGGGTGTGTGATTGTGTCTGAGTTTTTGTGATTGTGTGTGAGAATGTGAGTGAATGTGTCTGTGTGTAGTTGTGTGATTGTGTGTGTGACATTGTGTGAGTGTGTGTGTGAGTGCATGTTTATCTGTGTGTGTTGGTGTGTGAGTAGGTGTGCGAGAGTTGTGGCAGTGTGTGAGAGTGTGTGTTTGAGACATTCTGAGAATGTGTGTTGGTTTCTCTGTGTGTGTAGATGAGTGAGTGCAGCAGTGTGTGAGTGTGTGAGTGCAAATGGGTCTGTGAGTGTGTGTTGGTGTGAGTGTGTTTCTTTGTGAAATTTTTGTTGTGTGAGTGGGAGTGAATGTGTGAGTGTGTATATAAGTGTGTGATTGTGTGGGAGTGTGTGTGATTGCTGTGATTATGTGTGTGTGCCTATATGTGTGTGCGTCTATGTGTAGGTGCGTAATTGTGTGTGAAAATGTGGGTGATTCTGTGTGTAGGTGTGTGAATGTGTGTGTTTGTGAGGGTGTAGTTGTGTGAGTGTTTGTGTGTGTGTGAGTGTGTATACGGGTGTGTGATTGTGTCTGAGTTTTTGTGATTGTGTGTGAGAATGTGAGTGAATGTGTCTGTGTGTATGTGTGTGAGTGTGTGAAACAGTGTCTCAGTCTTCGTGATTTTGTGTGGGTGTGTGAGAGTGTGTGTGAGCGTTTGAGTGTAGGTGTTTCTTTTTGAGGGCCTTTGTGGTTAATATATGTGTGTGTGAGTGTGTGTGTGTGTAAGTGTGAGTGGGAGTGAGAGTGGGAGTGTGTGTACGAGTGTGTTATTGTGTGTGATTGTGTTTGTGGGTTTGTTTCTGAGCGTCTTTGTGTGCAGGTGTGTGTGTCTGACGGTTTTAGTGTGGGTGTGAGTGCATGTGACTCTGTGAGAGTGTGTGTGTGTAGTTGTGTGAGTGGGAGTGAGTGTGTGAATGTGTATACGAATGGGTGATTGTGTGTGTGTGATTGTGTGTGAGAATGTGTGTGAGTGAGTCTGTGTGTGTAGGTGTGTGTTTGTGCCGAAATCTGTGTGATTGCGTGTGTTTGTGAGTGTGTGTGACAGTGTGTGTGAGTGTAGGAGTGTCTGAGTGCCTGTGTGATTTCTGTATGTGAGTGTGTGTGTGTTTGATGATGCGTTCGTTAGTGTGTGAGTAGGTGTGTTAGAGGGAGAGAGTGTGTATACGAGTGTGTGATTGTGTGTGAGTGATTTTGTCTGTGAGTGGGTGTGAGTGTGTCTGTGAGTGCAGGTGAGAGTGTGTGACTATTTGTGAGTGTGTGTGTGATTGCATGTGAGGCTGTGTTTGTGTGTTGTTTTGTTTGTGTGTGTAGGTGTGTGAGTGTGTTTGACAGTGTTTGAGTGAGTGTTAGTGCGTGTGTGTCTGTAAGTGTTTGTGTGAGTAGGTGTGTGAGTGTGTGTGACAGTGTGATTGTGTGTGTGAGTGCGTGTGAGTCTGTGTGTCTGTGTGTTTGTGATGTGTGTCTATATGTGTGTAGGTGTGTGACTCTTTATGGCACTGTGTCAATGTGCGTGAGTGCTCATGTGTCTGTGTGTGTGTGAGTTTGTGAGTGTGTAGGTGTGATTGGGAATGAGTGTGTGAGTGTGTATATGAGTGTGTCATTGTGTTTGTGTGTGTGTGTGAGTGTGTTTTTGTTTAGGTGTGTGTGTGACATTGTGTGAGTCTATGTGGGAGTGCATTTCTGTCTGAGTGTGTGTGTCTGTGTGTAAGTGTGAGAGTGTGTTAGGGTGTTTGTGAGAGTGCAGGTGTGTGAGTGGGAGTGAGTGAGTGAATGCGTATATGAGTGGGTGACTGTGTGTGTGCATGTGTGTGCCTGACAGTCTGAATATGTGGGTGTTTCTGTGTGTAGGTGTGTGAGTGAGTGTGTGACATTGTGTGAGTGTGTGTGTGACAATGTGTGAGTGTGTGTGAGTGCATATGAATCTGTGTGTGTGTGTGTGTGAGAAGGTGTGCGAGAGCTTGTGACAGTGTGTGAGTGTGTGTGTTTGTGACATTCTGAGATTGTGTGTTGGTGTCTCTGTGTGTGTAGATGTGTGAGTGCAGCAGTGTGTGAGTGTGTGAGTGGGAATGTGTCTGTGAGTGTGTGTGGGTGTGAGTGTGTTTTTTTTGAAATTCTAGTTGTGTGTGTGGGAGTGATTGTGTGTGTGTATATAAGTGTGCGTTTGTGTGTGAGTGTGTGTGATTGTGTGTATGTGTGTGTGACTATATGTGTGTGTGTCTATGTGTAGGTGCGTAATTGTGTGTGAGAATGTGGGTGCTTCTGTGTGTCGGTGTGTGAATGTGTGAGTGTGTTTGTGAGAGTGAAGTTGTGTGAGTGTTTGTGTGTGTGTGAGTGTGTATATGGTGTGTGATTGTGTCTGAGTTTTTGTGATTGTGTGTGAGAATGTGAGTGAAGGTGTCTGTGTGTATGTGTGTGAATGTGTGAAACAGTGTCTCAGTCTTCGTGATTTTGTGTGGGTGTGTGAGAGTGTGTGTGAGCGTTTGAGTGTAGGTGTTTCTTTTTGAGGGCCTTTGTGGTTAATATATGTGTGTGTGTGAGTGTGTGTGTGTGTAAGTGTGAGTGGGAGTGAGAGTGGGAGTGTGTGCACGAGTGTGTTGTGTGTGATTGTGTTTGTGGGTGAGTTTCTGAGCGTCTTTGTGTGCAGGTGTGTTTCTGACGGTTTTAGTGTGGGTGTGAGTGCATGTGACTCTGTGAGAGTGTGTGTGTGTAGTTGTGTGAGTGGGAGTGAGTGTGTGAATGTGTATACGATTGGGTGACTGTGTGTGAGTGTGTGTGATTGTGTGTGAGAATGTGTGTGTGTGAGTCTGTGTGTGTAGGTGTGTGATTGTGCCGAACTCTGTGTGATTGCGTGTGTTTGTGAGTGTGTGTGACAGTGTGTGTGAGTGTAGGAGTGTCTGAGTGCCTGTGTGATTTCTGTATGTGAGTGTGTGTGTGTTTGATGATGAGTTTTTTTTTGTGTGTGTAGGTGTGTTAGTGGGAGAGTGTGTGTATACGAGTGTGTGATTGTGTGTGAGTGTTTATGTCTGTGAGTGGGTGTGAGTGTGTCTGTGTGTGCAGGTGTGAGTGTGTCAGTATTTGTGAGTGTGTTTGTGATTGCATGTGAGCCTGTGTTTGTATGTTGGTTGGTTTGTGTGTGTAGGTGTGCGAGTGTGTTTGACAGTGTTTAAGGGTGAGTGCGTGTGTGTCTGTAAGTGTTTGTGTGAGTAAGTGAGTGAGTGTGTATGACCGGGTGATTGTGTGTGTGAATGAGTGTGAGTCTGTGTGTCTGTGTGTTTGTGGGTGTGTCTACATGTGTGTAGGTGTGTGACTGTTTATGGCACTGTGTCAATGCGCGTGAGTGCTCATGTGTCTGTGTGTGTGTGTGTGAGTTGGTGAGAGTGTAGGTGTGATTGTTAATGAGTGTGTGAGTATGTATATGAGTGTGTCATTGTGTTTGTGTGTGTGTGAGTGTGTTTTTATTTAGGTCTGTGTGTGACATTGTGTGAGTCTATGTGGGAGTGCATTTCTGTCTGAGTGTGTGTGTGTCTGTGTGTAAGTGTGAGAGTGTGTTAGGGTGTTTGTGAGAGTGCAGGGGTGTGAGTGGGAGGGAGTGAGTGAATGTGTATATGAGTGGGTGACTGTGTGTGTGTGCATGTTTGTGCCTGACAGTCTGAATATGTGGGTGTTTCTGTGTGTAGGTGTGTGAATGTGTGAGTGTGTTTGTGAGAGTGTAGTTGTGTGCGTGTTTGTGTGTGTGTGAGTGTGTATACTGGTGTGTGATTGTGTCGGAGTTTTTGTGATTGTTTGTGAGAATGTGAGTGAATGTGTCTGTGTGTATGTGTGTGAGTGTGTGAAACAGTGTCTCAGTCTTCGTGATTTTGTGTGGGTGTGTGAGAGTGTGTGTGAGCGTTTGAGTGTAGGTGTTTCTTTTTGAGGGACTTTGTGGTTAATATATGTGTGTGTGTGAGTGTGTGTGTGTGTAAGTGTGAGTGTGAGAGTGGGAGTGTGTGTACGAGTGTGTTATTGTGTGTGATTGTGTTTGTGGTTGAGTTTCTGAGCGTCTGTGTGCAGGTGTGTGTGTCTGAAAGTTTTAGTGTGGGTGTGAGTGCATGTGACTGTGAGAGTGTGTGTGTGTAGTTGTGTGAGTGGGAGTGAGTGTGTGAATGTGTATACGATTGGGTGACTGTGTGTGAGTGTGTGTGATTGTGTGTGAGAATGTGTGTGAGTGAGTCTGTGTGTGTAGGTGTGTGATTGTGCCGAACTCTGTGTGATTGCGGGTGTTTGTGAGTGTGTGTGACAGTGTGTGTGAGTGTAGGAGTGTCTGAGTGCCTGTGTGATTTCTGTATGTGAGTGTGTGTGTGTTTGATGATGCGTTTTTTTGTGTGTGTGTAGGTGTGTTAGTGGGAGAGTGTGTGTATACGAGTGTGTGATTGTGTGTGAGTGTTTATGTCTGTGAGTGGGTGTGAGTGTGTCTGTGTGTGCAGGTGTGAGTGTGTCAGTATTTGTGAGTGTGTTTGTGATTGCATGTGAGCCTGTGTTTGTATGTTGGTTTGTTTGTGTGTGTAGGTGTGCGAGTGTGTTTGACAGTGTTTAAGGGTGAGTGCGTGTGTGTCTGTAAGTGTTTGTGTGAGTAGGTGAGTGAGTGTGTGTGACCGGGTGATTGTGTGTGTGAATGAGTGTGAGTCTGTGTGTCTGTGTGTTTGTGGGTGTGTCTACATGTGTGTAGGTGTGTGACTGTTTATGGCACTGTGTCAATGCGCGTGAGTGCTCATGTGTCTGTGTGTGTGTGTGTGTGAGTTGGTGAGAGTGTCAGTGTGATTGGTAATGAGTGTGTGAGTATGTATATGAGTGTGTCATTGTGTTTGTGTGTGTGTGAGTGTGTTTTTGTTTAGGTCTGTGTGTGACATTGTGTGAGTCTATGTGGGAGTGCATTTCTGTCTGAGTGTGTGTGTGTCTGTGTGTAAGTGTGAGAGTGTGTTAGGGTGTTTGTGAGAGTGCAGGTGTGTGAGTGGGAGTGAGTGAATGTGTATATGTGTGGGTGACTGTGTGTGTGTGCATGTTTGTGCCTGACAGTCTGAATATGTGGGTGTTTCTGTGTGTAGGTGTGTGAGTGTGTGTGTGACATTGTGTGAGTGTGTGTGTGAGTGCAAGTGAATCTGTGTGTGTTGGTGTGTGAGTAGGTGTGCGAGAGCTTGTGGCAGTGTGTGAGAGTGTGTGTTTGAGACATTCTGAGCATGTGTGTTGGTGTCTCTGTGTGTGTAGATGTGTGAGTGCAGCAGTGTGTGAGTGTGTGAGTGGGAATGTGTCTGTGAGTGTGTGTGGGTGTGAGTGTGTTTCTTTGTGAAATTCTAGTTGTGTGAGTGGGAGTGATTGTGTGAGTGTGTATATAAGTGTGCGATTGTGTGTGAGTGTGTGTGATTGTGTGTGTGCCTATATGTGTGTGTGTCTATGTGTAGGTGCGTAATTGTGTGTGTGCAAAAGTGTGTGATAATGTGGGTGCTTCTGTGTGTAGGTGTGTGAATGTGTGAGTGTTTGTGAGAGTGTAGTTGTGTGAGTGTTTGTGTGTGTGTGAGTGTGTATATGGGTGTGTGATTGTGTCTGAGTTTTTGTGATTGTGTGTGAGAATGTGAGTGAATGTGTCTGTGTGTAGTTGTGTGATTGTGTGTGTGACATTGTGTGAGTGTGTGTGTGAGTGCATGTTTATCTGTGTGTGTTGGTGTGTGAGTAGGTGTGCGAGAGTTGTGGCAGTGTGTGAGAGTGTGTGTTTGAGACATTCTGAGAATGTGTGTTGGTTTCTCTGTGTGTGTAGATGAGTGAGTGCAGCAGTGTGTGAGTGTGTGAGTGCAAATGGGTCTGTGAGTGTGTGTTGGTGTGAGTGTGTTTCTTTGTGAAATTTTTGTTGTGTGAGTGGGAGTGAATGTGTGAGTGTGTATATAAGTGTGTGATTGTGTGGGAGTGTGTGTGATTGCTGTGATTATGTGTGTGTGCTTATATGTGTGTGCGTCTATGTGTAGGTGCGTAATTGTGTGTGAAAATGTGGGTGATTCTGTGTGTAGGTGTGTGAATGTGTGTGTTTGTGAGGGTGTAGTTGTGTGAGTGTTTGTGTGTGTGTGAGTGTGTATACGGGTGTGTGATTGTGTCTGAGTTTTTGTGATTGTGTGTGAGAATGTGAGTGAATGTGTCTGTGTGTATGTGTGTGAGTGTGTGAAACAGTGTCTCAGTCTTCGTGATTTTGTGTGGGTGTGTGAGAGTGTGTGTGAGCGTTTGAGTGTAGGTGTTTCTTTTTGAGGGCCTTTGTGGTTAATATATGTGTGTGTGTGAGTGTGTGTGTGTGTAAGTGTGAGTGGGAGTGAGAGTGGGAGTGTGTGTACGAGTGTGTTATTGTGTGTGATTGTGTTTGTGGTTGAGTTTCTGAGCGTCTGTGTGCAGGTGTGAGTGTCTGGGAGTTTTAGTGTGGGTGTGAGTGCATGTGACTCTGTGAGTGTGTGTGTGTGTAGTTGTGTGAGTGGGAGTGAGTGTGTGAATGTGTAGACGATTGGGTGATTGTGTGTGTGTGACTGTGTGTGAGAATGTGTGTGAGTGAGTCTGTGTGTGTAGGTGTGTGTTTGTGCCGAAATCTGTGTGATTGCGTGTGTTTGTGAGTGTGTGTGACAGTGTGTGTGAGTGTAGGAGTGTCTGAGTGTCTGTGTGATTTCTGTATGTGAGTGTGTGTGTTTGATGATGCGTTTGTTTGTGTGTGTGTAGGTGTGTTAGTGGGAGTGAGTGTGTATACGAGTGTGTGATTGTGTGTGAGTGTTTTTGTCTGTGAGTGGGTTTGAGTGTGTCTTTGTGTGCAGGATAGTGTGTGTGACTATTTGTGAGTGTGTGTGTGATTGCATGTGAGCCTGTGTTTGTGTGTTGTTTTGTTTGTGTGTGTAGGTGTGCGAGTGTGTTTGACAGTGTTTGAGTGAGTGTTAGTGCGTGTGTGTCTGTAAGTGTTTGTGTGAGTAGGTGTGTGAGTGTGTGTGACAGTGTGATTGTGTGTGTGAGTGCGTGTGAGTCTGTGTGTCTGTGTGTTTGTGATGTGTGTCTATATGTGTGTAGGTGTGTGACTCTTTATGGCACTGTGTCAATGTGCGTGAGTGCTCATGTGTCTGTGTGTGTGTGAGTTTGTGAGTGTGTAGGTGTGATTGGGAATGAGTGTGTGAGTGTGTATATGAGTGTGTCATTGTGTTTGTGTGTGTGTGTGAGTGTGTTTTTGTTTAGGTGTGTGTGTGACATTGTGTGAGTCTATGTGGGAGTGCATTTCTGTCTGAGTGTGTGTGTGTCTGTGTGTAAGTGTGAGAGTGTGTTAGGGTGTTTGTGAGAGTGCAGGTGTGTGAGTGGGAGTGAGTGAGTGAATGTGTATATGAGTGGGTGACTGTGTGTGTGCATGTGTGTGCCTGACAGTCTGAATATGTGGGTGTTTCTGTGTGTAGGTGTGTGAGTGTGTGTGTGACATTGTGTGAGTGTGTGTGTGACATTGTGTGAGTGTGTGTGAGTGCATATGAATCTGTGTGTGTTGGTGTGTGAAAAGGTGTGCGAGAGCTTGTTGCAGTGTGTGAGTGTGTGTGTTTGTGACATTCTGAGATTGTGTGTTGGAGTCTCTGTGTGTGTAGATGTGTGAGTGCAGCAGTGTGTGAGTGTGTGAGTGGGAATGTGTCTGTGAGTGTGTGTGGGTGTGAGTGTGTTTTTTTGAAATTCTAGTTGTGTGTGTGGGAGTGATTGTGTGTGTGTATATAAGTGTGCATTTGTGTGTGAGTGTGTGTGATTGTGTGTATGTGTGTGTGACTATATGTGTGTGTGTCTATGTGTAGGTGCGTAATTGTGTGTGAGAATGTGGGTGCTTCTGTGTGTAGGTGTGTGAATGTGTGTGTGTGTTTGTGAGAGTGAAGTTGTGTGAGTGTTTGTGTGTGTGTGAGTGTGTATACGGTGTGTGATTGTGTCTGAGTTTTTGTGATTGTGTGTGAGAATGTGAGTGAAGGTGTCTGTGTGTATGTGTGTGAATGTGTGAATCAGTGTCTCAGCCTTCGTGATTTTGTGTGGGTGTGTGAGAGTGTGTGTGAGCGTTTGGGTGTAGGTGTTTCTTTTTGAGGGCCTTTGTGGTTAATATATGTGTGTGTGTGTGTGTAAGTGTGAGTGGGAGTGAGAGTGGGAGTGTGTGCACGAGTGTGTTGTGTGTGATTGTGTTTGTGGGTGAGTTTCTGAGCGTCTTTGTGTGCAGGTGTGTGTGTCTGACGGTTTTAGTGTGGGTGTGAGTGCATGTGACTCTGTGAGAGTGTGTGTGTGTAGTTGTGTGAGTGGGAGAGAGTGTGTGAATGTGTATACGATTGGGTGACTGTGTGTGAGTGTGTGTGATTGTGTGTGAGAATGTGTGTGAGTGAGTCTGTGTGTGTAGGTGTGTGATTGTGCCGAAATCTGTGTGATTGTGTGTGTTTGTGAGGGTGTGTGACAGTGTGTGTGAGTGTAGGAGTGTCTGAGTGCCTGTGTGATTTCTGTATGTGAGTGTGTGTGTTTGATCATGCGTTTGTTAGTGTGTGTGTAGGTGTGTTAGTGGGAGAGAGTGTGTATTCGACTCTGTGATTGTGTGTCAGTGTTTTTGTCTGTGAGTGGGTGTGAGTGTGTCTGTGAGTGCAGGTGAGAGTGTGTGACTATTTGTGAGTGTGTGTGTGATTGCATGTGAGCCTGTGTTTGTGTGTTGTTTTGTTTGTGTGTGTAGGTGTGCGAGTGTGTTTGACAGTGTTTGAGTGAGTGTTAGTGCGTGTGTGTCTGTAAGTGTTTGTGTGAGTAGGGGTGTGAGTGTGTGTGACAGTGTGATTGTGTGTGTGAGTGCGTGTGAGTCTTTGTGTCTGTGTGTTTGTGAAGTGTGTCTATATGTGTGTAGGTGTGTGACTGTTTATGGCACTGTGTCAATGTGCGTGAGTGCTCATGTGTCTGTGTGTGTGAGTTTGTGAGAGTGTAAGTGTGATTGGGAATGAGTGTGTGAGTATGTATATGAGTGTGTCATTGTGTTTGTGTGTGTGTGAGTGTGTTTTTGTTTAGGTCTGTGTGTGACATTGTGAGTCTATGTGGGAGTGCATTTCTGTCTGAGTGTGTGTGTGTCTGTGTGTAAGTGTGAGAGTGTGTTAGGGTGTTTGTGAGAGTGCAGGTGTGTGAGTGGGAGTGAGTGAGTGAATGTGTATATGAGTGGGTGACTGTGTGTGTGTGCATGTGTGTTGCCTGACAGTCTGAATATGTGGGTGTTTCTGTGTGTAGGTGTGTGAGTGTGTGTGTGACATTGTGTGAGTGTGTGTGAGTGCATGTGAATCTGTGTGTGTTGGTGTGTGAGTAGGTGTGCGAGAGCTTGTGGCAGTGTGTGAGTGTGTGTGTTTGTGACATTCTCTGATTGTGTGTTGGTGTCTCGGTGTGTGTAGATGTGTGAGTGCAGCAGTGTGTGAGTGTGTGAGTGGGAATGTGTCTGTGAGTGTCTGTGGGTGTGAGTGTGTTACTTTTTGAAATTCTAGTTGTGTGAGTGGGAGAGATTGTGTGAGTGTGTATATAAGTGGGCGTTTGTGTGTGAGTGTGTGTGATTGTGTGTGAGTATATGTGTGTGTCTATGTGTAGGTGCGTAATTGTGTGTGTGCAAATGTGTGTGAGAATGTGGGTGCTTCTGTGTGTAGGTGTGTGAATGTGTGAGTGTTTGTGAGAGTGTAGTTGTGTGAGTGTTTGTGTGTGAGTGAGTGTGTATACGGGTGTGTGATTGTGTCTCTGTTTTTGTGATTGTGTGTGAGAATGTGAGTGAATGTGTCTGTGTGTATGTGTGTGAGTGTGTGAAACAGTGTCTCAGTCTTCGTGATTTTGTGTGGGTTTGTGAGAGTGTGTGTGAGCGTTTGAGTGTAGGTGTTTCTTTTTGAGGGACTTTGTGGTTAATATATGTGTGTGTGTGAGTGTGTGTGTGTGTAAGTGTGAGTGTGAGTGAGAGTGGGAGTGTGTGTACGAGTGTGTTATTGTGTGTGATTGTGTTTGTGGTTGAGTTTCTGAGCGTCTGTGTACAGGTGTGTGTGTCTGAAAGTTTTAGTGTGGGTGTGAGTGCATGTGACTGTGAGAGTGTGTGTGTGTAGTTGTGTGAGTGGGAGTGAGTGTGTGAATGTGTATACGATTGGGTGATTGTGTGTGTGTGTGATTGTGTGTGAGAATGTGTGTGAGTGAGTCTGTGTGTGTAGGTGTGTGATTGTGCCAAAATCTGTGTGATTGCATGTGTTTGTGAGTGTGTGTGACAGTGTGTGTGAGTGTAGGAGTGTCTGAGTGCCTGTGTGATTTCTGCATGTGAGTGTGTGTGTGTTTGATGATGCGTTTGTTTGTGTGTGTGTAGGTGTGTTAGTGGGAGAGAGTGTGTATACGAATCTGTGATTGTGTGTGAGTGTTTTTGTCTGAGTGGGTGTGAGTGTGTCTGTGTGTGCAGGTGAGGGTGTGTGACTATTTGTGAGTGTGTTTGTGATTGCATGTGAGCCTGTGTTTGTGTGATGGTTTGTTTGTGTGTGTAGGTGTGCGAGTGTGTTTGACAGTGTTTCAGTGTTAGTGCGTGTGTGTCTGTAAGTGTTTGTGTGAGTAGGTGTGTGAGTGTGTGTGTGAATGCGTGTGAGTCTGTGTGTCTGTGTGTTTGTGGGAGTGTCTACATGTGTGTAGGTGTGTGTCTGTTTATGGCACTGTGTCAATGTGCGTGAGTGCTCATGTGTCTGTGTGTGTGTGTGAGTTTGTGAGAGTGTAAGTGTGATTGGGAATGAGTGTGTGAGTATGTATATGAGTGTGTCATTGTGTTTGTGTGTGTGTGAGTGTGTTTTTGTTTAGGTCTGTGTGTGACATTGTGTGAGTCTATGTGGGAGTGCATTTCTGTCTGAGTGTGTGTGTCTGTGAGTAACGGTGAGAGTGTGTTAGGGTGTTTGTGAGAGTGCAGGTGTGTGAGTGGGAGTGAGTGAGTGAATGTGTATATGAGTGGGTGACTGTGTGTGTGTGCATGTTTGTGCCTGACAGTCTGAATATGTGGGTGTTTCTGTGTGTAGGTGTGTGAGTGTGTGTGTGACATTGTGTGAGTGTGTGTGTGAGTGCAAGTGAATCTGTGTGTGTTGGTGTGTGAGTAGGTGAGCGAGAGCTTGTGGCAGTTTGTGAGAGTGTGTGTTTGAGACATTCTGAGCATGTGTGTTGGTGTCTCTGTGTGTGTAGATGTGTGAGTGCAGCAGTGTGTGAGTGTGTGAGTGGGAATGTGTCTGTGAGTGTGTGTGGGTGTGAGTGTGTTTCTTTGTGAAATTCTAGTTGTGTGAGTGGGAGTGATTGTGTGAGTGTGTATATAAGTGTGCGATTGTGTGTGAGTGTGTGTGATGGTGTGTGTGCCTATATGTGTGTGTGTCTATGTGTAGGTGCGTAATTGTGTGTGTGCAAATGTGTGTGATAATGTGGGTGCTACTGTGTGTAGGTGTGTGAATGTGTGAGTGTTTGTGAGAGTGTAGTTGTGTGAGTGTTTGTGTGTGTGTGAGTGTGTATACGGGTGTGTGATTGTGTCTGAGTTTTTGTGATTGTGTGTGAGAATGTGAGTGAATGTGTCTGTGTGTATGTGTGTGAGTGTGTGAAACAGTGTCTCAGTCTTCGTGATTTTGTGTGGGTGTGTGAGAGTGTGTGTGAGCGTTTGAGTGTAGGTGTTTCTTTTTGAGGGCCTTTGTGGTTAATATATGTGTGTGTGTGAGTGTGTGTGTGTGTAAGTGTGAGTGGGAGTGAGAGTGGGAGTGTGTGTACGAGTGTGTTATTGTGTGTGATTGTGTTTGTGGGTTTGTTTCTGAGCGTCTTTGTGTGCAGGTGTGTGTGTCTGACGGTTTTAGTGTGGGTGTGAGTGCATGTGACTCTGTGAGAGTGTGTGTGTGTAGTTGTGTGAGTGGGAGTGAGTGTGTGAATGTGTATACGAATGGGTGATTGTGTGTGTGTGATTGTGTGTGAGAATGTGTGTGAGTGAGTCTGTGTGTGTAGGTGTGTGTTTGTGCCGAAATCTGTGTGATTGCGTGTGTTTGTGAGTGTGTGTGACAGTGTGTGTGAGTGTAGGAGTGTCTGAGTGCCTGTGTGATTTCTGTATGTGAGTGTGTGTGTGTTTGATGATGCGTTTGTTAGTGTGTGAGTAGGTGTGTTAGAGGGAGAGAGTGTGTATACGAGTGTGTGATTGTGTGTGAGTGATTTTGTCTGTGAGTGGGTGTGAGTGTGTCTGTGAGTGCAGGTGAGAGTGTGTGACTATTTGTGAGTGTGTGTGTGATTGCATGTGAGCCTGTGTTTGTGTGTTGTTTTGTTTGTGTGTGTAGGTGTGCGAGTGTGTTTGACAGTGTTTGAGTGAGTGTTAGTGCGTGTGTGTCTGTAAGTGTTTGTGTGAGTAGGTGTGTGACAGTGTGATTGTGTGTGTGAGTGCGTGTGAGTCTGTGTGTCTGTGTGTTTGTGATGTGTGTCTATATGTGTGTAGGTGTGTGACTCTTTATGGCACTGTGTCAATGTGCGTGAGTGCTCATGTGTCTGTGTGTGTGTGAGTTTGTGAGTGTGTAGGTGTGATTGGGAATGAGTGTGTGAGTGTGTATATGAGTGTGTCATTGTGTTTGTGTGTGTGTGTGAGTGTGTTTTTGTTTAGGTGTGTGTGTGACATTGTGTGAGTCTATGTGGGAGTGCATTTCTGTCTGAGTGTGTGTGTGTCTGTGTGTAAGTGTGAGAGTGTGTTAGGGTGTTTGTGAGAGTGCAGGTGTGTGAGTGGGAGTGAGTGAGTGAATGCGTATATGAGTGGGTGACTGTGTGTGTGCATGTGTGTGCCTGACAGTCTGAATATGTGGGTGTTTCTGTGTGTAGGTGTGTGAGTGAGTGTGTGATATTGTGTGAGTGTGTGTGTGACAATGTGTGAGTGTGTGTGAGAGCATATGAATCTGTGTGTGTTGGTGTGTGAAAAGGTGTGCGAGAGCTTGTGACAGTGTGTGAGTGTGTGTGTTTGTGACATTCTGAGATTGTGTGTTGGTGTCTCTGTGTGTGTAGATGTGTGAGTGCAGCAGTGTGTGAGTGTGTGAGTGGGAATGTGTCTGTGAGTGTGTGTGGGTGTGAGTGTGCTTTTTTTGAAATTCTAGTTGTGTGTGTGGGAGTGATTGTGTGTGTGTATATAAGTGTGCGTTTGTGTGTGAGTGTGTGTGATTGTGTGTATGTGTGTGTGACTATATGTGTGTGTGTCTATGTGTAGGTGCGTAATTGTGTGTGAGAATGTGGGTGCTTCTGTGTGTAGGTGTGTGAATGTGTGAGTGTGTTTGTGAGAGTGAAGTTGTGTGAGTGTTTGTGTGTGTGTGAGTGTGTATACGGTGTGTGATTGTGTCTGAGTTTTTGTGATTGTGTGTGAGAATGTGAGTGAAGGTGTCTGTGTGTATGTGTGTGAATGTGTGAAACAGTGTCTCAGTCTTCGTGATTTTGTGTGGGTGTGTGAGAGTGTGTGTGAGTGTTTGGGTGTAGGTGTTTCTTTTTGAGGGCCTTTGTGGTTAATATATGTGTGTGTGTGAGTGTGTGTGTGTGTAAGTGTGAGTGGGAGTGAGAGTGGGAGTGTGTGCACGAGTGTGTTGTGTGTGATTGTGTTTGTGGGTGAGTTTCTGAGCGTCTGTGTGGCAGGTGTGTGTGTCTGTTTTAGTGTGGGTGTGAGTGCATGTGACTCTGTGAGAGTGTGTGTGTGTAGTTGTGTGAGTGGGAGTGAGTGTGTGAATGTGTATACGATTGGGTGATTGTGTGTGTGTGTGATTGTGTGTGAGAATGTGTGTGAGTGAGTCTGTGTGTGTAGGTGTGTGTTTGTGCCGAAATCTGTGTGATTGCGTGTGTTTGTGAGTGTGTGTGACAGTGTGTGTGAGTGTAGGAGTGTCTGAGTGCCTGTGTGATTTCTGTATGTGAGTGTGTGTGTGTTTGATGATGCGTTTTTTTGTGTGTGTGTAGGTGTGTTAGTGATAGAGTGTGTGTATACGAGTGTGTGATTGTGTGTGAGTGTTTATGTCTGTGAGTGGGTGTGAGTGTGTCTGTGTGTGCAGGTGTGAGTGTGTCAGTATTTGTGAGTGTGTGTGTGATTGCATGTGAGCCTGTGTTTGTATGTTGGTTTGTTTGTGTGTGTAGGTGTGCGAGTGTGTTTGACAGTGTTTAAGGGTGAGTGCGTGTGTGTCTGTAAGTGTTTGTGTGAGTAGGTGAGTGAGTGTGTGTGACCGGGTGATTGTGTGTGTGAATGAGTGTGAGTCTGTGTGTCTGTGTGTTTGTGGGTGTGTCTACATGTGTGTAGGTGTGTGACTGTTTATGGCACTGTGTCAATGCGTGTGAGTGCTCATGTGTCTGTGTGTGTGTGTGTGAGTTGGTGAGAGTGTCAGTGTGATTGGTAATGAGTGTGTGAGTATGTATATGAGTGTGTCATTGTGTTTGTGTGTGTGTGATTGTGTTTTTGTTTAGGTCTGTGTGTGACATTGTGTGAGTCTATGTGGGAGTGCATTTCTGTCTGAGTGTGTGTGTGTCTGTGTGTAAGTGTGAGAGTGTGTTAGGGTGTTTGTGAGAGTGCAGGTGTGTGAGTGGGAGTGAGTGAGTGAATGTGTATATGAGTGGGTGACTGTGTGTGTGTGCATGTGTGTGCCTGACAGTCTGAATATGTGGGTGTTTCTGTGTGTATGTGTGTGAGTGTGTGTGTGAGTGCAAGTGAATCTGTGTGTGTTGGTGTGTGAGTAGGTGTGCGAGAGCTTGTGGCAGTGTGTGAGAGTGTGTGTTTGAGACATTCTGAGCATGTGTGTTGGTGTCTCTGTGTGTGTAGATGTGTGAGTGCAGCAGTGTGTGAGTGTGTGAGTGGGAATGTGTCTGTGAGTGTGTGTGGGTGTGAGTGTGTTTCCTTGTGAAATTCTAGTTGTGTGAGTGGGAGTGATTGTGTGAGTGTGTATATAAGTGTGCGATTGTGTGTGAGTGTGTGTGATTGTGTGTGTGCCTATATGTGTGTGTGTCTATGTGTAGGTGCGTAATTGTGTGTGTGCAAATGTGTGTGATAATGTGGGTGCTTCTGTGTGTAGGTGTGTGAATGTGTGAGTGTTTGTGAGAGTGTAGTTGTGTGAGTGTTTGTGTGTGTGTGAGTGTGTATACGGGTGTGTGATTGTGTCTGAGTTTTTGTGATTGTGTGTGAGAATGTGAGTGAATGTGTCTGTGTGTATGTGTGTGAGTGTGTGGAACAGTGTCTCAGTCTTCGTGATTTTGTGTGGGTGTGTGAGAGTGTGTGTGAGCGTTTGAGTGTAGGTGTTTCTTTTTGAGGGCCTTTGTGGTTAATATATGTGTGTGTGTGAGTGTGTGTGTGTGTAAGTGGGAGTGGGAGTGAGAGTGGGAGTGTGTGTACGAGTGTGTTATTGTGTGTGATTGTGTTTGTGGGTTTGTTTCTGAGCGTCT
The DNA here is from genome assembly GCF_030020395.1 of Manis pentadactyla. Lineage (NCBI taxonomy): Eukaryota > Metazoa > Chordata > Mammalia > Pholidota > Manidae > Manis > Manis pentadactyla. The sequence goes on from NC_080024.1 coordinate 73,909,569, forward strand.
TTGTGTGCAGGTGTGTGTGTCTGACGGTTTTAGTGTGGGTGTGAGTGCATGTGACTCTGTGAGAGTGTGTGTGTGTAGTTGTGTGAGTGGGAGTGAGTGTGTGAATGTGTATACGAATGGGTGATTGTGTGTGTGTGATTGTGTGTGAGAATGTGTGTGAGTGAGTCTGTGTGTGTAGGTGTGTGTTTGTGCCGAAATCTGTGTGATTGCGTGTGTTTGTGAGTGTGTGTGACAGTGTGTGTGAGTGTAGGAGTGTCTGAGTGCCTGTGTGATTTCTGTATGTGAGTGTGTGTGTGTTTGATGATGCGTTTGTTAGTGTGTGAGTAGGTGTGTTAGAGGGAGGGAGTGTGTATACGAGTGTGTGATTGTGTGTGAGTGATTTTGTCTGTGAGTGGGTGTGAGTGTGTCTGTGAGTGCAGGTGAGAGTGTGTGACTATTTGTGAGTGTGTGTGTGATTGCATGTGAGCCTGTGTTTGTGTGTTGTTTTGTTTGTGTGTGTAGGTGTGCGAGTGTGTTTGACAGTGTTTGAGTGAGTGTTAGTGCGTGTGTGTCTGTAAGTGTTTGTGTGAGTAGGTGTGTGAGTGTGTGTGACAGTGTGATTGTGTGTGTGAGTGCGTGTGAGTCTGTGTGTCTGTGTGTTTGTGATGTGTGTCTATATGTGTGTAGGTGTGTGACTCTTTATGGCACTGTGTCAATGTGCGTGAGTGCTCATGTGTCTGTGTGTGTGTGAGTTTGTGAGTGTGTAGGTGTGATTGGGAATGAGTGTGTGAGTGTGTATATGAGTGTGTCATTGTGTTTGTGTGTGTGTGTGAGTGTGTTTTTGTTTAGGTGTGTGTGTGACATTGTGTGAGTCTATGTGGGAGTGCATTTCTGTCTGAGTGTGTGTGTGTCTGTGTGTAAGTGTGAGAGTGTGTTAGGGTGTTTGTGAGAGTGCAGGTGTGTGAGTGGGAGTGAGTGAGTGAATGTGTATATGAGTGGGTGACTGTGTGTGTGCATGTGTGTGCCTGACAGTCTGAATATGTGGGTGTTTCTGTGTGTAGGTGTGTGAGTGAGTGTGTGACATTGTGTGAGTGTGTGTGTGACAATGTGTGAGTGTGTGTGAGTGCATATGAATCTGTGTGTGTTGGTGTGTGAAAAGGTGTGCGAGAGCTTGTGACAGTGTGTGAGTGTGTGTGTTTGTGACATTCTGAGATTGTGTGTTGGTGTCTCTGTGTGTGTAGATGTGTGAGTGCAGCAGTGTGTGAGTGTGTGAGTGGGAATGTGTCTGTGAGTGTGTGTGGGTGTGAGTGTGTTTTTTTTGAAATTCTAGTTGTGTGTGTGGGAGTGATTGTGTGTGTGTATATAAGTGTGTGTTTGTGTGTGAGTGTGTGAAACAGTGTCTCAGTCTTCGTGATTTTGTGTGGGTGTGTGAGAGTGTGTGTGAGCGTTTGGGTGTAGGTGTTTCTTTTTGAGGGCCTTTGTGGTTAATATATGTGTGTGTGAGTGTGTGTGTGTGTAAGTGTGAGTGGGAGTGAGAGTGGGAGTGTGTGCACGAGTGTGTTGTGTGTGATTGTGTTTGTGGGTGAGTTTCTGAGCGTCTTTGTGTGCAGGTGTGTTTCTGACGGTTTTAGTGTGGGTGTGAGTGCATGTGACTCTGTGAGAGTGTGTGTGTGTAGTTGTGTGAGTGGGAGTGAGTGTGTGAATGTGTATACGATTGGGTGACTGTGTGTGAGTGTGTGTGATTGTGTGTGAGAATGTGTGTGAGTGAGTCTGTGTGTGTAGGTGTGTGATTGTGCCGAAATCTGTGTGATTGCGTGTGTTTGTGAGTGTGTGTGACAGTGTGTGTGAGTGTAGGAGTGTCTGAGTGCCTGTGTGATTTCTGTATGTGAGTGTGTGTGTGTTTGATGATGCGTTTTTTTTTGTGTGTGTAGGTGTGTTAGTGGGAGAGTGTGTGTATACGAGTGTGTGATTGTGTGTGAGTGTTTATGTCTGTGAGTGGGTGTGAGTGTGTCTGTGTGTGCAGGTGTGAGTGTGTCAGTATTTGTGAGTGTGTTTGTGATTGCATGTGAGCCTGTGTTTGTATGTTGGTTTGTTTGTGTGTGTAGGTGTGCGAGTGTGTTTGACAGTGTTTAAGGGTGAGTGCGTGTGTGTCTGTAAGTGTTTGTGTGAGTAGGTGAGTGAGTGTGTGTGACCGGGTGATTGTGTGTGTGAATGAGTGTGAGTCTGTGTGTCTGTGTGTTTGTGGGTGTGTCTACATGTGTGTAGGTGTGTGACTGTTTATGGCACTGTGTCAATGCGCGTGAGTGCTCATGTGTCTGTGTGTGTGTGTGAGTTGGTGAGAGTGTCAGTGTGATTGGTAATGAGTGTGTGAGTATGTATATGAGTGTGTCATTGTGTTTGTGTGTGTGAGTGTGTTTTTGTTTAGGTCTGTGTGTGACATTGTGTGAGTCTATGTGGGAGTGCATTTCTGTCTGAGTGTGTGTGTGTCTGTGAGTAACGGTGAGAGTGTGTTAGGGTGTTTGTGAGAGTGCAGGTGTGTGAGTGGGAGTGAGTGAGTGAATGTGTATATGAGTGGGTGACTGTGTGTGTGTGCATGTTTGTGCCTGACAGTCTGAATATGTGGGTGTTTCTGTGTGTAGATGTGTGAGTGTGTGTGACATTGTGTGAGTGTGTGTGTGAGTGCAAGTGAATCTGTGTGTGTTGGTGTGTGAGTAGGTGAGCGAGAGCTTGTGGCAGTGTGTGAGAGTGTGTGTTTGAGACATTCTGAGCATGTGTGTTGGTGTCTCTGTGTGTGTAGATGTGTGAGTGCAGCAGTGTGTGAGTGTGTGAGTGGGAATGTGTCTGTGAGTGTGTGTGGGTGTGAGTGTGTTTCTTTGTGAAATTCTAGTTGTGTGTGTGGGAGTGATTGTGTGAGTGTGTATATAAGTGTGCGATTGTGTGTGAGTGTGTGTGATTGTGTGTGTGCATATATGTGTGTGTGTCTATGTGTAGGTGCGTAATTGTGTGTGTGCAAATGTGTGTGATAATGTGGGTGCTTCTGTGTGTAGGTGTGTGAATGTGTGAGTGTTTGTGAGAGTGTAGTTGTGTGAGTGTTTGTGTGTGTGTGAGTGTGTATACGGGTGTGTGATTGTGTCTGAGTTTTTGTGATTGTGTGTGAGAATGTGAGTGAATGTGTCTGTGTGTATGTGTGTGAGTGTGTGGAACAGTGTCTCAGTCTTCGTGATTTTGTGTGGGTGTGTGAGAGTGTGTGTGAGCGTTTGAGTGTAGGTGTTTCTTTTTGAGGGCCTTTGTGGTTAATATATGTGTGTGTGTGAGTGTGTGTGTGTGTAAGTGTGAGTGGGAGTGAGAGTGGGAGTGTGTGTACGAGTGTGTTATTGTGTGTGATTGTGTTTGTGGGTTTGTTTCTGAGCGTCTTTGTGTGCAGGTGTGTGTGTCTGACGGTTTTAGTGTGGGTGTGAGTGCATGTGACTCTGTGAGAGTGTGTGTGTGTAGTTGTGTGAGTGGGAGTGAGTGTGTGAATGTGTATACGAATGGGTGATTGTGTGTGTGTGATTGTGTGTGAGAATGTGTGTGAGTGAGTCTGTGTGTGTAGGTGTGTGTTTGTGCCGAAATCTGTGTGATTGCGTGTGTTTGTGAGTGTGTGTGACAGTGTGTGTGAGTGTAGGAGTGTCTGAGTGCCTGTGTGATTTCTGTATGTGAGTGTGTGTGTGTTTGATGATGCGTTTGTTAGTGTGTGTGTAGGTGTGTTAGTGGGAGAGAGTGTGTATACGAGTGTGTGATTGTGTGTGAGTGATTTTGTCTGTGAGTGGGTGTGAGTGTGTCTGTGAGTGCAGGTGAGAGTGTGTGACTATTTGTGAGTGTGTGTGTGATTGCATGTGAGCCTGTGTTTGTGTGTTGTTTTGTTTGTGTGTGTAGGTGTGCGAGTGTGTTTGACAGTGTTTGAGTGAGTGTTAGTGCGTGTGTGTCTGTAAGTGTTTGTGTGAGTAGGTGTGTGAGTGTGTGTGACAGTGTGATTGTGTGTGTGAGTGCGTGTGAGTCTGTGTGTCTGTGTGTTTGTGATGTGTGTCTATATGTGTGTAGGTGTGTGACTCTTTATGGCACTGTGTCAATGTGCGTGAGTGCTCATGTGTCTGTGTGTGTGTGAGTTTGTGAGTGTGTAGGTGTGATTGGGAATGAGTGTGTGAGTGTGTATATGAGTGTGTCATTGTGTTTGTGTGTGTGTGAGTGTGTTTTTGTTTAGGTGTGTGTGTGACATTGTGTGAGTCTATGTGGGAGTGCATTTCTGTCTGAGTGTGTGTGTGTCTGTGTGTAAGTGTGAGAGTGTGTTAGGGTGTTTGTGAGAGTGCAGGTGTGTGAGTGGGAGTGAGTGAGTGAATGTGTATATGAGTGGGTGACTGTGTGTGTGCATGTGTGTGCCTGACAGTCTGAATATGTGGGTGTTTCTGTGTGTAGGTGTGTGAGTGAGTGTGTGACATTGTGTGAGTGTGTGTGTGACAATGTGTGAGTGTGTGTGAGTGCATATGAATCTGTGAGTGTTGGTGTGTGAAAAGGTGTGCGAGAGCTTGTGGCAGTGTGTGAGTGTGTGTGTTTGTGACATTCTGAGATTGTGTGTTGGTGTCTCTGTGTGTGTAGATGTGTGAGTGCAGCAGTGTGTGAGTGTGTGAGTGGGAATGTGTCTGTGAGTGTGTGTGGGTGTGAGTGTGTTTTTTTTGAAATTCTAGTTGTGTGTGTGGGAGTGATTGTGTGTGTGTATATAAGTGTGCGTTTGTGTGTGAGTGTGTGTGATTGTGTGTATGTGTGTGTGACTATATGTGTGTGTGTCTATGTGTAGGTGCGTAATTGTGTGTGAGAATGTGGGTGCTTCTGTGTGTAGGTGTGTGAATGTGTGTGTGTGTTTGTGAGAGTGAAGTTGTGTGAGTGTTTGTGTGTGTGTGAGTGTGTATACGGTGTGTGATTGTGTCTGAGTTTTTGTGATTGTGTGTGAGAATGTGAGTGAAGGTGTCTGTGTGTATGTGTGTGAATGTGTGAAACAGTGTCTCAGTCTTCGTGATTTTGTGTGGGTGTGTGAGAGTGTGTGTGAGCGTTTGGGTGTAGGTGTTTCTTTTTGAGGGCCTTTGTGGTTAATATATGTGTGTGTGTGAGTGTGTGTGTGTAAGTGTGAGTGGGAGTGAGAGTGGGAGTGTGTGCACGAGTGTGTTGTGTGTGATTGTGTTTGTGGGTGAGTTTCTGAGCGTCTTTGTGTGCAGGTGTGTTTCTGACGGTTTTAGTGTGGGTGTGAGTGCATGTGACTCTGTGAGAGTGTGTGTGTGTAGTTGTGTGAGTGGGAGTGAGTGTGTGAATGTGTATACGATTGGGTGACTGTGTGTGAGTGTGTGTGATTGTGTGTGAGAATGTGTGTGAGTGAGTCTGTGTGTGTAGGTGTGTGATTGTGCCGAACTCTGTGTGATTGCGTGTGTTTGTGAGTGTGTGTGACAGTGTGTGTGAGTGTAGGAGTGTCTGAGTGCCTGTGTGATTTCTGTATGTGAGTGTGTGTGTGTTTGATGATGAGTTTTTTTTGTGTGTGTAGGTGTGTTAGTGGGAGAGTGTGTGTATACGAGTGTGTGATTGTGTGTGAGTGTTTATGTCTGTGAGTGGGTGTGAGTGTGTCTGTGTGTGCAGGTGTGAGTGTGTCAGTATTTGTGAGTGTGTTTGTGATTGCATGTGAGCCTGTGTTTGTATGTTGGTTTGTTTGTGTGTGTAGGTGTGCGAGTGTGTTTGACAGTGTTTAAGGGTGAGTGCGTGTGTGTCTGTAAGTGTTTGTGTGAGTAGGTGAGTGAGTGTGTGTGACCGGGTGATTGTGTGTGTGAATGAGTGTGAGTCTGTGTGTCTGTGTGTTTGTGGGTGTGTCTACATGTGTGTAGGTGTGTGACTGTTTATGGCACTGTGTCAATGCGCGTGAGTGCTCATGTGTCTGTGTGTGTGTGTGTGAGTTGGTGAGAGTGTCAGTGTGATTGGTAATGAGTGTGTATGTATATGAGTGTGTCATTGTGTTTGTGTGTGTGTGAGTGTGTTTTTGTTTAGGTCTGTGTGTGACATTGTGTGAGTCTATGTGGGAGTGCATTTCTGTCTGAGTGTGTGTGTGTCTGTGAGTAACGGTGAGAGTGTGTTAGGGTGTTTGTGAGAGTGCAGGTGTGTGAGTGGGAGTGAGTGAGTGAATGTGTATATGAGTGGGTGACTGTGTGTGTGTGCATGTGTGTGCCTGACAGTCTGAATATGTGGGTGTTTCTGTGTGTAGGTGTGTGAGTGAGTGTGTGACATTGTGTGAGTGTGTGTGTGACAATGTGTGAGTGTGTGTGAGTGCATATGAATCTGTGTGTGTTGGTGTGTGAAAAGGTGTGCGAGAGCTTGTGGCAGTGTGTGAGTGTGTGTGTTTGTGACATTCTGAGATTGTGTGTTGGTGTCTCTGTGTGTGTAGATGTGTGAGTGCAGCAGTGTGTGAGTGTGTGAGTGGGAATGTGTCTGTGAGTGTGTGTGGGTGTGAGTGTGTTTTTTTTGAAATTATAGTTGTGTGTGTGGGAGTGATTGTGTGTGTGTATATAAGTGTGTGTTTGTGTGTGAGTGTGTGTGATTGTGTGTATGTGTGTGTGACTATATGTGTGTGTGTCTATGTGTAGGTGCGTAATTGTGTGTGAGAATGTGGGTGCTTCTGTGTGTAGGTGTGTGAATGTGTGAGTGTGTTTGTGAGAGTGAAGTTGTGTGAGTGTTTGTGTGTGTGTGAGTGTGTATACGGTGTGTGATTGTGTCTGAGTTTTTGTGATTGTGTGTGAGAATGTGAGTGAAGGTGTCTGTGTGTATGTGTGTGAATGTGTGAAACAGTGTCTCAGTCTTCGTGATTTTGTGTGGGTGTGTGAGAGTGTGTGTGAGCGTTTGGGTGTAGGTGTTTCTTTTTGAGGGCCTTTGTGGTTAATATATGTGTGTGTGTGAGTGTGTGTGTGTGTAAGTGTGAGTGGGAGTGAGAGTGGGAGTGTGTGCACGAGTGTGTTGTGTGTGATTGTGTTTGTGGGTGAGTTTCTGAGCGTCTTTGTGTGCAGGTGTGTTTCTGACGGTTTTAGTGTGGGTGTGAGTGCATGTGACTCTGTGAGAGTGTGTGTGTGTAGTTGTGTGAGTGGGAGTGAGTGTGTGAATGTGTATACGATTGGGTGACTGTGTGTGAGTGTGTGTGATTGTGTGTGAGAATGTGTGTGAGTGAGTCTGTGTGTGTAGGTGTGTGATTGTGCCGAACTCTGTGTGATTGCGTGTGTTTGTGAGTGTGTGTGACAGTGTGTGTGAGTGTAGGAGTGTCTGAGTGCCTGTGTGATTTCTGTATGTGAGTGTGTGTGTGTTTGATGATGAGTTTATTTTGTGTGTGTAGGTGTGTTAGTGGGAGAGTGTGTGTATACGAGTGTGTGATTGTGTGTGAGTGTTTATGTCTGTGAGTGGGTGTGAGTGTGTCTGTGTGTGCAGGTGTGAGTGTGTCAGTATTTGTGAGTGTGTTTGTGATTGCATGTGAGCCTGTGTTTGTATGTTGGTTTGTTTGTGTGTGTAGGTGTGCGAGTGTGTTTGACAGTGTTTAAGGGTGAGTGCGTGTGTGTCTGTAAGTGTTTGTGTGAGTAGGTGAGTGAGTGTGTGTGACCGGGTGATTGTGTGTGTGAATGAGTGTGAGTCTGTGTGTCTGTGTGTTTGTGGGTGTGTCTACATGTGTGTAGGTGTGTGACTGTTTATGGCACTGTGTCAATGCGCGTGAGTGCTCATGTGTCTGTGTGTGTGTGTGTGAGTTGGTGAGAGTGTCAGTGTGATTGGTAATGAGTGTGTATGTATATGAGTGTGTCATTGTGTTTGTGTGTGTGTGAGTGTGTTTTTGTTTAGGTCTGTGTGTGACATTGTGTGAGTCTATGTGGGAGTGCATTTCTGTCTGAGTGTGTGTGTGTCTGTGAGTAACGGTGAGAGTGTGTTAGGGTGTTTGTGAGAGTGCAGGTGTGTGAGTGGGAGTGAGTGAGTGAATGTGTATATGAGTGGGTGACTGTGTGTGTGTGCATGTTTGTGCCTGACAGTCTGAATATGTGGGTGTTTCTGTGTGTAGGTGTGTGAGTGAGTGTGTGACATTGTGTGAGTGTGTGTGTGACATTGTGTGAGTGTGTGTGTGAGTGCAAGTGAATCTGTGTGTGTTGGTGTGTGAGTAGGTGAGCGAGAGCTTGTGGCAGTGTGTGAGAGTGTGTGTTTGAGACATTCTGAGCATGTGTGTTGGTGTCTCTGTGTGTGTAGATGTGTGAGTGCAGCAGTGTGTGAGTGTGTGAGTGGGAATGTGTCTGTGAGTGTGTGTGGGTGTGAGTGTGTTTTTTTTGAAATTATAGTTGTGTGTGTGGGAGTGATTGTGTGTGTGTATATAAGTGTGTGTTTGTGTGTGAGTGTGTGTGATTGTGTGTATGTGTGTGTGACTATATGTGTGTGTGTCTATGTGTAGGTGCGTAATTGTGTGTGAGAATGTGGGTGCTTCTGTGTGTAGGTGTGTGAATGTGTGAGTGTGTTTCTGAGAGTGAAGTTGTGTGAGTGTTTGTGTGTGTGAGTGTGTATACGGTGTGTGATTGTGTCTGAGTTTTTGTGATTGTGTGTGAGAATGTGAGTGAAGGTGTCTGTGTGTATGTGTGTGAATGTGTGAAACAGTGTCTCAGTCTTCGTGATTTTGTGTGGGTGTGTGAGAGTGTGTGTGAGCGTTTGGGTGTAGGTGTTTCTTTTTGAGGGCCTTTGTGGTTAATATATGTGTGTGTGTGAGTGTGTGTGTGTGTAAGTGTGAGTGGGAGTGAGAGTGGGAGTGTGTGCACGAGTGTGTTGTGTGTGATTGTGTTTGTGGGTGAGTTTCTGAGCGTCTTTGTGTGCAGGTGTGTTTCTGACGGTTTTAGTGTGGGTGTGAGTGCATGTGACTCTGTGAGAGTGTGTGTGTGTAGTTGTGTGAGTGGGAGTGAGTGTGTGAATGTGTATACGATTGGGTGACTGTGTGTGAGTGTGTGTGATTGTGTGTGAGAATGTGTGTGAGTGAGTCTGTGTGTGTAGGTGTGTGATTGTGCCGAAATCTGTGTGATTGCGTGTGTTTGTGAGTGTGTGTGACAGTGTGTGTGAGTGTAGGAGTGTCTGAGTGCCTGTGTGATTTCTGTATGTGAGTGTGTGTGTGTTTGATGATGCGTTTTTTTGTGTGTGTGTAGGTGTGTTAGTGGGAGAGTGTGTGTATACGAGTGTGTGATTGTGTGTGAGTGTTTATGTCTGTGAGTGGGTGTGAGTGTGTCTGTGTGTGCAGGTGTGAGTGTGTCAGTATTTGTGAGTGTGTTTGTGATTGCATGTGAGCCTGTGTTTGTATGTTGGTTTGTTTGTGTGTGTAGGTGTGCGAGTGTGTTTGACAGTGTTTAAGGGTGAGTGCGTGTGTGTCTGTAAGTGTTTGTGTGAGTAGGTGAGTGAGTGTGTGTGACCGGGTGATTGTGTGTGTGAATGAGTGTGAGTCTGTGTGTCTGTGTGTTTGTGGGTGTGTCTACATGTGTGTAGGTGTGTGACTGTTTATGGCACTGTGTCAATGCGCGTGAGTGCTCATGTGTCTGTGTGTGTGTGTGAGTTGGTGAGAGTGTCAGTGTAATTGGTAATGAGTGTGTGAGTATGTATATGAGTGTGTCATTGTGTTTGTGTGTGTGTGAGTGTGTTTTTGTTTAGGTCTGTGTGTGACATTGTGTGAGTCTATGTGGGAGTGCATTTCTGTCTGAGTGTGTGTGTGTCTGTGAGTAACGGTGAGAGTGTGTTAGGGTGTTTGTGAGAGTGCAGGTGTGTGAGTGGGAGTGAGTGAGTGAATGTGTATATGAGTGGGTGACTGTGTGTGTGTGCATGTTTGTGCCTGACAGTCTGAATATGTGGGTGTTTCTGTGTGTAGGTGTGTGAGTGTGTGTGTGACATTGTGTGAGTGTGTGTGTGAGTGCAAGTGAATCTGTGTGTGTTGGTGTGTGAGTAGGTGAGCGAGAGCTTGTGGCAGTGTGTGAGAGTGTGTGTTTGAGACATTCTGAGCATGTGTGTTGGTGTCTCTGTGTGTGTAGATGTGTGAGTGCAGCAGTGTGTGAGTGTGTGAGTGGGAATGTGTCTGTGAGTGTGTGTGGGTGTGAGTGTGTTTCTTTGTGAAATTCTAGTTGTGTGTGTGGGAGTGATTGTGTGAGTGTGTATATAAGTGTGCGATTGTGTGTGAGTGTGTGTGATTGTGTGTGTGCCTATATGTGTGTGTGTCTATGTGTAGGTGCGTAATTGTGTGTGTGCAAATGTGTGTGATAATGTGGGTGCTTCTGTGTGTAGGTGTGTGAATGTGTGAGTGTTTGTGAGAGTGTAGTTGTGTGAGTGTTTGTGTGTGTGTGAGTGTGTATACGGGTGTGTGATTGTGTCTGAGTTTTTGTGATTGTGTGTGAGAATGTGAGTGAATGTGTCTGTGTGTATGTGTGTGAGTGTGTGGAACAGTGTCTCAGTCTTCGTGATTTTGTGTGGGTGTGTGAGAGTGTGTGTGAGCGTTTGAGTGTAGGTGTTTCTTTTTGAGGGCCTTTGTGGTTAATATATGTGTGTGTGTGAGTGTGTGTGTGTGTAAGTGTGAGTGGGAGTGAGAGTGGGAGTGTGTGTACGAGTGTGTTATTGTGTGTGATTGTGTTTGTGGGTTTGTTTCTGAGCGTCTTTGTGTGCAGGTGTGTGTGTCTGACGGTTTTAGTGTGGGTGTGAGTGCATGTGACTCTGTGAGAGTGTGTGTGTGTAGTTGTGTGAGTGGGAGTGAGTGTGTGAATGTGTATACGAATGGGTGATTGTGTGTGTGTGATTGTGTGTGAGAATGTGTGTGAGTGAGTCTGTGTGTGTAGGTGTGTGTTTGTGCCGAAATCTGTGTGATTGCGTGTGTTTGTGAGTGTGTGTGACAGTGTGTGTGAGTGTAGGAGTGTCTGAGTGCCTGTGTGATTTCTGTATGTGAGTGTGTGTGTGTTTGATGATGCGTTTGTTAGTGTGTGTAGGTGTGTTAGTGGGAGAGAGTGTGTATACGAGTGTGTGATTGTGTGTGAGTGATTTTGTCTGTGAGTGGGTGTGAGTGTGTCTGTGAGTGCAGGTGAGAGTGTGTGACTATTTGTGAGTGTGTGTGTGATTGCATGTGAGCCTGTGTTTGTGTGTTGTTTTGTTTGTGTGTGTAGGTGTGCGAGTGTGTTTGACAGTGTTTGAGTGAGTGTTAGTGCGTGTGTGTCTGTAAGTGTTTGTGTGAGTAGGTGTGTGAGTGTGTGTGACAGTGTGATTGTGTGTGTGAGTGCGTGTGAGTCTGTGTGTCTGTGTGTTTGTGATGTGTGTCTATATGTGTGTAGGTGTGTGACTCTTTATGGCACTGTGTCAATGTGCGTGAGTGCTCATGTGTCTGTGTGTGTGTGAGTTTGTGAGTGTGTAGGTGTGATTGGGAATGAGTGTGTGAGTGTGTATATGAGTGTGTCATTGTGTTTGTGTGTGTGTGAGTGTGTTTTTGTTTAGGTGTGTGTGTGACATTGTGTGAGTCTATGTGGGAGTGCATTTCTGTCTGAGTGTGTGTGTGTCTGTGTGTAAGTGTGAGAGTGTGTTAGGGTGTTTGTGAGAGTGCAGGTGTGTGAGTGGGAGTGAGTGAGTGAATGTGTATATGAGTGGGTGACTGTGTGTGTGCATGTGTGTGCCTGACAGTCTGAATATGTGGGTGTTTCTGTGTGTAGGTGTGTGAGTGAGTGTGTGACATTGTGTGAGTGTGTGTGTGACAATGTGTGAGTGTGTGTGAGTGCATATGAATCTGTGTGTGTTGGTGTGTGAAAAGGTGTGCGAGAGCTTGTGGCAGTGTGTGAGTGTGTGTGTTTGTGACATTCTGAGATTGTGTGTTGGTGTCTCTGTGTGTGTAGATGTGTGAGTGCAGCAGTGTGTGAGTGTGTGAGTGGGAATGTGTCTGTGAGTGTGTGTGGGTGTGAGTGTGTTTTTTTTGAAATTCTAGTTGTGTGTGTGGGAGTGATTGTGTGTGTGTATATAAGTGTGCGTTTGTGTGTGAGTGTGTGTGATTGTGTGTATGTGTGTGTGACTATATGTGTGTGTGTCTATGTGTAGGTGCGTAATTGTGTGTGAGAATGTGGGTGATTCTGTGTGTAGGTGTGTGAATGTGTGTGTGTGTTTGTGAGAGTGAAGTTGTGTGAGTGTTTGTGTGTGTGTGAGTGTGTATACGGTGTGTGATTGTGTCTGAGTTTTTGTGATTGTGTGTGAGAATGTGAGTGAAGGTGTCTGTGTGTATGTGTGTGAATGTGTGAAACAGTGTCTCAGTCTTCGTGATTTTGTGTGGGTGTGTGAGAGTGTGTGTGAGCGTTTGGGTGTAGGTGTTTCTTTTTGAGGGCCTTTGTGGTTAATATATGTGTGTGTGTGAGTGTGTGTGTGTAAGTGTGAGTGGGAGTGAGAGTGGGAGTGTGTGCACGAGTGTGTTGTGTGTGATTGTGTTTGTGGGTGAGTTTCTGAGCGTCTTTGTGTGCAGGTGTGTTTCTGACGGTTTTAGTGTGGGTGTGAGTGCATGTGACTCTGTGAGAGTGTGTGTGTGTAGTTGTGTGAGTGGGAGTGAGTGTGTGAATGTGTATACGATTGGGTGACTGTGTGTGAGTGTGTGTGATTGTGTGTGAGAATGTGTGTGAGTGAGTCTGTGTGTGTAGGTGTGTGATTGTGCCGAACTCTGTGTGATTGCGTGTGTTTGTGAGTGTGTGTGACAGTGTGTGTGAGTGTAGGAGTGTCTGAGTGCCTGTGTGATTTCTGTATGTGAGTGTGTGTGTGTTTGATGATGAGTTTTTTTTGTGTGTGTAGGTGTGTTAGTGGGAGAGTGTGTGTATACGAGTGTGTGATTGTGTGTGAGTGTTTATGTCTGTGAGTGGGTGTGAGTGTGTCTGTGTGTGCAGGTGTGAGTGTGTCAGTATTTGTGAGTGTGTTTGTGATTGCATGTGAGCCTGTGTTTGTATGTTGGTTTGTTTGTGTGTGTAGGTGTGCGAGTGTGTTTGACAGTGTTTAAGGGTGAGTGCGTGTGTGTCTGTAAGTGTTTGTGTGAGTAGGTGAGTGAGTGTGTGTGACCGGGTGATTGTGTGTGTGAATGAGTGTGAGTCTGTGTGTCTGTGTGTTTGTGGGTGTGTCTACATGTGTGTAGGTGTGTGACTGTTTATGGCACTGTGTCAATGCGCGTGAGTGCTCATGTGTCTGTGTGTGTGTGTGTGAGTTGGTGAGAGTGTCAGTGTGATTGGTAATGAGTGTGTATGTATATGAGTGTGTCATTGTGTTTGTGTGTGTGTGAGTGTGTTTTTGTTTAGGTCTGTGTGTGACATTGTGTGAGTCTATGTGGGAGTGCATTTCTGTCTGAGTGTGTGTGTGTCTGTGAGTAACGGTGAGAGTGTGTTAGGGTGTTTGTGAGAGTGCAGGTGTGTGAGTGGGAGTGAGTGAGTGAATGTGTATATGAGTGGGTGACTGTGTGTGTGTGCATGTGTGTGCCTGACAGTCTGAATATGTGGGTGTTTCTGTGTGTAGGTGTGTGAGTGAGTGTGTGACATTGTGTGAGTGTGTGTGTGACAATGTGTGAGTGTGTGTGAGTGCATATGAATCTGTGTGTGTTGGTGTGTGAAAAGGTGTGCGAGAGCTTGTGGCAGTGTGTGAGTGTGTGTGTTTGTGACATTCTGAGATTGTGTGTTGGTGTCTCTGTGTGTGTAGATGTGTGAGTGCAGCAGTGTGTGAGTGTGTGAGTGGGAATGTGTCTGTGAGTGTGTGTGGGTGTGAGTGTGTTTTTTTTGAAATTCTAGTTGTGTGTGTGGGAGTGATTGTGTGTGTGTATATAAGTGTGCGTTTGTGTGTGAGTGTGTGTGATTGTGTGTATGTGTGTGTGACTATATGTGTGTGTGTCTATGTGTAGGTGCGTAATTGTGTGTGAGAATGTGGGTGCTTCTGTGTGTAGGTGTGTGAATGTGTGAGTGTGTTTGTGAGAGTGAAGTTGTGTGAGTGTTTGTGTGTGTGTGAGTGTGTATACGGTGTGTGATTGTGTCTGAGTTTTTGTGATTGTGTGTGAGAATGTGAGTGAAGGTGTCTGTGTGTATGTGTGTGAATGTGTGAAACAGTGTCTCAGTCTTCGTGATTTTGTGTGGGTGTGTGAGAGTGTGTGTGAGCGTTTGGGTGTAGGTGTTTCTTTTTGAGGGCCTTTGTGGTTAATATATGTGTGTGTGTGAGTGTGTGTGTGTGTAAGTGTGAGTGGGAGTGAGAGTGGGAGTGTGTGCACGAGTGTGTTGTGTGTGATTGTGTTTGTGGGTGAGTTTCTGAGCGTCTTTGTGTGCAGGTGTGTTTCTGACGGTTTTAGTGTGGGTGTGAGTGCATGTGACTCTGTGAGAGTGTGTGTGTGTAGTTGTGTGAGTGGGAGTGAGTGTGTGAATGTGTATACGATTGGGTGACTGTGTGTGAGTGTGTGTGATTGTGTGTGAGAATGTGTGTGAGTGAGTCTGTGTGTGTAGGTGTGTGATTGTGCCGAACTCTGTGTGATTGCGTGTGTTTGTGAGTGTGTGTGACAGTGTGTGTGAGTGTAGGAGTGTCTGAGTGCCTGTGTGATTTCTGTATGTGAGTGTGTGTGTGTTTGATGATGAGTTTTTTTTGTGTGTGTAGGTGTGTTAGTGGGAGAGTGTGTGTATACGAGTGTGTGATTGTGTGTGAGTGTTTATGTCTGTGAGTGGGTGTGAGTGTGTCTGTGTGTGCAGGTGTGAGTGTGTCAGTATTTGTGAGTGTGTTTGTGATTGCATGTGAGCCTGTGTTTGTATGTTGGTTTGTTTGTGTGTGTAGGTGTGCGAGTGTGTTTGACAGTGTTTAAGGGTGAGTGCGTGTGTGTCTGTAAGTGTTTGTGTGAGTAGGTGAGTGAGTGTGTGTGACCGGGTGATTGTGTGTGTGAATGAGTGTGAGTCTGTGTGTCTGTGTGTTTGTGGGTGTGTCTACATGTGTGTAGGTGTGTGACTGTTTATGGCACTGTGTCAATGCGCGTGAGTGCTCATGTGTCTGTGTGTGTGTGTGTGAGTTGGTGAGAGTGTCAGTGTGATTGGTAATGAGTGTGTATGTATATGAGTGTGTCATTGTGTTTGTGTGTGTGTGAGTGTGTTTTTGTTTAGGTCTGTGTGTGACATTGTGTGAGTCTATGTGGGAGTGCATTTCTGTCTGAGTGTGTGTGTGTCTGTGAGTAACGGTGAGAGTGTGTTAGGGTGTTTGTGAGAGTGCAGGTGTGTGAGTGGGAGTGAGTGAGTGAATGTGTATATGAGTGGGTGACTGTGTGTGTGTGCATGTTTGTGCCTGACAGTCTGAATATGTGGGTGTTTCTGTGTGTAGGTGTGTGAGTGAGTGTGTGACATTGTGTGAGTGTGTGTGTGACATTGTGTGAGTGTGTGTGTGAGTGCAAGTGAATCTGTGTGTGTTGGTGTGTGAGTAGGTGAGCGAGAGCTTGTGGCAGTGTGTGAGAGTGTGTGTTTGAGACATTCTGAGCATGTGTGTTGGTGTCTCTGTGTGTGTAGATGTGTGAGTGCAGCAGTGTGTGAGTGTGTGAGTGGGAATGTGTCTGTGAGTGTGTGTGGGTGTGAGTGTGTTTTTTTTGAAATTATAGTTGTGTGTGTGGGAGTGATTGTGTGTGTGTATATAAGTGTGTGTTTGTGTGTGAGTGTGTGTGATTGTGTGTATGTGTGTGTGACTATATGTGTGTGTGTCTATGTGTAGGTGCGTAATTGTGTGTGAGAATGTGGGTGCTTCTGTGTGTAGGTGTGTGAATGTGTGAGTGTGTTTGTGAGAGTGAAGTTGTGTGAGTGTTTGTGTGTGTGAGTGTGTATACGGTGTGTGATTGTGTCTGAGTTTTTGTGATTGTGTGTGAGAATGTGAGTGAAGGTGTCTGTGTGTATGTGTGTGAATGTGTGAAACAGTGTCTCAGTCTTCGTGATTTTGTGTGGGTGTGTGAGAGTGTGTGTGAGCGTTTGGGTGTAGGTGTTTCTTTTTGAGGGCCTTTGTGGTTAATATATGTGTGTGTGTGAGTGTGTGTGTGTGTAAGTGTGAGTGGGAGTGAGAGTGGGAGTGTGTGCACGAGTGTGTTGTGTGTGATTGTGTTTGTGGGTGAGTTTCTGAGCGTCTTTGTGTGCAGGTGTGTTTCTGACGGTTTTAGTGTGGGTGTGAGTGCATGTGACTCTGTGAGAGTGTGTGTGTGTAGTTGTGTGAGTGGGAGTGAGTGTGTGAATGTGTATACGATTGGGTGACTGTGTGTGAGTGTGTGTGATTGTGTGTGAGAATGTGTGTGAGTGAGTCTGTGTGTGTAGGTGTGTGATTGTGCCGAAATCTGTGTGATTGCGTGTGTTTGTGAGTGTGTGTGACAGTGTGTGTGAGTGTAGGAGTGTCTGAGTGCCTGTGTGATTTCTGTATGTGAGTGTGTGTGTGTTTGATGATGCGTTTTTTTTTGTGTGTGTAGGTGTGTTAGTGGGAGAGTGTGTGTATACGAGTGTGTGATTGTGTGTGAGTGTTTATGTCTGTGAGTGGGTGTGAGTGTGTCTGTGTGTGCAGGTGTGAGTGTGTCAGTATTTGTGAGTGTGTTTGTGATTGCATGTGAGCCTGTGTTTGTATGTTGGTTTGTTTGTGTGTGTAGGTGTGCGAGTGTGTTTGACAGTGTTTAAGGGTGAGTGCGTGTGTGTCTGTAAGTGTTTGTGTGAGTAGGTGAGTGAGTGTGTGTGACCGGGTGATTGTGTGTGTGAATGAGTGTGAGTCTGTGTGTCTGTGTGTTTGTGGGTGTGTCTACATGTGTGTAGGTGTGTGACTGTTTATGGCACTGTGTCAATGCGCGTGAGTGCTCATGTGTCTGTGTGTGTGTGAGTTGGTGAGAGTGTCAGTGTAATTGGTAATGAGTGTGTGAGTATGTATATGAGTGTGTCATTGTGTTTGTGTGTGTGTGAGTGTGTTTTTGTTTAGGTCTGTGTGTGACATTGTGTGAGTCTATGTGGGAGTGCATTTCTGTCTGAGTGTGTGTGTGTCTGTGAGTAACGGTGAGAGTGTGTTAGGGTGTTTGTGAGAGTGCAGGTGTGTGAGTGGGAGTGAGTGAGTGAATGTGTATATGAGTGGGTGACTGTGTGTGTGTGCATGTTTGTGCCTGACAGTCTGAATATGTGGGTGTTTCTGTGTGTAGGTGTGTGAGTGTGTGTGTGACATTGTGTGAGTGTGTGTGTGAGTGCAAGTGAATCTGTGTGTGTTGGTGTGTGAGTAGGTGAGCGAGAGCTTGTGGCAGTGTGTGAGAGTGTGTGTTTGAGACATTCTGAGCATGTGTGTTGGTGTCTCTGTGTGTGTAGATGTGTGAGTGCAGCAGTGTGTGAGTGTGTGAGTGGGAATGTGTCTGTGAGTGTGTGTGGGTGTGAGTGTGTTTCTTTGTGAAATTCTAGTTGTGTGTGTGGGAGTGATTGTGTGAGTGTGTATATAAGTGTGCGATTGTGTGTGAGTGTGTGTGATTGTGTGTGTGCCTATATGTGTGTGTGTCTATGTGTAGGTGCGTAATTGTGTGTGTGCAAATGTGTGTGATAATGTGGGTGCTTCTGTGTGTAGGTGTGTGAATGTGTGAGTGTTTGTGAGAGTGTAGTTGTGTGAGTGTTTGTGTGTGTGTGAGTGTGTATACGGGTGTGTGATTGTGTCTGAGTTTTTGTGATTGTGTGTGAGAATGTGAGTGAATGTGTCTGTGTGTATGTGTGTGAGTGTGTGGAACAGTGTCTCAGTCTTCGTGATTTTGTGTGGGTGTGTGAGAGTGTGTGTGAGCGTTTGAGTGTAGGTGTTTCTTTTTGAGGGCCTTTGTGGTTAATATATGTGTGTGTGTGAGTGTGTGTGTGTGTAAGTGTGAGTGGGAGTGAGAGTGGGAGTGTGTGTACGAGTGTGTTATTGTGTGTGATTGTGTTTGTGGGTTTGTTTCTGAGCGTCTTTGTGTGCAGGTGTGTGTGTCTGACGGTTTTAGTGTGGGTGTGAGTGCATGTGACTCTGTGAGAGTGTGTGTGTGTAGTTGTGTGAGTGGGAGTGAGTGTGTGAATGTGTATACGAATGGGTGATTGTGTGTGTGTGATTGTGTGTGAGAATGTGTGTGAGTGAGTCTGTGTGTGTAGGTGTGTGTTTGTGCCGAAATCTGTGTGATTGCGTGTGTTTGTGAGTGTGTGTGACAGTGTGTGTGAGTGTAGGAGTGTCTGAGTGCCTGTGTGATTTCTGTATGTGAGTGTGTGTGTGTTTGATGATGCGTTTGTTAGTGTGTGTAGGTGTGTTAGTGGGAGAGAGTGTGTATACGAGTGTGTGATTGTGTGTGAGTGATTTTGTCTGTGAGTGGGTGTGAGTGTGTCTGTGAGTGCAGGTGAGAGTGTGTGACTATTTGTGAGTGTGTGTGTGATTGCATGTGAGCCTGTGTTTGTGTGTTGTTTTGTTTGTGTGTGTAGGTGTGCGAGTGTGTTTGACAGTGTTTGAGTGAGTGTTAGTGCGTGTGTGTCTGTAAGTGTTTGTGTGAGTAGGTGTGTGAGTGTGTGTGACAGTGTGATTGTGTGTGTGAGTGCGTGTGAGTCTGTGTGTCTGTGTGTTTGTGATGTGTGTCTATATGTGTGTAGGTGTGTGACTCTTTATGGCACTGTGTCAATGTGCGTGAGTGCTCATGTGTCTGTGTGTGTGTGAGTTTGTGAGTGTGTAGGTGTGATTGGGAATGAGTGTGTGAGTGTGTATATGAGTGTGTCATTGTGTTTGTGTGTGTGTGAGTGTGTTTTTGTTTAGGTGTGTGTGTGACATTGTGTGAGTCTATGTGGGAGTGCATTTCTGTCTGAGTGTGTGTGTGTCTGTGTGTAAGTGTGAGAGTGTGTTAGGGTGTTTGTGAGAGTGCAGGTGTGTGAGTGGGAGTGAGTGAGTGAATGTGTATATGAGTGGGTGACTGTGTGTGTGCATGTGTGTGCCTGACAGTCTGAATATGTGGGTGTTTCTGTGTGTAGGTGTGTGAGTGAGTGTGTGACATTGTGTGAGTGTGTGTGTGACAATGTGTGAGTGTGTGTGAGTGCATATGAATCTGTGTGTGTTGGTGTGTGAAAAGGTGTGCGAGAGCTTGTGGCAGTGTGTGAGTGTGTGTGTTTGTGACATTCTGAGATTGTGTGTTGGTGTCTCTGTGTGTGTAGATGTGTGAGTGCAGCAGTGTGTGAGTGTGTGAGTGGGAATGTGTCTGTGAGTGTGTGTGGGTGTGAGTGTGTTTTTTTTGAAATTCTAGTTGTGTGTGTGGGAGTGATTGTGTGTGTGTATATAAGTGTGCGTTTGTGTGTGAGTGTGTGTGATTGTGTGTATGTGTGTGTGACTATATGTGTGTGTGTCTATGTGTAGGTGCGTAATTGTGTGTGAGAATGTGGGTGATTCTGTGTGTAGGTGTGTGAATGTGTGTGTGTGTTTGTGAGAGTGAAGTTGTGTGAGTGTTTGTGTGTGTGTGAGTGTGTATACGGTGTGTGATTGTGTCTGAGTTTTTGTGATTGTGTGTGAGAATGTGAGTGAAGGTGTCTGTGTGTATGTGTGTGAATGTGTGAAACAGTGTCTCAGTCTTCGTGATTTTGTGTGGGTGTGTGAGAGTGTGTGTGAGCGTTTGGGTGTAGGTGTTTCTTTTTGAGGGCCTTTGTGGTTAATATATGTGTGTGTGTGAGTGTGTGTGTGTGTAAGTGTGAGTGGGAGTGAGAGTGGGAGTGTGTGCACGAGTGTGTTGTGTGTGATTGTGTTTGTGGGTGAGTTTCTGAGCGTCTTTGTGTGCAGGTGTGTTTCTGACGGTTTTAGTGTGGGTGTGAGTGCATGTGACTCTGTGAGAGTGTGTGTGTGTAGTTGTGTGAGTGGGAGTGAGTGTGTGAATGTGTATACGATTGGGTGACTGTGTGTGAGTGTGTGTGATTGTGTGTGAGAATGTGTGTGAGTGAGTCTGTGTGTGTAGGTGTGTGATTGTGCCGAACTCTGTGTGATTGCGTGTGTTTGTGAGTGTGTGTGACAGTGTGTGTGAGTGTAGGAGTGTCTGAGTGCCTGTGTGATTTCTGTATGTGAGTGTGTGTGTGTTTGATGATGAGTTTTTTTTGTGTGTGTAGGTGTGTTAGTGGGAGAGTGTGTGTATACGAGTGTGTGATTGTGTGTGAGTGTTTATGTCTGTGAGTGGGTGTGAGTGTGTCTGTGTGTGCAGGTGTGAGTGTGTCAGTATTTGTGAGTGTGTTTGTGATTGCATGTGAGCCTGTGTTTGTATGTTGGTTTGTTTGTGTGTGTAGGTGTGCGAGTGTGTTTGACAGTGTTTAAGGGTGAGTGCGTGTGTGTCTGTAAGTGTTTGTGTGAGTAGGTGAGTGAGTGTGTGTGACCGGGTGATTGTGTGTGTGAATGAGTGTGAGTCTGTGTGTCTGTGTGTTTGTGGGTGTGTCTACATGTGTGTAGGTGTGTGACTGTTTATGGCACTGTGTCAATGCGCGTGAGTGCTCATGTGTCTGTGTGTGTGTGTGTGAGTTGGTGAGAGTGTCAGTGTGATTGGTAATGAGTGTGTATGTATATGAGTGTGTCATTGTGTTTGTGTGTGTGTGAGTGTGTTTTTGTTTAGGTCTGTGTGTGACATTGTGTGAGTCTATGTGGGAGTGCATTTCTGTCTGAGTGTGTGTGTGTCTGTGAGTAACGGTGAGAGTGTGTTAGGGTGTTTGTGAGAGTGCAGGTGTGTGAGTGGGAGTGAGTGAGTGAATGTGTATATGAGTGGGTGACTGTGTGTGTGTGCATGTGTGTGCCTGACAGTCTGAATATGTGGGTGTTTCTGTGTGTAGGTGTGTGAGTGAGTGTGTGACATTGTGTGAGTGTGTGTGTGACAATGTGTGAGTGTGTGTGAGTGCATATGAATCTGTGTGTGTTGGTGTGTGAAAAGGTGTGCGAGAGCTTGTGGCAGTGTGTGAGTGTGTGTGTTTGTGACATTCTGAGATTGTGTGTTGGTGTCTCTGTGTGTGTAGATGTGTGAGTGCAGCAGTGTGTGAGTGTGTGAGTGGGAATGTGTCTGTGAGTGTGTGTGGGTGTGAGTGTGTTTTTTTTGAAATTATAGTTGTGTGTGTGGGAGTGATTGTGTGTGTGTATATAAGTGTGTGTTTGTGTGTGAGTGTGTGTGATTGTGTGTATGTGTGTGTGACTATATGTGTGTGTGTCTATGTGTAGGTGCGTAATTGTGTGTGAGAATGTGGGTGCTTCTGTGTGTAGGTGTGTGAATGTGTGAGTGTGTTTGTGAGAGTGAAGTTGTGTGAGTGTTTGTGTGTGTGTGAGTGTGTATACGGTGTGTGATTGTGTCTGAGTTTTTGTGATTGTGTGTGAGAATGTGAGTGAAGGTGTCTGTGTGTATGTGTGTGAATGTGTGAAACAGTGTCTCAGTCTTCGTGATTTTGTGTGGGTGTGTGAGAGTGTGTGTGAGCGTTTGGGTGTAGGTGTTTCTTTTTGAGGGCCTTTGTGGTTAATATATGTGTGTGTGTGAGTGTGTGTGTGTGTAAGTGTGAGTGGGAGTGAGAGTGGGAGTGTGTGCACGAGTGTGTTGTGTGTGATTGTGTTTGTGGGTGAGTTTCTGAGCGTCTTTGTGTGCAGGTGTGTTTCTGACGGTTTTAGTGTGGGTGTGAGTGCATGTGACTCTGTGAGAGTGTGTGTGTGTAGTTGTGTGAGTGGGAGTGAGTGTGTGAATGTGTATACGATTGGGTGACTGTGTGTGAGTGTGTGTGATTGTGTGTGAGAATGTGTGTGAGTGAGTCTGTGTGTGTAGGTGTGTGATTGTGCCGAACTCTGTGTGATTGCGTGTGTTTGTGAGTGTGTGTGACAGTGTGTGTGAGTGTAGGAGTGTCTGAGTGCCTGTGTGATTTCTGTATGTGAGTGTGTGTGTGTTTGATGATGAGTTTTTTTTGTGTGTGTAGGTGTGTTAGTGGGAGAGTGTGTGTATACGAGTGTGTGATTGTGTGTGAGTGTTTATGTCTGTGAGTGGGTGTGAGTGTGTCTGTGTGTGCAGGTGTGAGTGTGTCAGTATTTGTGAGTGTGTTTGTGATTGCATGTGAGCCTGTGTTTGTATGTTGGTTTGTTTGTGTGTGTAGGTGTGCGAGTGTGTTTGACAGTGTTTAAGGGTGAGAGCGTGTGTGTCTGTAAGTGTTTGTGTGAGTAGGTGAGTGAGTGTGTGTGACCGGGTGATTGTGTGTGTGAATGAGTGTGAGTCTGTGTGTCTGTGTGTTTGTGGGTGTGTCTACATGTGTGTAGGTGTGTGACTGTTTATGGCACTGTGTCAATGCGCGTGAGTGCTCATGTGTCTGTGTGTGTGTGTGTGAGTTGGTGAGAGTGTCAGTGTGATTGGTAATGAGTGTGTATGTATATGAGTGTGTCATTGTGTTTGTGTGTGTGTGAGTGTGTTTTTGTTTAGGTCTGTGTGTGACATTGTGTGAGTCTATGTGGGAGTGCATTTCTGTCTGAGTGTGTGTGTGTCTGTGAGTAACGGTGAGAGTGTGTTAGGGTGTTTGTGAGAGTGCAGGTGTGTGAGTGGGAGTGAGTGAGTGAATGTGTATATGAGTGGGTGACTGTGTGTGTGTGCATGTTTGTGCCTGACAGTCTGAATATGTGGGTGTTTCTGTGTGTAGGTGTGTGAGTGAGTGTGTGACATTGTGTGAGTGTGTGTGTGACATTGTGTGAGTGTGTGTGTGAGTGCAAGTGAATCTGTGTGTGTTGGTGTGTGAGTAGGTGAGCGAGAGCTTGTGGCAGTGTGTGAGAGTGTGTGTTTGAGACATTCTGAGCATGTGTGTTGGTGTCTCTGTGTGTGTAGATGTGTGAGTGCAGCAGTGTGTGAGTGTGTGAGTGGGAATGTGTCTGTGAGTGTGTGTGGGTGTGAGTGTGTTTTTTTTGAAATTCTAGTTGTGTGTGTGGGAGTGATTGTGTGTGTGTATATAAGTGTGTGTTTGTGTGTGAGTGTGTGTGATTGTGTGTATGTGTGTGTGACTATATGTGTGTGTGTCTATGTGTAGGTGCGTAATTGTGTGTGAGAATGTGGGTGCTTCTGTGTGTAGGTGTGTGAATGTGTGAGTGTGTTTGTGAGAGTGAAGTTGTGTGAGTGTTTGTGTGTGTGAGTGTGTATACGGTGTGTGATTGTGTCTGAGTTTTTGTGATTGTGTGTGAGAATGTGAGTGAAGGTGTCTGTGTGTATGTGTGTGAATGTGTGAAACAGTGTCTCAGTCTTCGTGATTTTGTGTGGGTGTGTGAGAGTGTGTGTGAGCGTTTGGGTGTAGGTGTTTCTTTTTGAGGGCCTTTGTGGTTAATATATGTGTGTGTGTGAGTGTGTGTGTGTGTAAGTGTGAGTGGGAGTGAGAGTGGGAGTGTGTGCACGAGTGTGTTGTGTGTGATTGTGTTTGTGGGTGAGTTTCTGAGCGTCTTTGTGTGCAGGTGTGTTTCTGACGGTTTTAGTGTGGGTGTGAGTGCATGTGACTCTGTGAGAGTGTGTGTGTGTAGTTGTGTGAGTGGGAGTGAGTGTGTGAATGTGTATACGATTGGGTGACTGTGTGTGAGTGTGTGTGATTGTGTGTGAGAATGTGTGTGAGTGAGTCTGTGTGTGTAGGTGTGTGATTGTGCCGAAATCTGTGTGATTGCGTGTGTTTGTGAGTGTGTGTGACAGTGTGTGTGAGTGTAGGAGTGTCTGAGTGCCTGTGTGATTTCTGTATGTGAGTGTGTGTGTGTTTGATGATGCGTTTGTTAGTGTGTGTGTAGGTGTGTTAGTGGGAGAGAGTGTGTATACGAGTGTGTGATTGTGTGTGAGTGATTTTGTCTGTGAGTGGGTGTGAGTGTGTCTGTGTGTGCAGGTGTGAGTGTGTCAGTATTTGTGAGTGTGTTTGTGATTGCATGTGAGCCTGTGTTTGTATGTTGGTTTGTTTGTGTGTGTAGGTGTGCGAGTGTGTTTGACAGTGTTTAAGGGTGAGTGCGTGTGTGTCTGTAAGTGTTTGTGTGAGTAGGTGAGTGAGTGTGTGTGACCGGGTGATTGTGTGTGTGAATGAGTGTGAGTCTGTGTGTCTGTGTGTTTGTGGGTGTGTCTACATGTGTGTAGGTGTGTGACTGTTTATGGCACTGTGTCAATGCGCGTGAGTGCTCATGTGTCTGTGTGTGTGTGTGAGTTGGTGAGAGTGTCAGTGTAATTGGTAATGAGTGTGTGAGTATGTATATGAGTGTGTCATTGTGTTTGTGTGTGTGTGAGTGTGTTTTTGTTTAGGTCTGTGTGTGACATTGTGTGAGTCTATGTGGGAGTGCATTTCTGTCTGAGTGTGTGTGTGTCTGTGAGTAACGGTGAGAGTGTGTTAGGGTGTTTGTGAGAGTGCAGGTGTGTGAGTGGGAGTGAGTGAGTGAATGTGTATATGAGTGGGTGACTGTGTGTGTGTGCATGTTTGTGCCTGACAGTCTGAATATGTGGGTGTTTCTGTGTGTAGGTGTGTGAGTGTGTGTGTGACATTGTGTGAGTGTGTGTGTGAGTGCAAGTGAATCTGTGTGTGTTGGTGTGTGAGTAGGTGAGCGAGAGCTTGTGGCAGTGTGTGAGAGTGTGTGTTTGAGACATTCTGAGCATGTGTGTTGGTGTCTCTGTGTGTGTAGATGTGTGAGTGCAGCAGTGTGTGAGTGTGTGAGTGGGAATGTGTCTGTGAGTGTGTGTGGGTGTGAGTGTGTTTCTTTGTGAAATTCTAGTTGTGTGTGTGGGAGTGATTGTGTGAGTGTGTATATAAGTGTGCGATTGTGTGTGAGTGTGTGTGATTGTGTGTGTGCCTATATGTGTGTGTGTCTATGTGTAGGTGCGTAATTGTGTGTGTGCAAATGTGTGTGATAATGTGGGTGCTTCTGTGTGTAGGTGTGTGAATGTGTGAGTGTTTGTGAGAGTGTAGTTGTGTGAGTGTTTGTGTGTGTGTGAGTGTGTATACGGGTGTGTGATTGTGTCTGAGTTTTTGTGATTGTGTGTGAGAATGTGAGTGAATGTGTCTGTGTGTATGTGTGTGAGTGTGTGGAACAGTGTCTCAGTCTTCGTGATTTTGTGTGGGTGTGTGAGAGTGTGTGTGAGCGTTTGAGTGTAGGTGTTTCTTTTTGAGGGCCTTTGTGGTTAATATATGTGTGTGTGTGAGTGTGTGTGTGTGTAAGTGTGAGTGGGAGTGAGAGTGGGAGTGTGTGTACGAGTGTGTTATTGTGTGTGATTGTGTTTGTGGGTTTGTTTCTGAGCGTCTTTGTGTGCAGGTGTGTGTGTCTGACGGTTTTAGTGTGGGTGTGAGTGCATGTGACTCTGTGAGAGTGTGTGTGTGTAGTTGTGTGAGTGGGAGTGAGTGTGTGAATGTGTATACGAATGGGTGATTGTGTGTGTGTGATTGTGTGTGAGAATGTGTGTGAGTGAGTCTGTGTGTGTAGGTGTGTGTTTGTGCCGAAATCTGTGTGATTGCGTGTGTTTGTGAGTGTGTGTGACAGTGTGTGTGAGTGTAGGAGTGTCTGAGTGCCTGTGTGATTTCTGTATGTGAGTGTGTGTGTGTTTGATGATGCGTTTGTTAGTGTGTGTAGGTGTGTTAGTGGGAGAGAGTGTGTATACGAGTGTGTGATTGTGTGTGAGTGATTTTGTCTGTGAGTGGGTGTGAGTGTGTCTGTGAGTGCAGGTGAGAGTGTGTGACTATTTGTGAGTGTGTGTGTGATTGCATGTGAGCCTGTGTTTGTGTGTTGTTTTGTTTGTGTGTGTAGGTGTGCGAGTGTGTTTGACAGTGTTTGAGTGAGTGTTAGTGCGTGTGTGTCTGTAAGTGTTTGTGTGAGTAGGTGTGTGAGTGTGTGTGACAGTGTGATTGTGTGTGTGAGTGCGTGTGAGTCTGTGTGTCTGTGTGTTTGTGATGTGTGTCTATATGTGTGTAGGTGTGTGACTCTTTATGGCACTGTGTCAATGTGCGTGAGTGCTCATGTGTCTGTGTGTGTGTGAGTTTGTGAGTGTGTAGGTGTGATTGGGAATGAGTGTGTGAGTGTGTATATGAGTGTGTCATTGTGTTTGTGTGTGTGTGAGTGTGTTTTTGTTTAGGTGTGTGTGTGACATTGTGTGAGTCTATGTGGGAGTGCATTTCTGTCTGAGTGTGTGTGTGTCTGTGTGTAAGTGTGAGAGTGTGTTAGGGTGTTTGTGAGAGTGCAGGTGTGTGAGTGGGAGTGAGTGAGTGAATGCGTATATGAGTGGGTGACTGTGTGTGTGCATGTGTGTGCCTGACAGTCTGAATATGTGGGTGTTTCTGTGTGTAGGTGTGTGAGTGAGTGTGTGACATTGTGTGAGTGTGTGTGTGACAATGTGTGAGTGTGTGTGAGTGCATATGAATCTGTGTGTGTTGGTGTGTGAAAAGGTGTGCGAGAGCTTGTGGCAGTGTGTGAGTGTGTGTGTTTGTGACATTCTGAGATTGTGTGTTGGTGTCTCTGTGTGTGTAGATGTGTGAGTGCAGCAGTGTGTGAGTGTGTGAGTGGGAATGTGTCTGTGAGTGTGTGTGGGTGTGAGTGTGCTTTTTTTGAAATTCTAGTTGTGTGTGTGGGAGTGATTGTGTGTGTGTATATAAGTGTGCGTTTGTGTGTGAGTGTGTGTGATTGTGTGTATGTGTGTGTGACTATATGTGTGTGTGTCTATGTGTAGGTGCGTAATTGTGTGTGAGAATGTGGGTGCTTCTGTGTGTAGGTGTGTGAATGTGTGTGTGTGTTTGTGAGAGTGAAGTTGTGTGAGTGTTTGTGTGTGTGTGAGTGTGTATACGGTGTGTGATTGTGTCTGAGTTTATGTGATTGTGTGTGAGAATGTGAGTGAAGGTGTCTGTGTGTATGTGTGTGAATGTGTGAAACAGTGTCTCAGTCTTCGTGATTTTGTGTGGGTGTGTGAGAGTGTGTGTGAGCGTTTGGGTGTAGGTGTTTCTTTTTGAGGGCCTTTGTGGTTAATATATGTGTGTGTGTGAGTGTGTGTGTGTGTAAGTGTGAGTGGGAGTGAGAGTGGGAGTGTGTGCACGAGTGTGTTGTGTGTGATTGTGTTTGTGGGTGAGTTTCTGAGCGTCTTTGTGTGCAGGTGTGTTTCTGACAGTTTTAGTGTGGGTGTGAGTGCATGTGACTCTGTGAGAGTGTGTGTGTGTAGTTGTGTGAGTGGGAGTGAGTGTGTGAATGTGTATACGATTGGGTGACTGTGTGTGAGTGTGTGTGATTGTGTGTGAGAATGTGTGTGAGTGAGTCTGTGTGTGTAGGTGTGTGATTGTGCCGAACTCTGTGTGATTGCGTGTGTTTGTGAGTGTGTGTGACAGTGTGTGTGAGTGTAGGAGTGTCTGAGTGCCTGTGTGATTTCTGTATGTGAGTGTGTGTGTGTTTGATGATGAGTTTTTTTTTGTGTGTGTAGGTGTGTTAGTGGGAGAGTGTGTGTATACGAGTGTGTGATTGTGTGTGAGTGTTTATGTCTGTGAGTGGGTGTGAGTGTGTCTGTGTGTGCAGGTGTGAGTGTGTCAGTATTTGTGAGTGTGTTTGTGATTGCATGTGAGCCTGTGTTTGTATGTTGGTTTGTTTGTGTGTGTAGGTGTGCGAGTGTGTTTGACAGTGTTTAAGGGTGAGTGCGTGTGTGTCTGTAAGTGTTTGTGTGAGTAGGTGAGTGAGTGTGTGTGACCGGGTGATTGTGTGTGTGAATGAGTGTGAGTCTGTGTGTCTGTGTGTTTGTGGGTGTGTCTACATGTGTGTAGGTGTGTGACTGTTTATGGCACTGTGTCAATGCGCGTGAGTGCTCATGTGTCTGTGTGTGTGTGTGTGAGTTGGTGAGAGTGTCAGTGTGATTGGTAATGAGTGTGTGAGTATGTATATGAGTGTGTCATTGTGTTTGTGTGTGTGTGAGTGTGTTTTTGTTTAGGTCTGTGTGTGACATTGTGTGAGTCTATGTGGGAGTGCATTTCTGTCTGAGTGTGTGTGTGTCTGTGTGTAAGTGTGAGAGTGTGTTAGGGTGTTTGTGAGAGTGCAGGGGTGTGAGTGGGAGTGAGTGAGTGAATGTGTATATGAGTGGGTGACTGTGTGTGTGTGCATGTTTGTGCCTGACAGTCTGAATATGTGGGTGTTTCTGTGTGTAGGTGTGTGAATGTGTGAGTGTGTTTGTGAGAGTGTAGTTGTGTGCGTGTTTGTGTGTGTGTGAGTGTGTATACGGGTGTGTGATTGTGTCGGAGTTTTTGTGATTGTTTGTGAGAATGTGAGTGAATGTGTCTGTGTGTATGTGTGTGAGTGTGTGAAACAGTGTCTCAGTCTTCGTGATTTTGTGTGGGTGTGTGAGAGTGTGTGTGAGCGTTTGAGTGTAGGTGTTTCTTTTTGAGGGACTTTGTGGTTAATATATGTGTGTGTGTGAGTGTGTGCGTGTGTAAGTGTGAGTGTGAGAGTGGGAGTGTGTGTACGAGTGTGTTATTGTGTGTGATTGTGTTTGTGGTTGAGTTTCTGAGCGTCTGTGTGCAGGTGTGTGTGTCTGAAAGTTTTAGTGTGGGTGTGAGTGCATGTGACTGTGAGAGTGTGTGTGTGTAGTTGTGTGAGTGGGAGTGAGTGTGTGAATGTGTATACGATTGGGTGACTGTGTGTGAGTGTGTGTGATTGTGTGTGAGAATGTGTGTGAGTGAGTCTGTGTGTGTAGGTGTGTGATTGTGCCGAACTCTGTGTGATTGCGGGTGTTTGTGAGTGTGTGTGACAGTGTGTGTGAGTGTAGGAGTGTCTGAGTGCCTGTGTGATTTCTGTATGTGAGTGTGTGTGTTTGATGATGCGTTTGTTTGTGTGTGTGTAGGTGTGTTAGTGGGACAGAGTGTGTATACGAGTGTGTGATTGTGTGTGAGTGTTTTTGTCTGAGAGGGTGTGAGTGTGTCTGTGTGTGCAGGTGAGAGTGTGTGACTATTTGTGAGTGTCTTTGTGATTGCATATGAGCCTCTGTTTGTGTGTTGGTTTGTTTGTGTGTGTAGGTGTGCGAGTGTGTTTGACAGTGTTTCAGTGTTAGTGCGTGTGTGTCTGTCAGTGTTTGTGTGAGTAGGTGTGTGAGTGTGTGTGACCGTGTGATTGTGAGTGTGAATGCGTGTGAGTCTGTGTGTCTGTGTGTTTGTGGGTGTGTCTACATGTGTGTAGGTGTGTGACTATTTATAGCACTGTGTCAATGTGCGTGATTGCGCATGTGTCTGTGTGTGTGTGAGTTTGTGAGAGTGTAGGTGAGATTGGGAATGAGTGTGTGAGTGTGTATATGAGTGTGTCATTGTGTTTGTGTGTGTGTGAGTGTGTTTTTGTTTAGGTCTGTGTGTGACATTGTGTGAGTCTATGTGGGAGTGCATTTCTGTCTGAGTGTGTGTGTGTCTGTGTGTAAGTGTGAGAGTGTGTTAGGGTATTTGTGAAAGTGCAGGTGTGTGAGTGGGAGTGAGTGAATGTGTATATGTGTGGGTGACTGTGTGTGTGTGCATGTTTGTGCCTGACAGTCTGAATATGTGGGTGTTTCTGTGTGTAGGTGTGTGAGTGTGTGTGTGACATTGTGTGAGTGTGTGTGTGAGTGCAAGTGAATCTGTGTGTGTTGGTGTGTGAGTAGGTGTGCGAGAGCTTGTGGCAGTGTGTGAGAGTGTGTGTTTGAGACATTCTGAGCATGTGTGTTGGTGTCTCTGTGTGTGTAGATGTGTGAGTGCAGCAGTGTGTGAGTGTGTGAGTGGGAATGTGTCTGTGAGTGTGTGTGGGTGTGAGTGTGTTTCTTTGTGAAATTCTAGTTGTGTGAGTGGGAGTGATTGTGTGAGTGTGTATATAAGTGTGCGATTGTGTGTGAGTGTGTGTGATTGTGTGTGTGCCTATATGTGTGTGTGTCTATGTGTAGGTGCGTAATTGTGTGTGTGCAAAAGTGTGTGATAATGTGGGTGCTTCTGTGTGTAGGTGTGTGAATGTGTGAGTGTTTGTGAGAGTGTAGTTGTGTGAGTGTTTGTGTGTGTGTGAGTGTGTATACGGGTGTGTGATTGTGTCTGAGTTTTTGTGATTGTGTGTGAGAATGTGAGTGAATGTGTCTGTGTGTAGTTGTGTGATTGTGTGTGTGACATTGTGTGAGTGTGTGTGTGAGTGCATGTTTATCTGTGTGTGTTGGTGTGTGAGTAGGTGTGCGAGAGTTGTGGCAGTGTGTGAGAGTGTGTGTTTGAGACATTCTGAGAATGTGTGTTGGTTTCTCTGTGTGTGTAGATGAGTGAGTGCAGCAGTGTGTGAGTGTGTGAGTGCAAATGGGTCTGTGAGTGTGTGTTGGTGTGAGTGTGTTTCTTTGTGAAATTTTTGTTGTGTGAGTGGGAGTGAATGTGTGAGTGTGTATATAAGTGTGTGATTGTGTGGGAGTGTGTGTGATTGCTGTGATTATGTGTGTGTGCCTATATGTGTGTGCGTCTATGTGTAGGTGCGTAATTGTGTGTGAAAATGTGGGTGATTCTGTGTGTAGGTGTGTGAATGTGTGTGTTTGTGAGGGTGTAGTTGTGTGAGTGTTTGTGTGTGTGTGAGTGTGTATACGGGTGTGTGATTGTGTCTGAGTTTTTGTGATTGTGTGTGAGAATGTGAGTGAATGTGTCTGTGTGTATGTGTGTGAGTGTGTGAAACAGTGTCTCAGTCTTCGTGATTTTGTGTGGGTGTGTGAGAGTGTGTGTGAGCGTTTGAGTGTAGGTGTTTCTTTTTGAGGGCCTTTGTGGTTAATATATGTGTGGGTGTGAGTGTGTGTGTGTGTAAGTGTGAGTGGGAGTGAGAGTGGGAGTGTGTATACGAGTGTGTTATTGTGTGTGATTGTGTTTTTGGTTGAGTTTCTGAGCGTCTGTGTGCAGGTGTGAGTGTCTGGGAGTTTTAGTGTGGGTGTGAGTGCATGTGACTCTGTGAGTGTGTGTGTGTGTAGTTGTGTGAGTGGGAGTGAGTGTGTGAATGTGTAGACGATTGGGTGATTGTGTGTGTGTGACTGTGTGTGAGAATGTGTGTGAGTGAGTCTGTGTGTGTAGGTGTGTGTTTGTGCCGAAATCTGTGTGATTGCGTGTGTTTGTGAGTGTGTGTGACAGTGTGTGTGAGTGTAGGAGTGTCTGAGTGCCTGTGTGATTTCTGTATGTGAGTGTGTGTGTTTGATGATGCGTTTGTTTGTGTGTGTGTAGGTGTGTTAGTGGGAGTGAGTGTGTATACGAGTGTGTGATTGTGTGTGAGTGTTTTTGTCTGTGAGTGGGTGTGAGTGTGTCTTTGTGTGCAGGATAGTGTGTGTGACTATTTGTGAGTGTGTGTGTGATTGCATGTGAGCCTGTGTTTGTGTGTTGTTTTGTTTGTGTGTGTAGGTGTGCGAGTGTGTTTGGCAGTGTTTGAGTGAGTGTTAGTGCGTGTGTGTCTGTAAGTGTTTGTGTGAGTAGGTGTGTGAGTGTGTGTGACAGTGTGATTGTGTGTGTGAGTGCGTGTGAGTCTGTGTGTCTGTGTGTTTGTGATGTGTGTCTATATGTGTGTAGGTGTGTGACTCTTTATGGCACTGTGTCAATGTGCGTGAGTGCTCATGTGTCTGTGTGTGTGTGAGTTTGTGAGTGTGTAGGTGTGATTGGGAATGAGTGTGTGAGTGTGTATATGAGTGTGTCATTGTGTTTGTGTGTGTGTGTGAGTGTGTTTTTGTTTAGGTGTGTGTGTGACATTGTGTGAGTCTATGTGGGAGTGCATTTCTGTCTGAGTGTGTGTGTGTCTGTGTGTAAGTGTGAGAGTGTGTTAGGGTGTTTGTGAGAGTGCAGGTGTGTGAGTGGGAGTGAGTGAGTGAATGCGTATATGAGTGGGTGACTGTGTGTGTGCATGTGTGTGCCTGACAGTCTGAATATGTGGGTGTTTCTGTGTGTAGGTGTGTGAGTGAGTGTGTGATATTGTGTGAGTGTGTGTGTGACAATGTGTGAGTGTGTGTGAGAGCATATGAATCTGTGTGTGTTGGTGTGTGAAAAGGTGTGCGAGAGCTTGTGACAGTGTGTGAGTGTGTGTGTTTGTGACATTCTGAGATTGTGTGTTGGTGTCTCTGTGTGTGTAGATGTGTGAGTGCAGCAGTGTGTGAGTGTGTGAGTGGGAATGTGTCTGTGAGTGTGTGTGGGTGTGAGTGTGCTTTTTTTGAAATTCTAGTTGTGTGTGTGGGAGTGATTGTGTGTGTGTATATAAGTGTGCGTTTGTGTGTGAGTGTGTGTGATTGTGTGTATGTGTGTGTGACTATATGTGTGTGTGTCTATGTGTAGGTGCGTAATTGTGTGTGAGAATGTGGGTGCTTCTGTGTGTAGGTGTGTGAATGTGTGAGTGTGTTTGTGAGAGTGAAGTTGTGTGAGTGTTTGTGTGTGTGTGAGTGTGTATACGGTGTGTGATTGTGTCTGAGTTTTTGTGATTGTGTGTGAGAATGTGAGTGAAGGTGTCTGTGTGTATGTGTGTGAATGTGTGAAACAGTGTCTCAGTCTTCGTGATTTTGTGTGGGTGTGTGAGAGTGTGTGTGAGCGTTTGGGTGTAGGTGTTTCTTTTTGAGGGCCTTTGTGGTTAATATATGTGTGTGTGTGAGTGTGTGTGTGTGTAAGTGTGAGTGGGAGTGAGAGTGGGAGTGTGTGCACGAGTGTGTTGTGTGTGATTGTGTTTGTGGGTGAGTTTCTGAGCGTCTGTGTGGCAGGTGTGTGTGTCTGTTTTAGTGTGGGTGTGAGTGCATGTGACTCTGTGAGAGTGTGTGTGTGTAGTTGTGTGAGTGGGAGTGAGTGTGTGAATGTGTATATGATTGGGTGACTGTGTGTGAGTGTGTGTGATTGTGTGTGAGAATGTGTGTGAGTGAGTCTGTGTGTGTAGGTGTGTGATTGTGCCGAACTCTGTGTGATTGCGTGTGTTTGTGAGTGTGTGTGACAGTGTGTGTGAGTGTAGGAGTGTCTGAGTGCCTGTGTGATTTTTGTATGTGAGTGTGTGTGTGTTTGATGATGCGTTTTTTTTTGTGTGTGTAGGTGTGTTTGTGGGAGAGTGTGTGTATACGAGTGTGTGATTGTGTGTGAGTGTTTATGTCTGTGAGTGGGTGTGAGTGTGTCTGTGTGTGCAGGTGTGAGTGTGTCAGTATTTGTGAGTGTGTTTGTGATTGCATGTGAGCCTGTGTTTGTATGTTGGTTTGTTTGTGTGTGTAGGTGTGCGAGTGTGTTTGACAGTGTTTAAGGGTGAGTGCGTGTGTGTCTGTAAGTGTTTGTGTGAGTAGGTGAGTGAGTGTGTGTGACCGGGTGATTGTGTGTGTGAATGAGTGTGAGTCTGTGTGTCTGTGTGTTTGTGGGTGTGTCTACATGTGTGTAGGTGTGTGACAGTTTATGGCACTGTGTCAATGCGCGTGAGTGCTCATGTGTCTGTGTGTGTGTGTGTGAGTTGGTGAGAGTGTCAGTGTGATTGGTAATGAGTGTGTGAGTATGTATATGAGTGTGTCATTGTGTTTGTGTGTGTGTGAGTGTGTTTTTGTTTAGGTCTGTGTGTGACATTGTGTGAGTCTATGTGGGAGTGCATTTCTGTCTGAGTGTGTGTGTGTCTGTGAGTAACGGTGAGAGTGTGTTAGGGTGTTTGTGAGAGTGCAGGTGTGTGAGTGGGAGTGAGTGAGTGAATGTGTATATGAGTGGGTGACTGTGTGTGTGTGCATGTTTGTGCCTGACAGTCTGAATATGTGGGTGTTTCTGTGTGTAGGTGTGTGAGTGTGTGTGTGACATTGTGTGAGTGTGTGTGTGAGTGCAAGTGAATCTGTGTGTGTTGGTGTGTGAGTAGGTGAGCGAGAGCTTGTGGCAGTGTGTGAGAGTGTGTGTTTGAGACATTCTGAGCATGTGTGTTGGTGTCTCTGTGTGTGTAGATGTGTGAGTGCAGCAGTGTGTGAGTGTGTGAGTGGGAATGTGTCTGTGAGTGTGTGTGGGTGTGAGTGTGTTTCTTTGTGAAATTCTAGTTGTGTGTGTGGGAGTGATTGTGTGAGTGTGTATATAAGTGTGCGATTGTGTGTGAGTGTGTGTGATTGTGTGTGTGCCTATATGTGTGTGTGTCTATGTGTAGGTGCGTAATTGTGTGTGTGCAAATGTGTGTGATAATGTGGGTGCTTCTGTGTGTAGGTGTGTGAATGTGTGAGTGTTTGTGAGAGTGTAGTTGTGTGAGTGTTTGTGTGTGTGTGAGTGTGTATACGGGTGTGTGATTGTGTCTGAGTTTTTGTGATTGTGTGTGAGAATGTGAGTGAATGTGTCTGTGTGTATGTGTGTGAGTGTGTGGAACAGTGTCTCAGTCTTCGTGATTTTGTGTGGGTGTGTGAGAGTGTGTGTGAGCGTTTGAGTGTAGGTGTTTCTTTTTGAGGGCCTTTGTGGTTAATATATGTGTGTGTGTGAGTGTGTGTGTGTGTAAGTGTGAGTGGGAGTGAGAGTGGGAGTGTGTGTACGAGTGTGTTATTGTGTGTGATTGTGTTTGTGGGTTTGTTTCTGAGCGTCTTTGTGTGCAGGTGTGTGTGTCTGACGGTTTTAGTGTGGGTGTGAGTGCATGTGACTCTGTGAGAGTGTGTGTGTGTAGTTGTGTGAGTGGGAGTGAGTGTGTGAATGTGTATACGAATGGGTGATTGTGTGTGTGTGATTGTGTGTGAGAATGTGTGTGAGTGATTCTGTGTGTGTAGGTGTGTGTTTGTGCCGAAATCTGTGTGATTGCGTGTGTTTGTGAGTGTGTGTGACAGTGTGTGTGAGTGTAGGAGTGTCTGAGTGCCTGTGTGATTTCTGTATGTGAGTGTGTGTGTGTTTGATGATGCGTTTGTTAGTGTGTGTGTAGGTGTGTTAGTGGGAGAGAGTGTGTATACGAGTGTGTGATTGTGTGTGAGTGATTTTGTCTGTGAGTGGGTGTGAGTGTGTCTGTGAGTGCAGGTGAGAGTGTGTGACTATTTGTGAGTGTGTGTGTGATTGCATGTGAGCCTGTGTTTGTGTGTTGTTTTGTTTGTGTGTGTAGGTGTGCGAGTGTGTTTGACAGTGTTTGAGTGAGTGTTAGTGCGTGTGTGTCTGTAAGTGTTTGTGTGAGTAGGTGTGTGAGTGTGTGTGACAGTGTGATTGTGTGTGTGAGTGCGTGTGAGTCTGTGTGTCTGTGTGTTTGTGATGTGTGTCTATATGTGTGTAGGTGTGTGACTCTTTATGGCACTGTGTCAATGTGCGTGAGTGCTCATGTGTCTGTGTGTGTGTGAGTTTGTGAGTGTGTAGGTGTGATTGGGAATGAGTGTGTGAGTATGTATATGAGTGTGTCATTGTGTTTGTGTGTGTGTGAGTGTGTTTTTGTTTAGGTCTGTGTGTGACATTGTGTGAGTCTATGTGGGAGTGCATTTCTGTCTGAGTGTGTGTGTGTCTTTGAGTAAGGGTGAGAGTGTGTTAGGGTGTTTGTGAGAGTGCAGGTGTGTGAGTGGGAGTGAGTGAGTGAATGTGTATATGAGTGGGTGACTGTGTGTGTGTGCAAGTTTGTGCCTGACAGTCTGAATAAGTGGGTGTTTCAGTGTGTATGTGTGTGAGTGTGTGTGTGGCATTGTGTGAGTGTGTGTGTGAGTGCATGTGAATCTGTGTATTGGTGTGTGAGTAGGTGTGTGAGAGCTTGTGGCAGTGTGTGAGTGTGTGTGTTTGAGAGATTCTGAGAATGTGTGTTGGTGTCTCTGTGTGTGTAGATGAGTGAGTGCAGCAGTGTGTGAGTGTGTGAGTGCGAATGAGTCTGTGAGTGGGTGTGGGTGTGAGTGTGTTTCTTTGTGAAATTTCAATTGTGTGAGTGGGAGTGATTGTGTGAGTGTGTATATAAGTGTGCGATTGTGTGTGAGTGTGTGATTGTGTGTGAGTATGTGTGTGTGCATATATGTGTGTGTGTCTATGTGTAGGTGCGTAATTGTGTGTGTGCAATTGTGTGTGAGAATGTGGGTGCTTCTGTGTGTAGGTGTGTGAATGTGTGAGTGTGTTTGTGAGAGTGTAGTTGTGTGCGTGTTTGTGTGTGTGTGAGTGTGTATACGGGTGTGTGATTGTGTCGGAGTTTTTGTGATTGTTTGTGAGAATGTGAGTGAATGTGTCTGTGTGTATGTGTGTGAGTGTGTGAAACAGTGTCTCAGTCTTCGTGATTTTGTGTGGGTGTGTGAGAGTGTGTGTGAGCGTTTGAGTGTAGGTGTTTCTTTTTGAGGGACTTTGTGGTTAATATATGTGTGTGTGTGAGTGTGTGTGTGTGTAAGTGTGAGTGTGAGTGAGAGTGGGAGTGTGTGTACGAGTGTGTTATTGTGTGTGATTGTGTTTGTGGTTGAGTTTCTGAGCGTCTGTGTGCAGGTGTGTGTGTCTGAAAGTTTTAGTGTGGGTGTGAGTGCATGTGACTGTGAGAGTGTGTGTGTGTAGTTGTGTGAGTGGGAGTGAGTGTGTGAATGTGTATACGATTGGGTGACTGTGTGTGAGTGTGTGTGATTGTGTGTGAGAATGTGTGTGAGTGAGTCTGTGTGTGTAGGTGTGTGATTGTGCCGAACTCTGTGTGATTGCGGGTGTTTGTGAGTGTGTGTGACAGTGTGTGTGAGTGTAGGAGTGTCTGAGTGCCTGTGTGATTTCTGTATGTGAGTGTGTGTGTGTTTGATGATGCGTTTTTTTTTGTGTGTGTAGGTGTGTTAGTGGGAGAGTGTGTGTATACGAGTGTGTGATTGTGTGTGAGTGTTTATGTCTGTGAGTGGGTGTGAGTGTGTCTGTGTGTGCAGGTGTGAGTGTGTCAGTATTTGTGAGTGTGTTTGTGATTGCATGTGAGCCTGTGTTTGTATGTTGGTTTGTTTGTGTGTGTAGGTGTGCGAGTGTGTTTGACAGTGTTTAAGGGTGAGTGCGTGTGTGTCTGTAAGTGTTTGTGTGAGTAGGTGAGTGAGTGTGAGTGACCGGGTGATTGTGTGTGTGAATGAGTGTGAGTCTGTGTGTCTGTGTGTTTGTGGGTGTGTCTACATGTGTGTAGGTGTGTGACTGTTTATGGCACTGTGTCAATGCGCGTGAGTGCTCATGTGTCTGTGTGTGTGTGTGTGTGAGTTGGTGAGAGTGTCAGTGTGATTGGTAATGAGTGTGTGAGTATGTATATGAGTGTGTCATTGTGTTTGTGTGTGTGTGAGTGTGTTTTTGTTTAGGTCTGTGTGTGACATTGTGTGAGTCTATGTGGGAGTGCATTTCTGTCTGAGTGTGTGTGTGTCTGTGTGTAAGTGTGAGAGTGTGTTAGGATGTTTGTGGGAGTGCAGGTGTGTGAGTGGGAGTGAGTGAATGTGTATATGTTTGGGTGACTGTGTGTGTGTGCATGTTTGTGCCTGACAGTCTGAATATGTGGGTGTTTCTGTGTGTAGGTGTGTGAGTGTGTGTGTGACATTGTGTGAGTGTGTGTGTGAGTGCAAGTGAATCTGTGTGTGTTGGTGTGTGAGTAGGTGTGCGAGAGCTTGTGGCAGTGTGTGAGAGTGTGTGTTTGAGACATTCTGAGCATGTGTGTTGGTGTCTCTGTGTGTGTAGATGTGTGAGTGCAGCAGTGTGTGAGTGTGTGAGTGGGA
Organism: Manis pentadactyla; assembly: GCF_030020395.1. Classification (NCBI taxonomy): domain Eukaryota; kingdom Metazoa; phylum Chordata; class Mammalia; order Pholidota; family Manidae; genus Manis; species Manis pentadactyla. The sequence goes on from NC_080024.1 coordinate 73,947,103, forward strand.
ATGTGTCTGTGAGTGTGTGTGGGTGTGAGTGTGTTTCTTTGTGAAATTCTAGTTGTGTGAGTGGGAGTGATTGTGTGAGTGTGTATATAAGTGTGCGATTGTGTGTGAGTGTGTGTGATGGTGTGTGTGCCTATATGTGTGTGTGTCTATGTGTAGGTGCGTAATTGTGTGTGTGCAAAAGTGTGTGATAATGTGGGTGCTTCTGTGTGTAGGTGTGTGAATGTGTGAGTGTTTGTGAGAGTGTAGTTGTGTGAGTGTTTGTGTGTGTGTGAGTGTGTATACGGGTGTGTGATTGTGTCTGAGTTTTTGTGATTGTGTGTGAGATTGTGAGTGAATGTGTCTGTGTGTAGTTGTGTGATTGTGTGTGTGACATTGTGTGAGTGTGTGTGTGAGTGCATGTTTATCTGTGTGTGTTGGTGTGTGAGTAGGTGTGCGAGAGTTGTGGCAGTGTGTGAGAGTGTGTGTTTGAGACATTCTGAGAATGTGTGTTGGTTTCTCTGTGTGTGTAGATGAGTGAGTGCAGCAGTGTGTGAGTGTGTGAGTGCAAATGGGTCTGTGAGTGTGTGTTGGTGTGAGTGTGTTTCTTTGTGAAATTTTTGTTGTGTGAGTGGGAGTGAATGTGTGAGTGTGTATATAAGTGTGTGATTGTGTGGGAGTGTGTGTGATTGCTGTGATTATGTGTGTGTGCCTATATGTGTGTGCGTCTATGTGTAGGTGCGTAATTGTGTGTGAAAATGTGGGTGATTCTGTGTGTAGGTGTGTGAATGTGTGTGTTTGTGAGGGTTTAGTTGTGTGAGTGTTTGTGTGTGTGTGAGTGTGTATACGGGTGTGTGATTGTGTCTGAGTTTTTGTGATTGTGTGTGAGAATGTGAGTGAATGTGTCTGTGTGTATGTGTGTGAGTGTGTGAAACAGTGTCTCAGTCTTCGTGATTTTGTGTGGGTGTGTGAGAGTGTGTGTGAGCGTTTGAGTGTAGGTGTTTCTTTTTGAGGGCCTTTGTGGTTAATATATGTGTGTGTGTGAGTGTGTGTGTGTGTAAGTGTGAGTGGGAGTGAGAGTGGGAGTGTGTGTACGAGTGTGTTATTGTGTGTGATTGTGTTTGTGGGTTTGTTTCTGAGCGTCTTTGTGTGCAGGTGTGTGTGTCTGACGGTTTTAGTGTGGGTGTGAGTGCATGTGACTCTGTGAGAGTGTGTGTGTGTAGTTGTGTGAGTGGGAGTGAGTGTGTGAATGTGTATACGAATGGGTGATTGTGTGTGTGTGATTGTGTGTGAGAATGTGTGTGAGTGAGTCTGTGTGTGTAGGTGTGTGATTGTGCCGAAATCTGTGTGATTGCGTGTGTTTGTGAGTGTGTGTGACAGTGTGTGTGAGTGTAGGAGTGTCTGAGTGCCTGTGTGATTTCTGTATGTGAGTGTGTGTGTGTTTGATGATGCGTTTGTTAGTGTGTGAGTAGGTGTGTTAGAGGGAGAGAGTGTGTATACGAGTGTGTGATTGTGTGTGAGTGATTTTGTCTGTGAGTGGGTGTGAGTGTGTCTGTGAGTGCAGGTGAGAGTGTGTGACTATTTGTGAGTGTGTGTGTGATTGCATGTGAGCCTGTGTTTGTGTGTTGTTTTGTTTGTGTGTGTAGGTGTGCGAGTGTGTTTGACAGTGTTTGAGTGAGTGTTAGTGCGTGTGTGTCTGTAAGTGTTTGTGTGAGTAGGTGTGTGAGTGTGTGTGACAGTGTGATTGTGTGTGTGAGTGCGTGTGAGTCTGTGTGTCTGTGTGTTTGTGATGTGTGTCTATATGTGTGTAGGTGTGTGACTCTTTATGGCACTGTGTCAATGTGCGTGAGTGCTCATGTGTCTGTGTGTGTGTGAGTTTGTGAGTGTGTAGGTGTGATTGGGAATGAGTGTGTGAGTGTGTATATGAGTGTGTCATTGTGTTTGTGTGTGTGTGTGAGTGTGTTTTTGTTTAGGTGTGTGTGTGACATTGTGTGAGTCTATGTGGGAGTGCATTTCTGTCTGAGTGTGTGTGTGTCTGTGTGTAAGTGTGAGAGTGTGTTAGGGTGTTTGTGAGAGTGCAGGTGTGTGAGTGGGAGTGAGTGAGTGAATGCGTATATGAGTGGGTGACTGTGTGTGTGCATGTGTGTGCCTGACAGTCTGAATATGTGGGTGTTTCTGTGTGTAGGTGTGTGAGTGAGTGTGTGACATTGTGTGAGTGTGTGTGTGACAATGTGTGAGTGTGTGTGAGTGCATATGAATCTGTGTGTGTTGGTGTGTGAAAAGGTGTGCGAGAGCTTGTGACAGTGTGTGAGTGTGTGTGTTTGTGACATTCTGAGATTGTGTGTTGGTGTCTCTGTGTGTGTAGATGTGTGAGTGCAGCAGTGTGTGAGTGTGTGAGTGGGAATGTGTCTGTGAGTGTGTGTGGGTGTGAGTGTGTTTTTTTTGAAATTCTAGTTGTGTGTGTGGGAGTGATTGTGTGTGTGTATATAAGTGTGCGTTTGTGTGTGAGTGTGTGTGATTGTGTGTATGTGTGTGTGACTATATGTGTGTGTGTCTATGTGTAGGTGCGTAATTGTGTGTGAGAATGTGGGTGCTTCTGTGTGTCGGTGTGTGAATGTGTGAGTGTGTTTGTGAGAGTGAAGTTGTGTGAGTGTTTGTGTGTGTGTGAGTGTGTATACGGTGTGTGATTGTGTCTGAGTTTTTGTGATTGTGTGTGAGAATGTGAGTGAAGGTGTCTGTGTGTATGTGTGTGAATGTGTGAAACAGTGTCTCAGTCTTCGTGATTTTGTGTGGGTGTGTGAGAGTGTGTGTGAGCGTTTGAGTGTAGGTGTTTCTTTTTGAGGGCCTTTGTGGTTAATATATGTGTGTGTGTGAGTGTGTGTGTGTGTAAGTGTGAGTGGGAGTGAGAGTGGGAGTGTGTGCACGAGTGTGTTGTGTGTGATTGTGTTTGTGGGTGAGTTTCTGAGCGTCTTTGTGTGCAGGTGTGTTTCTGACGGTTTTAGTGTGGGTGTGAGTGCATGTGACTCTGTGAGAGTGTGTGTGTGTAGTTGTGTGAGTGGGAGTGAGTGTGTGAATGTGTATACGATTGGGTGACTGTGTGTGAGTGTGTGTGATTGTGTGTGAGAATGTGTGTGTGTGAGTCTGTGTGTGTAGGTGTGTGATTGTGCCGAACTCTGTGTGATTGCGTGTGTTTGTGAGTGTGTGTGACAGTGTGTGTGAGTGTAGGAGTGTCTGAGTGCCTGTGTGATTTCTGTATGTGAGTGTGTGTGTGTTTGATGATGAGTTTTTTTTTGTGTGTGTAGGTGTGTTAGTGGGAGAGTGTGTGTATACGAGTGTGTGATTGTGTGTGAGTGTTTATGTCTGTGAGTGGGTGTGAGTGTGTCTGTGTGTGCAGGTGTGAGTGTGTCAGTATTTGTGAGTGTGTTTGTGATTGCATGTGAGCCTGTGTTTGTATGTTGGTTTGTTTGTGTGTGTAGGTGTGCGAGTGTGTTTGACAGTGTTTAAGGGTGAGTGCGTGTGTGTCTGTAAGTGTTTGTGTGAGTAAGTGAGTGAGTGTGTATGACCGGGTGATTGTGTGTGTGAATGAGTGTGAGTCTGTGTGTCTGTGTGTTTGTGGGTGTGTCTACATGTGTGTAGGTGTGTGACTGTTTATGGCACTGTGTCAATGCGCGTGAGTGCTCATGTGTCTGTGTGTGTGTGTGAGTTGGTGAGAGTGTAGGTGTGATTGTTAATGAGTGTGTGAGTATGTATATGAGTGTGTCATTGTGTTTGTGTGTGTGTGAGTGTGTTTTTATTTAGGTCTGTGTGTGACATTGTGTGAGTCTATGTGGGAGTGCATTTCTGTCTGAGTGTGTGTGTGTCTGTGTGTAAGTGTGAGAGTGTGTTAGGGTGTTTGTGAGAGTGCAGGGGTGTGAGTGGGAGTGAGTGAGTGAATGTGTATATGAGTGGGTGACTGTGTGTGTGTGCATGTGTGTGCCTGACAGTCTGAATATGTGGGTGTTTCTGTGTGTAGGTGTGTGAATGTGTGAGTGTGTTTGTGAGAGTGTAGTTGTGTGCGTGTTTGTGTGTGTGTGAGTGTGTATACGGGTGTGTGATTGTGTCGGAGTTTTTGTGATTGTTTGTGAGAATGTGAGTGAATGTGTCTGTGTGTATGTGTGTGAGTGTGTGAAACAGTGTCTCAGTCTTCGTGATTTTGTGTGGGTGTGTGAGAGTGTGTGTGAGCGTTTGAGTGTAGGTGTTTCTTTTTGAGGGACTTTGTGGTTAATATATGTGTGTGTGTGAGTGTGTGTGTGTGTAAGTGTGAGTGTGAGTGAGAGTGGGAGTGTGTGTACGAGTGTGTTATTGTGTGTGATTGTGTTTGTGGTTGAGTTTCTGAGCGTCTGTGTGCAGGTGTGTGTGTCTGAAAGTTTTAGTGTGGGTGTGAGTGCATGTGACTGTGAGAGTGTGTGTGTGTAGTTGTGTGAGTGGGAGTGAGTGTGTGAATGTGTATACGATTGGGTGACTGTGTGTGAGTGTGTGTGATTGTGTGTGAGAATGTGTGTGAGTGAGTCTGTGTGTGTAGGTGTGTGATTGTGCCGAACTCTGTGTGATTGCGGGTGTTTGTGAGTGTGTGTGACAGTGTGTGTGAGTGTAGGAGTGTCTGAGTGCCTGTGTGATTTCTGTATGTGAGTGTGTGTGTTTGATGATGCGTTTGTTTGTGTGTGTGTAGGTGTGTTAGTGGGACAGAGTGTGTATACGAGTGTGTGATTGTGTGTGAGTGTTTTTGTCTGAGAGGGTGTGAGTGTGTCTGTGTGTGCAGGTGAGAGTTTGTGACTATTTGTGAGTGTCTTTGTGATTGCATGTGAGCCTCTGTTTGTGTGTTGGTTTGTTTGTGTGTGTAGGTGTGCGAGTGTGTTTGACAGTGTTTCAGTGTTAGTGCGTGTGTGTCTGTCAGTGTTTGTGTGAGTAGGTGTGTGAGTGTGTGTGACCGGGTGATTGTGAGTGTGAATGCGTGTGAGTCTGTGTGTCTGTGTGTTTGTGGGTGTGTCTACATGTGTGTAGGTGTGTGACTATTTATAGCACTGTGTCAATGTGCGTGATTGCGCATGTGTCTGTGTGTGTGTGAGATTGTGAGAGTGTAGGTGAGATTGGGAATGAGTGTGTGAGTGTGTATATGAGTGTGTCATTGTGTTTGTGTGTGTGTGAGTGTGTTTTTGTTTAGGTCTGTGTGTGACATTGTGTGAGTCTATGTGGGAGTGCATTTCTGTCTGAGTGTGTGTGTGTCTGTGTGTAAGTGTGAGAGTGTGTTAGGGTGTTTGTGAGAGTGCAGGTGTGTGAGTGGGAGTGAGTGAATGTGTATATGTGTGGGTGACTGTGTGTGTGCATGTTTGTGCCTGACAGTCTGAATATGTGGGTGTTTCTGTGTGTAGGTGTGTGAGTGTGTGTGTGACATTGTGTGAGTGTGTGTGTGAGTGCAAGTGAATCTGTGTGTGTTGGTGTGTGAGTAGGTGTGCGAGAGCTTGTGGCAGTGTGTGAGAGTGTGTGTTTGAGACATTCTGAGCATGTGTGTTGGTGTCTCTGTGTGTGTAGATGTGTGAGTGCAGCAGTGTGTGAGTGTGTGAGTGGGAATGTGTCTGTGAGTGTGTGTGGGTGTGAGTGTGTTTCTTTGTGAAATTCTAGTTGTGTGAGTGGGAGTGATTGTGTGAGTGTGTATATAAGTGTGCGATTGTGTGTGAGTGTGTGTGATTGTGTGTGTGCCTATATGTGTGTGTGTCTATGTGTAGGTGCGTAATTGTGTGTGTGCAAAAGTGTGTGATAATGTGGGTGCTTCTGTGTGTAGGTGTGTGAATGTGTGAGTGTTTGTGAGAGTGTAGTTGTGTGAGTGTTTGTGTGTGTGTGAGTGTGTATACGGGTGTGTGATTGTGTCTGAGTTTTTGTGATTGTGTGTGAGAATGTGAGTGAATGTGTCTGTGTGTAGTTGTGTGATTGTGTGTGTGACATTGTGTGAGTGTGTGTGTGAGTGCATGTTTATCTGTGTGTGTTGGTGTGTGAGTAGGTGTGCGAGAGTTGTGGCAGTGTGTGAGAGTGTGTGTTTGAGACATTCTGAGAATGTGTGTTGGTTTCTCTGTGTGTGTAGATGAGTGAGTGCAGCAGTGTGTGAGTGTGTGAGTGCAAATGGGTCTGTGAGTGTGTGTTGGTGTGAGTGTGTTTCTTTGTGAAATTTTTGTTGTGTGAGTGGGAGTGAATGTGTGAGTGTGTATATAAGTGTGTGATTGTGTGGGAGTGTGTGTGATTGCTGTGATTATGTGTGTGTGCCTATATGTGTGTGCGTCTATGTGTAGGTGCGTAATTGTGTGTGAAAATGTGGGTGATTCTGTGTGTAGGTGTCTGAATGTGTGTGTTTGTGAGGGTGTAGTTGTGTGAGTGTTTGTGTGTGTGTGAGTGTGTATACGGGTGTGTGATTGTGTCTGAGTTTTTGTGATTGTGTGTGAGAATGTGAGTGAATGTGTCTGTGTGTATGTGTGTGAGTGTGTGAAACAGTGTCTCAGTCTTCGTGATTTTGTGTGGGTGTGTGAGAGTGTGTGTGAGCGTTTGAGTGTAGGTGTTTCTTTTTGAGGGCCTTTGTGGTTAATATATGTGTGGGTGTGAGTGTGTGTGTGTGTAAGTGTGAGTGGGAGTGAGAGTGGGAGTGTGTGTACGAGTGTGTTATTGTGTGTGATTGTGTTTGTGGTTGAGTTTCTGAGCGTCTGTGTGCAGGTGTGAGTGTCTGGGAGTTTTAGTGTGGGTGTGAGTGCATGTGACTCTGTGAGTGTGTGTGTGTGTAGTTGTGTGAGTGGGAGTGAGTGTGTGAATGTGTAGACGATTGGGTGATTGTGTGTGTGTGACTGTGTGTGAGAATGTGTGTGAGTGAGTCTGTGTGTGTAGGTGTGTGTTTGTGCCGAAATCTGTGTGATTGCGTGTGTTTGTGAGTGTGTGTGACAGTGTGTGTGAGTGTAGGAGTGTCTGAGTGCCTGTGTGATTTCTGTATGTGAGTGTGTGTGTTTGATGATGCGTTTGTTTGTGTGTGTGTAGGTGTGTTAGTGGGAGTGAGTGTGTATACGAGTGTGTGATTGTGTGTGAGTGTTTTTGTCTGTGAGTGGGTGTGAGTGTGTCTTTGTGTGCAGGATAGTGTGTGTGACTATTTGTGAGTGTGTGTGTGATTGCATGTGAGCCTGTGTTTGTGTGTTGTTTTGTTTGTGTGTGTAGGTGTGCGAGTGTGTTTGGCAGTGTTTGAGTGAGTGTTAGTGCGTGTGTGTCTGTAAGTGTTTGTGTGAGTAGGTGTGTGAGTGTGTGTGACAGTGTGATTGTGTGTGTGAGTGCGTGTGAGTCTGTGTGTCTGTGTGTTTGTGATGTGTGTCTATATGTGTGTAGGTGTGTGACTCTTTATGGCACTGTGTCAATGTGCGTGAGTGCTCATGTGTCTGTGTGTGTGTGAGTTTGTGAGTGTGTAGGTGTGATTGGGAATGAGTGTGTGAGTGTGTATATGAGTGTGTCATTGTGTTTGTGTGTGTGTGTGAGTGTGTTTTTGTTTAGGTGTGTGTGTGACATTGTGTGAGTCTATGTGGGAGTGCATTTCTGTCTGAGTGTGTGTGTGTCTGTGTGTAAGTGTGAGAGTGTGTTAGGGTGTTTGTGAGAGTGCAGGTGTGTGAGTGGGAGTGAGTGAGTGAATGTGTATATGAGTGGGTGACTGTGTGTGTGCATGTGTGTGCCTGACAGTCTGAATATGTGGGTGTTTCTGTGTGTAGGTGTGTGAGTGTGTGTGTGACATTGTGTGAGTGTGTGTGTGACATTGTGTGAGTGTGTGTGAGTGCATATGAATCTGTGTGTGTTGGTGTGTGAAAAGGTGTGCGAGAGCTTGTTGCAGTGTGTGAGTGTGTGTGTTTGTGACATTCTGAGATTGTGTGTTGGAGTCTCTGTGTGTGTAGATGTGTGAGTGCAGCAGTGTGTGAGTGTGTAAGTGGGAATGTGTCTGTGAGTGTGTGTGGGTGTGAGTGTGTTTTTTTGAAATTCTAGTTGTGTGTGTGGGAGTGATTGTGTGTGTGTATATAAGTGTGCATTTGTGTGTGAGTGTGTGTGATTGTGTGTGTGTGTGTGACTATATGTGTGTGTGTCTATGTGTAGGTGCGTAATTGTGTGTGAGAATGTGGGTGCTTCTGTGTGTAGGTGTGTGAATATGTGAGTGTGTTTGTGAGAGTGAAGTTGTGTGAGTGTTTGTGTGTGTGTGAGTGTGTATACGGTGTGTGATTGTGTCTGAGTTTTTGTGATTGTGTGTGAGAATGTGAGTGAAGGTGTCTGTGTGTATGTGTGTGAATGTGTGAATCAGTGTCTCAGCCTTCGTGATTTTGTGTGGGTGTGTGAGAGTGTGTGTGAGCGTTTGGGTGTAGGTGTTTCTTTTTGAGGGCCTTTGTGGTTAATATATGTGTGTGTGTGTGTGTAAGTGTGAGTGGGAGTGAGAGTGGGAGTGTGTGCACGAGTGTGTTGTGTGTGATTGTGTTTGTGGGTGAGTTTCTGAGCGTCTTTGTGTGCAGGTGTGTGTGTCTGACGGTTTTAGTGTGGGTGTGAGTGCATGTGACTCTGTGAGAGTGTGTGTGTGTAGTTGTGTGAGTGGGAGAGAGTGTGTGAATGTGTATACGATTGGGTGAATGTGTGTGAGTGTGTGTGATTGTGTGTGAGAATGTGTGTGAGTGAGTCTGTGAGTGTAGGTGTGTGATTGTGCCGAAATCTGTGTGATTGTGTGTGTTTGTGAGGGTGTGTGACAGTGTGTGTGAGTGTAGGAGTGTCTGAGTGCCTGTGTGATTTCTGTATGTGAGTGTGTGTGTTTGATGATGCGTTTGTTAGTGTGTGTGTAGGTGTGTTAGTGGGAGAGAGTGTGTATTCGACTCTGTGATTGTGTGTCAGTGTTTTTGTCTGTGAGTGGGTGTGAGTGTGTCTGTGAGTGCAGGTGAGAGTGTGTGACTATTTGTGAGTGTGTGTGTGATTGCATGTGAGCCTGTGTTTGTGTGTTGTTTTGTTTGTGTGTGTAGGTGTGCGAGTGTGTTTGACAGTGTTTGAGTGAGTGTTAGTGCGTGTGTGTCTGTAAGTGTTTGTGTGAGTAGGGGTGTGAGTGTGTGTGACAGTGTGATTGTGTGTGTGAGTGCGTGTGAGTCTTTGTGTCTGTGTGTTTGTGAAGTGTGTCTATATGTGTGTAGGTGTGTGACTGTTTATGGCACTGTGTCAATGTGCGTGAGTGCTCATGTGTCTGTGTGTGTGAGTTTGTGAGAGTGTAAGTGTGATTGGGAATGAGTGTGTGAGTATGTATATGAGTGTGTCATTGTGTTTGTGTGTGTGTGAGTGTGTTTTTGTTTAGGTCTGTGTGTGACATTGTGTGAGTCTATGTGGGAGTGCATTTCTGTCTGAGTGTGTGTGTGTCTGTGTGTAAGTGTGAGAGTGTGTTAGGGTGTTTGTGAGAGTGCAGGTGTGTGAGTGGGAGTGAGTGAGTGAATGTGTATATGAGTGGGTGACTGTGTGTGTGTGCATGTGTGTTGCCTGACAGTCTGAATATGTGGGTGTTTCTGTGTGTAGGTGTGTGAGTGTGTGTGTGACATTGTGTGAGTGTGTGTGAGTGCATGTGAATCTGTGTGTGTTGGTGTGTGAGTAGGTGTGCGAGAGCTTGTGGCAGTGTGTGAGTGTGTGTGTTTGTGACATTCTCTGATTGTGTGTTGGTGTCTCGGTGTGTGTAGATGTGTGAGTGCAGCAGTGTGTGAGTGTGTGAGTGGGAATGTGTCTGTGAGTGTGTGTGGGTGTGAGTGTGTTTCTTTTTGAAATTCTAGTTGTGTGAGTGGGAGAGATTGTGTGAGTGTGTATATAAGTGGGCGTTTGTGTGTGAGTGTGTGTGATTGTGTGTGAGTATATGTGTGTGTCTATGTGTAGGTGCGTAATTGTGTGTGTGCAAATGTGTGTGAGAATGTGGGTGCTTCTGTGTGTAGGTGTGTGAATGTGTGAGTGTGTTTGTGAGAGTGTAGTTGTGTGAGTGTTTGTGTGTGTGTGAGTGTGTATACGGGTGTGTGATTGTGTCTCTGTTTTTGTGATTGTGTGTGAGAATGTGAGTGAATGTGTCTGTGTGTATGTGTGTGAGTGTGTGAAACAGTGTCTCAGTCTTCGTGATTTTGTGTGGGTTTGTGAGAGTGTGTGTGAGCGTTTGAGTGTAGGTGTTTCTTTTTGAGGGACTTTGTGGTTAATATATGTGTGTGTGTGAGTGTGTGTGTGTGTAAGTGTGAGTGTGAGTGAGAGTGGGAGTGTGTGTACGAGTGTGTTATTGTGTGTGATTGTGTTTGTGGTTGAGATTCTGAGCGTCTGTGTACAGGTGTGTGTGTCTGAAAGTTTTAGTGTGGGTGTGAGTGCATGTGACTGTGAGAGTGTGTGTGTGTAGTTGTGTGAGTGGGAGTGAGTGTGTGAATGTGTATACGAATGGGTGATTGTGTGTGTGTGTGATTGTGTGTGAGAATGTGTGTGAGTGAGTCTGTGTGTGTAGGTGTGTGATTGTGCCAAAATCTGTGTGATTGCATGTGTTTGTGAGTGTGTGTGACAGTGTGTGTGAGTGTAGGAGTGTCTGAGTGCCTGTGTGATTTCTGCATGTGAGTGTGTGTGTGTTTGATGATGCGTTTGTTTGTGTGTGTGTAGGTGTGTTAGTGGGAGAGAGTGTGTATACGAATCTGTGATTGTGTGTGAGTGTTTTTGTCTCAGTGGGTGTGAGTGTGTCTGTGTGTGCAGGTGAGTGTGTGTGACTATTTGTGAGTGTGTTTGTGATTGCATGTGAGCCTGTGTTTGTGTGTTGGTTTGTTTGTGTGTGTAGGTGTGCGAGTGTGTTTGACAGTGTTTCAGTGTTAGTGCGTGTGTGTCTGTAAGTGTTTGTGTGAGTAGGTGTGTGAGTGTGTGTGTGAATGCGTGTGAGTCTGTGTGTCTGTGTGTTTGTGGGAGTGTCTACATGTGTGTAGGTGTGTGTCTGTTTATGGCACTGTGTCAATGTGCGTGAGTGCTCATGTGTCTGTGTGTGTGTGTGAGTTTGTGAGAGTGTAAGTGTGATTGGGAATGAGTGTGTGAGTATGTATATGAGTGTGTCATTGTGTTTGTGTGTGTGTGAGTGTGTTTTTGTTTAGGTCTGTGTGTGACATTGTGTGAGTCTATGTGGGAGTGCATTTCTGTCTGAGTGTGTGTGTCTGTGAGTAACGGTGAGAGTGTGTTAGGGTGTTTGTGAGAGTGCAGGTGTGTGAGTGGGAGTGAGTGAGTGAATGTGTATATGAGTGGGTGACTGTGTGTGTGTGCATGTTTGTGCCTGACAGTCTGAATATGTGGGTGTTTCTGTGTGTAGGTGTGTGAGTGTGTGTGTGACATTGTGTGAGTGTGTGTGTGAGTGCAAGTGAATCTGTGTGTGTTGGTGTGTGAGTAGGTGAGCGAGAGCTTGTGGCAGTGTGTGAGAGTGTGTGTTTGAGACATTCTGAGCATGTGTGTTGGTGTCTCTGTGTGTGTAGATGTGTGAGTGCAGCAGTGTGTGAGTGTGAGTGGGAATGTGTCTGTGAGTGTGTGTGGGTGTGAGTGTGTTTCTTTGTGAAATTCTAGTTGTGTGAGTGGGAGTGATTGTGTGAGTGTGTATATAAGTGTGCGATTGTGTGTGAGTGTGTGTGATGGTGTGTGTGCCTATATGTGTGTGTGTCTATGTGTAGGTGCGTAATTGTGTGTGTGCAAATGTGTGTGATAATGTGGGTGCTTCTGTGTGTAGGTGTGTGAATGTGTGAGTGTTTGTGAGAGTGTAGTTGTGTGAGTGTTTGTGTGTGTGTGAGTGTGTATACGGGTGTGTGATTGTGTCTGAGTTTTTGTGATTGTGTGTGAGAATGTGAGTGAATGTGTCTGTGTGTATGTGTGTGAGTGTGTGAAACAGTGTCTCAGTCTTCGTGATTTTGTGTGGGTGTGTGAGAGTGTGTGTGAGCGTTTGAGTGTAGGTGTTTCTTTTTGAGGGCCTTTGTGGTTAATATATGTGTGTGTGTGAGTGTGTGTGTGTGTAAGTGTGAGTGGGAGTGAGAGTGGGAGTGTGTGTACGAGTGTGTTATTGTGTGTGATTGTGTTTGTGGGTTTGTTTCTGAGCGTCTTTGTGTGCAGGTGTGTGTGTCTGACGGTTTTAGTGTGGGTGTGAGTGCATGTGACTCTGTGAGAGTGTGTGTGTGTAGTTGTGTGAGTGGGAGTGAGTGTGTGAATGTGTATACGAATGGGTGATTGTGTGTGTGTGATTGTGTGTGAGAATGTGTGTGAGTGAGTCTGTGTGTGTAGGTGTGTGTTTGTGCCGAAATCTGTGTGATTGCGTGTGTTTGTGAGTGTGTGTGACAGTGTGTGTGAGTGTAGGAGTGTCTGAGTGCCTGTGTGATTTCTGTATGTGAGTGTGTGTGTGTTTGATGATGCGTTTGTTAGTGTGTGAGTAGGTGTGTTAGAGGGAGAGAGTGTGTATACGAGTGTGTGATTGTGTGTGAGTGATTTTGTCTGTGAGTGGGTGTGAGTGTGTCTGTGAGTGCAGGTGAGAGTGTGTGACTATTTGTGAGTGTGTGTGTGATTGCATGTGAGCCTGTGTTTGTGTGTTGTTTTGTTTGTGTGTGTAGGTGTGCGAGTGTGTTTGACAGTGTTTGAGTGAGTGTTAGTGCGTGTGTGTCTGTAAGTGTTTGTGTGAGTAGGTGTGTGACAGTGTGATTGTGTGTGTGAGTGCGTGTGAGTCTGTGTGTCTGTGTGTTTGTGATGTGTGTCTATATGTGTGTAGGTGTGTGACTCTTTATGGCACTGTGTCAATGTGCGTGAGTGCTCATGTGTCTGTGTGTGTGTGAGTTTGTGAGTGTGTAGGTGTGATTGGGAATGAGTGTGTGAGTGTGTATATGAGTGTGTCATTGTGTTTGTGTGTGTGTGTGAGTGTGTTTTTGTTTAGGTGTGTGTGTGACATTGTGTGAGTCTATGTGGGAGTGCATTTCTGTCTGAGTGTGTGTGTGTCTGTGTGTAAGTGTGAGAGTGTGTTAGGGTGTTTGTGAGAGTGCAGGTGTGTGAGTGGGAGTGAGTGAGTGAATGCGTATATGAGTGGGTGACTGTGTGTGTGCATGTGTGTGCCTGACAGTCTGAATATGTGGGTGTTTCTGTGTGTAGGTGTGTGAGTGAGTGTGTGATATTGTGTGAGTGTGTGTGTGACAATGTGTGAGTGTGTGTGAGAGCATATGAATCTGTGTGTGTTGGTGTGTGAAAAGGTGTGCGAGAGCTTGTGACAGTGTGTGAGTGTGTGTGTTTGTGACATTCTGAGATTGTGTGTTGGTTTCTCTGTGTGTGTAGATGTGTGAGTGCAGCAGTGTGTGAGTGTGTGAGTGGGAATGTGTCTGTGAGTGTGTGTGGGTGTGAGTGTGTTTTTTTTGAAATTCTATTTGTGTGTGTGGGAGTGATTGTGTGTGTGTATATAAGTGTGTGTTTGTGTGTGAGTGTGTGAAACAGTGTCTCAGTCTTCGTGATTTTGTGTGGGTGTGTGAGAGTGTGTGTGAGCGTTTGGGTGTAGGTGTTTCTTTTTGAGGGCCTTTGTGGTTAATATATGTGTGTGTGAGTGTGTGTGTGTGTAAGTGTGAGTGGGAGTGAGAGTGGGAGTGTGTGCACGAGTGTGTTGTGTGTGATTGTGTTTGTGGGTGAGTTTCTGAGCGTCTTTGTGTGCAGGTGTGTTTCTGACGGTTTTAGTGTGGGTGTGAGTGCATGTGACTCTGTGAGAGTGTGTGTGTGTAGTTGTGTGAGTGGGAGTGAGTGTGTGAATGTGTATACGATTGGGTGACTGTGTGTGAGTGTGTGTGATTGTGTGTGAGAATGTGTCTGAGTGAGTCTGTGTGTGTAGGTGTGTGATTGTGCCGAAATCTGTGTGATTGCGTGTGTTTGTGAGTGTGTGTGACAGTGTGTGTGAGTGTAGGAGTGTCTGAGTGCCTGTGTGATTTCTGTATGTGAGTGTGTGTGTGTTTGATGATGCGTTTTTTTTTGTGTGTGTAGGTGTGTTAGTGGGAGAGTGTGTGTATACGAGTGTGTGATTGTGTGTGAGTGTTTATGTCTGTGAGTGGGTGTGAGTGTGTCTGTGTGTGCAGGTGTGAGTGTGTCAGTATTTGTGAGTGTGTTTGTGATTGCATGTGAGCCTGTGTTTGTATGTTGGTTTGTTTGTGTGTGTAGGTGTGCGAGTGTGTTTGACAGTGTTTAAGGGTGAGTGCGTGTGTGTCTGTAAGTGTTTGTGTGAGTAGGTGAGTGAGTGTGTGTGACCGGGTGATTGTGTGTGTGAATGAGTGTGAGTCTGTGTGTCTGTGTGTTTGTGGGTGTGTCTACATGTGTGTAGGTGTGTGACTGTTTATGGCACTGTGTCAATGCGCGTGAGTGCTCATGTGTCTGTGTGTGTGTGTGAGTTGGTGAGAGTGTCAGTGTGATTGGTAATGAGTGTGTGAGTATGTATATGAGTGTGTCATTGTGTTTGTGTGTGTGTGAGTGTGTTTTTGTTTAGGTCTGTGTGTGACATTGTGTGAGTCTATGTGGGAGTGCATTTCTGTCTGAGTGTGTGTGTGTCTGTGTGTAAGTGTGAGAGTGTGTTAGGGTGTTTGTGAGAGTGCAGGTGTGTGAATGGGAGTGAGTGAGTGAATGTGTATATGAGTGGGTGACTGTGTGTGTGTGCGTGTTTGTGCCTGACAGTCTGAATATGTGGGTGTTTCTGTGTGTAGGTGTGTGAGTGTGTGTGTGACATTGTGTGAGTGTGTGTGTGAGTGCAAGTGAATCTGTGTGTGTTGGTGTGTGAGTAGGTGTGCGAGAGCTTGTGGCAGTGTGTGAGAGTGTGTGTTTGAGACATTCTGAGCATGTGTGTTGGTGTCTCTGTGTGTGTAGATGTGTGAGTGCAGCAGTGTGTGAGTGTGTGAGTGGGAATGTGTCTGTGAGTGTGTGTGGGTGTGAGTGTGTTTCCTTGTGAAATTCTAGTTGTGTGAGTGGGAGTGATTGTGTGAGTGTGTATATAAGTGTGCGATTGTGTGTGAGTGTGTGTGATTGTGTGTGTGCCTATATGTGTGTGTGTCTATGTGTAGGTGCGTAATTGTGTGTGTGCAAATGTGTGTGATAATGTGGGTGCTTCTGTGTGTAGGTGTGTGAATGTGTGAGTGTTTGTGAGAGTGTAGTTGTGTGAGTGTTTGTGTGTGTGTGAGTGTGTATACGGGTGTGTGATTGTGTCTGAGTTTTTGTGATTGTGTGTGAGAATGTGAGTGAATGTGTCTGTGTGTATGTGTGTGAGTGTGTGGAACAGTGTCTCAGTCTTCGTGATTTTGTGTGGGTGTGTGAGAGTGTGTGTGAGCGTTTGAGTGTAGGTGTTTCTTTTTGAGGGCCTTTGTGGTTAATATATGTGTGTGTGTGAGTGTGTGTGTGTGTAAGTGTGAGTGGGAGTGAGAGTGGGAGTGTGTGTACGAGTGTGTTATTGTGTGTGATTGTGTTTGTGGGTTTGTTTCTGAGCGTCTTTGTGTGCAGGTGTGTGTGTCTGACGGTTTTAGTGTGGGTGTGAGTGCATGTGACTCTGTGAGAGTGTGTGTGTGTAGTTGTGTGAGTGGGAGTGAGTGTGTGAATGTGTATACGAATGGGTGATTGTGTGTGTGTGATTGTGTGTGAGAATGTGTGTGAGTGAGTCTGTGTGTGTAGGTGTGTGTTTGTGCCGAAATCTGTGTGATTGCGTGTGTTTGTGAGTGTGTGTGACAGTGTGTGTGAGTGTAGGAGTGTCTGAGTGCCTGTGTGATTTCTGTATGTGAGTGTGTGTGTGTTTGATGATGCGTTTGTTAGTGTGTGTAGGTGTGTTAGTGGGAGAGAGTGTGTATACGAGTGTGTGATTGTGTGTGAGTGATTTTGTCTGTGAGTGGGTGTGAGTGTGTCTGTGAGTGCAGGTGAGAGTGTGTGACTATTTGTGAGTGTGTGTGTGATTGCATGTGAGCCTGTGTTTGTGTGTTGTTTTGTTTGTGTGTGTAGGTGTGCGAGTGTGTTTGACAGTGTTTGAGTGAGTGTTAGTGCGTGTGTGTCTGTAAGTGTTTGTGTGAGTAGGTGTGTGAGTGTGTGTGACAGTGTGATTGTGTGTGTGAGTGCGTGTGAGTCTGTGTGTCTGTGTGTTTGTGATGTGTGTCTATATGTGTGTAGGTGTGTGACTCTTTATGGCACTGTGTCAATGTGCGTGAGTGCTCATGTGTCTGTGTGTGTGTGAGTTTGTGAGTGTGTAGGTGTGATTGGGAATGAGTGTGTGAGTGTGTATATGAGTGTGTCATTGTGTTTGTGTGTGTGTGAGTGTGTTTTTGTTTAGGTGTGTGTGTGACATTGTGTGAGTCTATGTGGGAGTGCATTTCTGTCTGAGTGTGTGTGTGTCTGTGTGTAAGTGTGAGAGTGTGTTAGGGTGTTTGTGAGAGTGCAGGTGTGTGAGTGGGAGTGAGTGAGTGAATGTGTATATGAGTGGGTGACTGTGTGTGTGCATGTGTGTGCCTGACAGTCTGAATATGTGGGTGTTTCTGTGTGTAGGTGTGTGAGTGAGTGTGTGACATTGTGTGAGTGTGTGTGTGACAATGTGTGAGTGTGTGTGAGTGCATATGAATCTGTGTGTGTTGGTGTGTGAAAAGGTGTGCGAGAGCTTGTGGCAGTGTGTGAGTGTGTGTGTTTGTGACATTCTGAGATTGTGTGTTGGTGTCTCTGTGTGTGTAGATGTGTGAGTGCAGCAGTGTGTGAGTGTGTGAGTGGGAATGTGTCTGTGAGTGTGTGTGGGTGTGAGTGTGTTTTTTGAAATTCTAGTTGTGTGTGTGGGAGTGATTGTGTGTGTGTATATAAGTGTGCGTTTGTGTGTGAGTGTGTGTGATTGTGTGTATGTGTGTGTGACTATATGTGTGTGTCTATGTGTAGGTGCGTAATTGTGTGTGAGAATGTGGGTGCTTCTGTGTGTAGGTGTGTGAATGTGTGTGTGTGTTTGTGAGAGTGAAGTTGTGTGAGTGTTTGTGTGTGTGTGAGTGTGTATACGGTGTGTGATTGTGTCTGAGTTTATGTGATTGTGTGTGAGAATGTGAGTGAAGGTGTCTGTGTGTATGTGTGTGAATGTGTGAAACAGTGTCTCAGTCTTCGTGATTTTGTGTGGGTGTGTGAGAGTGTGTGTGAGCGTTTGGGTGTAGGTGTTTCTTTTTGAGGGCCTTTGTGGTTAATATATGTGTGTGTGTGAGTGTGTGTGTGTAAGTGTGAGTGGGAGTGAGAGTGGGAGTGTGTGCACGAGTGTGTTGTGTGTGATTGTGTTTGTGGGTGAGTTTCTGAGCGTCTTTGTGTGCAGGTGTGTTTCTGACAGTTTTAGTGTGGGTGTGAGTGCATGTGACTGTGAGAGTGTGTGTGTGTAGTTGTGTGAGTGGGAGTGAGTGTGTGAATGTGTATACGATTGGGTGACTGTGTGTGAGTGTGTGTGATTGTGTGTGAGAATGTGTGTGAGTGAGTCTGTGTGTGTAGGTGTGTGATTGTGCCGAACTCTGTGTGATTGCGTGTGTTTGTGAGTGTGTGTGACAGTGTGTGTGAGTGTAGGAGTGTCTGAGTGCCTGTGTGATTTCTGTATGTGAGTGTGTGTGTGTTTGATGATGAGTTTTTTTTTGTGTGTGTAGGTGTGTTAGTGGGAGAGTGTGTGTATACGAGTGTGTGATTGTGTGTGAGTGTTTATGTCTGTGAGTGGGTGTGAGTGTGTCTGTGTGTGCAGGTGTGAGTGTGTCAGTATTTGTGAGTGTGTTTGTGATTGCATGTGAGCCTGTGTTTGTATGTTGGTTTGTTTGTGTGTGTAGGTGTGCGAGTGTGTTTGACAGTGTTTAAGGGTGAGTGCGTGTGTGTCTGTAAGTGTTTGTGTGAGTAGGTGAGTGAGTGTGTGTGACCGGGTGATTGTGTGTGTGAATGAGTGTGAGTCTGTGTGTCTGTGTGTTTGTGGGTGTGTCTACATGTGTGTAGGTGTGTGACTGTTTATGGCACTGTGTCAATGCGCGTGAGTGCTCATGTGTCTGTGTGTGTGTGTGTGAGTTGGTGAGAGTGTCAGTGTGATTGGTAATGAGTGTGTATGTATATGAGTGTGTCATTGTGTTTGTGTGTGTGTGAGTGTGTTTTTGTTTAGGTCTGTGTGTGACATTGTGTGAGTCTATGTGGGAGTGCATTTCTGTCTGAGTGTGTGTGTGTCTGTGAGTAACGGTGAGAGTGTGTTAGGGTGTTTGTGAGAGTGCAGGTGTGTGAGTGGGAGTGAGTGAGTGAATGTGTATATGAGTGGGTGACTGTGTGTGTGTGCATGTTTGTGCCTGACAGTCTGAATATGTGGGTGTTTCTGTGTGTAGGTGTGTGAGTGTGTGTGTGACATTGTGTGAGTGTGTGTGTGAGTGCAAGTGAATCTGTGTGTGTTGGTGTGTGAGTAGGTGAGCGAGAGCTTGTGGCAGTGTGTGAGAGTGTGTGTTTGAGACATTCTGAGCATGTGTGTTGGTGTCTCTGTGTGTGTAGATGTGTGAGTGCAGCAGTGTGTGAGTGTGTGAGTGGGAATGTGTCTGTGAGTGTGTGTGGGTGTGAGTGTGTTTCTTTGTGAAATTCTAGTTGTGTGTGTGGGAGTGATTGTGTGAGTGTGTATATAAGTGTGCGATTGTGTGTGAGTGTGTGTGATTGTGTGTGTGCCTATATGTGTGTGTGTCTATGTGTAGGTGCGTAATTGTGTGTGTGCAAATGTGTGTGATAATGTGGGTGCTTCTGTGTGTAGGTGTGTGAATGTGTGAGTGTTTGTGAGAGTGTAGTTGTGTGAGTGTTTGTGTGTGTGTGAGTGTGTATACGGGTGTGTGATTGTGTCTGAGTTTTTGTGATTGTGTGTGAGAATGTGAGTGAATGTGTCTGTGTGTATGTGTGTGAGTGTGTGGAACAGTGTCTCAGTCTTCGTGATTTTGTGTGGGTGTGTGAGAGTGTGTGTGAGCGTTTGAGTGTAGGTGTTTCTTTTTGAGGGCCTTTGTGGTTAATATATGTGTGTGTGTGAGTGTGTGTGTGTGTAAGTGTGAGTGGGAGTGAGAGTGGGAGTGTGTGTACGAGTGTGTTATTGTGTGTGATTGTGTTTGTGGGTTTGTTTCTGAGCGTCTTTGTGTGCAGGTGTGAGTGTCTGACGGTTTTAGTGTGGGTGTGAGTGCATGTGACTCTGTGAGAGTGTGTGTGTGTAGTTGTGTGAGTGGGAGTGAGTGTGTGAATGTGTATACGAATGGGTGATTGTGTGTGTGTGATTGTGTGTGAGAATGTGTGTGAGTGAGTCTGTGTGTGTAGGTGTGTGTTTGTGCCGTAATCTGTGTGATTGCGTGTGTTTGTGAGTGTGTGTGACAGTGTGTGTGAGTGTAGGAGTGTCTGAGTGCCTGTGTGATTTCTGTATGTGAGTGTGTGTGTGTTTGATGATGCGTTTGTTAGTGTGTGTGTAGGTGTGTTAGTGGGAGAGAGTGTGTATACGAGTGTGTGATTGTGTGTGAGTGATTTTGTCTGTGAGTGGGTGTGAGTGTGTCTGTGAGTGCAGGTGAGAGTGTGTGACTATTTGTGAGTGTGTGTGTGATTGCATGTGAGCCTGTGTTTGTGTGTTGTTTTGTTTGTGTGTGTAGGTGTGCGAGTATGTTTGACAGTGTTTGAGTGAGTGTTAGTGCGTGTGTGTCTGTAAGTGTTTGTGTGAGTAGGTGTGTGAGTGTGTGTGACAGTGTGATTGTGTGTGTGAGTGCGTGTGAGTCTGTGTGTCTGTGTGTTTGTGATGTGTGTCTATATGTGTGTAGGTGTGTGACTCTTTATGGCACTGTGTCAATGTGCGTGAGTGCTCATGTGTCTGTGTGTGTGTGATTTTGTGAGTGTGTAGGTGTGATTGGGAATGAGTGTGTGAGTGTGTATATGAGTGTGTCATTGTGTTTGTGTGTGTGTGTGAGTGTGTTTTTGTTTAGGTGTGTGTGTGACATTGTGTGAGTCTATGTGGGAGTGCATTTCTGTCTGAGTGTGTGTGTGTCTGTGTGTAAGTGTGAGAGTGCGTTAGGGTGTTTGTGAGAGTGCAGGTGTGTGAGTGGGAGTGAGTGAGTGAATGTGTATATGAGTGGGTGACTGTGTGTGTGTGCATGTGTGTGCCTGACAGTCTGAATATGTGGGTGTTACTGTGTGTAGGTGTGTGAGTGTGTGTGTGACATTGTGTGAGTGTGTGTGACATTGTGTGAGTGTGTGTGAGTGCATGTGAATCTGTGTGTGTTTGTGTGTGAGTAGGTGTGCGAGAGCTTGTGGCAGTGTGTGAGTGTGTGTGTTTGTGACTTTCTGTGATTGTGTGTTGGTGTCTCTGTGTGTGTAGATGTGTGAGTGCAGCAGTGTGTGAGTGTGTGAGTGGGAATGTGTCTGTGAGTGTGTGTGGGTGTGAGTGTGTTTCTTTGTGAAATTCTAGTTGTGTGAGTGGGAGTGATTGTGTGAGTGTGTATATAAGTGTGCGATTGTGTGTGAGTGAGTGTGAGTATGTGTGTGTGCCTATATGTGTGTGTGTCTATGTGTAGGTCCGTAATTGTGTGTGTGCAAATGTGTGTGAGAATGTGGGTGCTTCTGTGTGTAGGTGTGTGAATGTGTGAGTGTGTTTGTGAGAGTGTAGTTGTGTGAGTGTTTGTGTGTGTGTGAGTGTGTATACGGGTGTGTGATTGTGTCTGAGTTTTTGTGATTGTGTGTGAGAATGTGAGTGAATGTGTCTGTGTGTATGTGTGTGAGTGTGTGAAACAGTGTCTCAGTCTTCGTGATTTTGTGTGGGTGTGTGAGAGTGTGTGTGAGCGTTTGAGTGTAGGTGTTTCTTTTTGAGGGCCTTTGTGGTTAATATATGTGTGTGTGTGAGTGTGTGTGTGTAAGTATGAGTGGGAGTGAGAGTGGGAGTGTGTGTACAAGTGTGTTATTGTGTGTGATTGTGTTTGTGGTTGAGTTTCTGAGCGTCTGTGTGCAGGTGTGTGTGTCTGACAGTTTTAGTGTGGGTGTGAGTGCATGTGACTGTGAGAGTGTGTGTGCGTAGTTGTGTGAGTGGGAGTGAGTGTGTGAATGTGTATACGATTGGGTGATTGTGTGTGTGTGTGACTGTGTGTGAGAATGTGTGTGAGTGAGTCTGTGTGTGTAGGTGTGTGATTGTGCCGAAGTCTGTGTGATTGTGTGTGTTTGTGAGTGTGTGTGACAGTGTGTGTGAGTGTAGGAGTGTCTGAGTGCCTGTGTGATTTCTGTATGTGAGTGTGTGTGTTTGATGATGCGTTTGTTTGTGTGTGTGTAGGTGTGTTAGTGGGACAGAGTGTGTATACGAGTGTGTGATTGTGTGTGAGTGTTTTTGTCTGTGAGTGGGTGTGTGTGTGTCTGTGTGTGCAGGTGAGAGTGTGTGACTATTTGTGATTGTCTTTGTGATTTCATGTGAGCCTGTGTTTGTGTGTTGGTTTGTTTGTGTGTGTAGGTGTGCGAGTGTGTTTGACAGTGTTTCAGTGTTAGTGCGTGTGTGTCTGTCAGTGTTTGTGTGAGTAGGTGTGTGAGTGTGTGTGACCGGGTGATTGTGAGTGTGAATGCGTGTGAGTCTGTGTGTCTGTGTGTTTGTGGGTGTGTCTACATGTGTGTAGGTGTGTGACTGTTTATGGCACTGTGTCAATGTGCGTGAGTGCTCATGTGTCTGTGTGAGTGTGTGAGTGTTAGTGCGTGTGTGTCTGTCAGTGTTTGTGTGAGTAGGTGTGTGAGTGTGTGTGACCGGGTGATTGTGAGTGTGAATGCGTGTGAGTCTGTGTGTCTTTGTGTTTGTGTTTGTGTCTACATGTGTGTAGGTGTGTGACTCTTTATGGCACTGTGTCAATGTGCGTGAGTGCTCATGTATCTGTGTGTGTGTGTGAGTTTGTGAGAGTGTAAGTGTGATTGGGAATGAGTGTGTGAGTATGTATATGTGTGTGTGTCATTGTGTTTGTGTGTGTGAGTGTGTTTTTGTTTAGGTCTGTGTGTGACATTGTGTGGGTCTATGTGGGACTGCATTTCTGTCTGAGTGTGTGTGTGTCTGTGAGTAAGGGTGAGAGTGTGTTAGGGTGTTTGTGAGAGTGCAGGTGTGTGAGTGGGAGTGAGTGAGTGAATGTGTATATGAGTGGGTGACTGTGTGTGTGTGCATGTGTCTGCCTGACAGTCTGAATATGTGGGGGTTTCGGTGTGTAGGTGTGTGTGTGTGTGACATTGTGTGAGTGTGTGTGAGTGCATGTGAATCTGTGTGTGTTTGTGTGTGAGTAGGTGTGCGAGAGCTTGTGGCAGTGTGTGAGTGTGTGTGTTTGTGACATTCTGTGATTGTGTGTTGGTGTCTCTGTGTGTGTAGATGTGTGAGTGCAGCAGTGTGTGAGTGTGTGAGTGCGAATGAGTCTGTGAGTGTGTGTGGGTGTCAGTGTGTTTCTTTGTGAAATATCATTTGTGTGAGTGGGAGTGATTGTGTGAGTGTGTATATAAGTGTGCGATTGTGTGTGAGTGTGTGTGATTGTGTGTGAGTATGTGTGTGTGCCTATATGTGTGTGTGTCTATGTGTAGGAGCGTAATTGTGTGTGTGCAATTGTTTGTGAGAATGTGGTTGTTTCTGTGTGTAGGTGTGTGAATGTGTGAGTGTGTTTGTGAGAGTGTAGTTGTGTGAGTGTTTGTGTGTGTGTGAGTGTGAATACGGGTGTGTGATTGTGTCTGAGATTTTGTGATTGTTTGTGAGAATGTGAGTGAACGTGTCTGTGTGTATGTGTGTGAGTGTGTGAAACAGTGTCTCAGTCTTCGTGAATTTGTGTGGGTGTGTGAGAGTGTGTGTGAGCGTTTGAGTGTAGGTGTTTCTTTTTGAGGGCTTTTGTGGTTAATATATGTGTGTGTGTGAGTATGTGTGTGTGTAAGTGGGAGTGGGAGTGAGAGTGGGAGTGTGTGTACGAGTGTGTTATTGTGTGTGATTGTGTTTGTGGGTTTGTTTCTGAGCGTCTTTGTGTGGAGGTGTGTGTGTCTGACGGTTTTAGTGTGGGTGTGAGTGCATGTGACTCTGTGAGAGTGTGTGTGTGTAGTTGTGTGAGTGGGAGTGATTGTGTGAATGTGTATACGATTGGGTGACTGTGGGTGTGTGTGAGTGTGTGTGAGAATGTGTGTGAGTTAGTCTGTGTGTGTAGGTGTGTGATTGTGCCGACGTCTGTGTGATTGTGTGTGTTTGTGAAGGTGTGGGACAGTGTGTGTGAGTGTAGGAGTGTCTGAGTGCCTGTGTGATTTCTGTATGTGAGTGTGTGTGTGTTTGATGATGCCTTTGTTTGTGTGTGTGTAGGTGTGTTAGTGGGAGAGAGTGTGTATACGATTGTGTGATTGTGTGTGAGTGTTTTTGTCTGTGAGTGGGTGTGAGTGTGTCTGTGTGTGCAGGTGAGAGTGTGTCACTATTTGTGAGTGTGTGTGTGATTGCATGTGAGCCTGTGTATATGTGTTGGTTTGTTTGTGTGTGTAGGTGTGCGAGTGTGTTTGACAGTGTTTCAGTGTTAGTGCGTGTGTGTCTGTAAGTGTTTGTGTGAGTAGGTGTGTGAGTGTGTGTGACCGGTTGATTGTGTGTGTGAATGCGTGTGAGTCTGTGTGTCTGTGTGTTTGTGGGTGTGTCTACATGTGTGTAGGTGTGTGACTGTTTATGGCACTGTGTCAATGTGCGTGAGTGCTCATGTGTCTGTGTGTGTGTGTGAGATTGTGAGAGTGTAGGTGTGATTGGGAATGAGTGTGTGTGTATATGAGTGTGTCATTGTGTTTGTGTGTGTGTGAGTGTGTTTTTGTTTAGGTGTGTGTGTGACATTGTGTGAGTCTATGTGGGAGTGCATTTCTCTCTGAGTGTGTGTGTGTCTGTGTGTAAGTGTGAGAGTGTGTTAGGGTGTTTGTGAGAGTGCAGGGGTGTGAGTGGGATTGAGTGAGTGTATGTGTATATGAGTGGGTGACTGTGTGTTTGCATGTGTGCTGCCTGACTGTCTGAATATGTGGGTGTATCTGTGTGTAGGTGTGTGAGTGTGTGTGTGACATTGTGTGAGTGTGTGTGAGTGCATGTGAATCTGTGTGTGTTTGTGTGTGAGTAGTTGTGCGAGAGCTTGTGGCAGTGTGTGAGTGTGTGTGTTTGTGACATTCTGTGATTGTGTGTTGGTGTCTCTGTGTGTGTAGATGTGTGAGTGCAGCAGTGTGTGAGTGTGTGAGTGGGAATGTGTCTGTGAGTGTGTGTGGGTGTGAGTGTGTTACTTTTTGAAATTGTAGTTGTGTGAGTGGGAGTGATTGTGTGAGTGTGTATATAAGTGTGCGATTGTGTGTGAGTGTGTGTGAGTATGTGTGTGTGCCTATATGTGTGTGTGTCTATGTGTAGGTGCGTAATTGTGTGTGTGCAAATATGTGTGAGAATGTGGGTGCTTCTGTGTGTAGGTGTGTGAATGTGTGAGTGTTTGTGAGAGTGTAGTTGTGTGAGTGTTTGTGTGTGTGTGAGTGTGTATACGGGTGTGTGATTGTGTCTGAGTTTTTGTGATTGTGTGTGAGAATGTGAGTGAATGTGTCTGTGTGTATGTGTGTGAGTGTGTGAAACAGTGTCTCAGTCTTCGTGATTTTGTGTGGGTGTGTGAGAGTGTGTGTGAGCGTTTGAGTGTAGGTGTTTCTTTTTGAGGGACTTTGTGGTTAATATATGTGTGTGGGTGAGTGTGTGTGTGTGTAAGTATGAGTGGGAGTGAGAGTGGGAGTGTGTGTACAAGTGTGTTATAGTGTGTGATTGTGTTTGTGGTTGAGTTTCTGAGCGTCTGTGTGCAGGTGTGTGTGTCTGACAGTTTTAGTGTGGGTGTGAGTGCATGTGACTGTGAGAGTGTGTGTGCATATTTGTGTGAGTGGGAGTGAGTGTGTGAATGTGTATACGATTGGGTGATTGTGTGTGTGTGTGATTGTGTGTGAGAATGTGTGTGAGTGAGTCTGTGTGTGTAGGTGTGTGATTGTGCCGAAATCTGTGTGATTGCGTGTGTTTGTGAGTGTGTGTGACAGTGTGTGTGAGTGTAGGAGTGTCTGAGTGCCTGTGTGATTTCTGTATGTGAGTGTGTGTGTTTGATGATGCGTTTGTTTGTGTGTGTGTAGGTGTGTTAGTGGGACAGAGTGTGTATACGAGTGTGTGATTGTGTGTGAGTGTTTTTGTCTGTGAGTGGGTGTGAGTGTGTCTGTGTGTGCAGGGGGGAGTGTGTGACTATTTGTGAGTGTCTTTGTGATTGCATGTGAGCCTGTGTTTGTGTGTTGGTTTGTTAGTGTGTGTAGGTGTGCGAGTGTGTTTGACAGTGTTTCAGTGTCAGTGCGTGTGTGTCTGTCAGTGTTTGTGTGAGTAGGTGTGTGAGTGTGTGTGACCGGGTGATTGTGAGTGTGAATGCGTGTGAGTCTGTGTGTCTGTGTGTTTGTGGGTGTGTCTACATGTGTGTAGGTGTGTGACTGTTTATGGCACTGTGTCAATGTGTGTGAGTGCTCATGTGTCTGTGTGTGTGTGTGAGTTTGTGAGAGTGTAAGTGTGATTGGGAATGAGTGTGTGAGTATGTATATGTGTGTGTCATTGTGTTTGTGTGTGTGTGAGTGTGTTTTTGTTTAGGTCTGTGTGTGACATTGTGTGGGTCTATGTGGGACTGCATTTCTGTCTGAGTGTGTGTGTGTCTGTGAGTAAGGGTGAGAGTGTGTTAGGGTGTTTGTGAGAGTGCAGGTGTGTGAGTGGGAGTGAGTGAGTGAATGTGTATATGAGTGGGTGACTGTGTGTGTGTGCATGTGTCTGCCTGACAGTCTGAATATGTGGGGGTTTCGGTGTGTAGGTGTGTGAGTGTGTGTGTGACATTGTGTGAGTGTGTGTGAGTGCATGTGAATATGTGTTTGTTGGTGTGTGAGTAGGTGTTCGAGAGCTTGTGGAAGTGTGTGAGTGTGTGTGTTTGTGACATTCTGTGATTGTGTGTTGGTGTCTCTGTGTGTGTAGATGTGTGAGTGCAGCAGTGTGTGAGTGTGTGAGTGCGAATGAGTCTGTGAGTGTGTGTGGGTGTCAGTGTGTTTCTTTGTGAAATATCATTTGTGTGAGTGGGAGTGATTGTGTGAGTGTGTATATAAGTGTGCGATTGTGTGTGAGTGTGTGTGATTGTGTGTGAGTATGTGTGTGTGCCTATATGTGTGTGTGTCTATGTGTAGGAGCGTAATTGTGTGTGTGCAATTGTTTGTGAGAATGTGGTTGTTTCTGTGTGTAGGTGTGTGAATGTGTGAGTGTGTTTGTGAGAGTGTAGTTGTGTGAGTGTTTGTGTGTGTGTGAGTGTGAATACGGGTGTGTGATTGTGTCTGAGATTTTGTGATTGTTTGTGAGAATGTGAGTGAACGTGTCTGTGTGTATGTGTGTGAGTGTGTGAAACAGTGTCTCAGTCTTCGTGAATTTGTGTGGGTGTGTGAGAGTGTGTGTGAGCGTTTGAGTGTAGGTGTTTCTTTTTGAGGGCTTTTGTGGTTAATATATGTGTGTGTGTGAGTGTGTGTGTGTGTAAGTGGGAGTGGGAGTGAGAGTGGGAGTGTGTGTACGAGTGTGTTATTGTGTGTGATTGTGTTTGTGGGTTTGTTTCTGAGCGTCTTTGTGTGGAGGTGTGTGTGTCTGACGGTTTTAGTGTGGGTCTGATTGCATGTGACTCTGTGAGAGTGTATGTGTGTAGTTGTGTGAGTGGGAGTGATTGTGTGAATGTGTATATGATTGGGTGACTGTGGGTGTGTGAGAGTGTGAGAATGTGTGTGAGTTAGTCTGTGTGTGTAGGTGTGTGATTGTGCCGACGTCTGTGTGATTGTGTGTGTTTGTGAGGGTGTGGGACAGTGTGTGTGAGTGTAGGAGTGTCTGAGTGCCTGTGTGATTTCTGTATGTGAGTGTGTGTGTGTTTGATGATGCCTTTGTTTGTGTGTGTGTAGGTGTGTTAGTGGGAGAGAGTGTGTATACGACTGTGTGATTGTGTGTGAGTGTTTTTGTCTGTGAGTGGGTGTGAGTGTGTCTGTGTGTGTAGGTGAGAGTGTGTCACTATTTGTGAGTGTGTGTGTGATTGCATGTGAGCCTGTGTATATGTGTTGGTTTGTTTGTGTGTGTAGGTGTGCGAGTGTGTTTGACAGTGTTTCAGTGTTAGTGCGTGTGTGTCTGTAAGTGTTTGTGTGAGTAGGTGTGTGAGTGTGTGTGACCGGTTGATTGTGTGTGTGAATGCGTGTGAGTCTGTGTGTTTGTGGGTGTGTCTACATGTGTGTAGGTGTGTGACTGTTTATGGCACTGTGTCAATGTGCGTGAGTGCTCATGTGTCTGTGTGTGTGTGTGAGATTGTGAGAGTGTAGGTGTGATTGGGAATGAGTGTGTGTGTATATGAGTGTGTCATTGTGTTTGTGTGTGTGTGAGTGTGTTTTTGTTTAGGTGTGTGTGACATTGTGTGAGTCTATGTGGGAGTGCATTTCTCTCTGAGTGTGTGTGTGTCTGTGTGTAAGTGTGAGAGTGTGTTAGGGTGTTTGTGAGAGTGCAGGGGTGTGAGTGGGATTGAGTGAGTGTATGTGTATATGAGTGGGTGACTGTGTGTTTGCATGTGTGTTGCCTGACAGTCTGAATATGTGGGTGTATCTGTGTGTAGGTGTGTGAGTGTGTGTGTGACATTGTGTGAGTGTGTGTGAGTGCATGTGAATCTGTGTGTGTTTGTGTGTGAGTAGGTGTGCGAGAGCTTGTGGCAGTGTGTGAGTGTGTGTGTTTGTGACATTCTGTGATTGTGTGTTGGTGTCTCTGTGTGTGTAGATGTGTGAGTGCAGCAGTGTGTGAGTGTGTGAGTGGGAATGTGTCTGTGAGTGTGTGTGGGTGTGAGTGTGTTTCTTTGTGAAATTCTAGTTGTGTGAGTGGGAGTGATTGTGTGAGTGTGTATATAAGTGTGCGATTGTGTGTGAGTGTGTGTGAGTATGTGTGTGTGCCTATATGTGTGTGTGTCTATGTGTAGGTCCGTAATTGTGTTTGTGCAAATGTGTGTGAGAATGTGGGTACTTCTGTGTGTAGGTGTTTGAATGTGTGAGTGTGTTTGTGAGAGTGTAGTTGTGTGAGTGTTTGTGTGTGTGTGAGTGTGTATACGGGTGTGTGATTGTGTCTGAGTTTTTGTGATTGTGTGTGAGAATGTGAGTGAATGTGTCTGTGTGTATGTGAGTGTGTGAAACAGTGTCTCAGTCTTCGTGATTTTGTGTGGGTGTGTGAGAGTGTGTGTGAGCGTTTGAGTGTAGGTGTTTCTTTTTGAGGGACTTTGTGGTTAATATATGTGTGTGTGTGAGTTTGTGTGTGTGTAAGTATGAGTGGGAGTGAGAGTGGGAGTGTGTGTACAAGTGTGTTATTGTGTGTGGTTGTGTTTGTGGTTGAGTTTCTGAGCGTCTGTGTGCAGGTGTGTGTGTCTGACAGTTTTAGTGTGGGTGTGAGTGCATGTGACTGTGAGAGTGTGTGTGCGTAGTTGTGTGAGTGGGAGTGAGTGTGTGAATGTGTATACGATTGGGTGATTGTGTGTGTGTGTGATTGTGTGTGAGAATGTGTGTGAGTGAGTCTGTGTGTGTAGGTGTGTGATTGTGCCCAACCTTGTGTGATTGTGTTTGTTTGTGAGGGTGAGTGACAGTGTGTAAGTGTAGGAGTGTCTGAGTGCCTGTGTGATTTCTGTATGTGAGTGTGTGTGTTTGATGATGCGTTTGTTTGTGTGTGTGTAGGTGTGTTAGTGGGAGAGAGTGTGTATACGTGTGTGATTGTGTGTGAGTGTTTATGTCTGAGAGGGTGTGAGTGTGTCTGTGTGTGCAGGTGAGAGTGTGTGACTATTTGTGAGTGTCTTTGTGATTGCATGTGAGCCTGTGTTTGTGTGTTGGTTTGTTTGTGTGTGTAGGTGTGCGAGTGTGTTTGACAGTGTTTCAGTGTTAGTGCTTGTGTCTGTAAGTGTTTGTGTGAGTAGGGGTGTGAGTGTGTGTGACCGGGTGATTGTGAGTGTGAATGCGTGTGAGTCTGTTTGTCTGTGTGTTTGTGGGTGTGTCTACATGTGTGTAGGTGTGTGACTGTTTATGGCACTGTGTCAATGTGCGTGAGTGCTCATGTGTCTGTGTGTGTGTGTGAGTTTGTGAGAGTGTAAGTGTGATTATGAATGAGTGTGTGAGTATGTATATGTGTGTGTGTCATTGTGTTTGTGTGTGTGTGAGTGTGTTTTTTTTAGGTCTGTGTGTGACATTGTGTGGGTCTATGTGGGAGTGCATTTCTGTCTGAGTGTGTGTGTGTCTGTGAGTAAGGGTGAGAGTGTGTTAGGGTGTTTGTGAGAGTGCAGGTGTGTGAGTGGGAGTGAGTGAATGTGTATATGAGTGGGTGAGTGTGTGTGTGTGCATGTGTGTGCCTGACAGTCTGAATATGTGGGTGTTTCTGTGTGTAGGTGTGTGAGTGTGTGTGTGACATTGTGTGAGTGTGTGTGACATTGTGTGAGTGTGTGTGAGTGCATATGAATCTGTGTGTGTTGGTGTGTGAGTAGGTGTGCGAGAGCTTGTGGCAGTGTGTGAGTGTGTGTGTTTGTGACTTTCTGTGATTGTGTGTTGGTGTCTCTGTGTGTGTAGATGTGTGAGTGCAGCAGTGTGTGAGTGTGTGAGTGGGAATGTGTCTGTGAGTGTGTGTGGGTGTGAGTGTGTTTCTTTGTGAAATTCTAGTTGTGTGAGTGGGAGTGATTGTGTGAGTGTGTATATAAGTGTGCGATTGTGTGTGAGTGTGTGTGATGGTGTGTGTGCCTATATGTGTGTGTGTCTATGTGTAGGTGCGTAATTGTGTGTGTGCAAATGTGTGTGATAATGTGGGTGCTTCTGTGTGTAGGTGTGTGAATGTGTGAGTGTTTGTGAGAGTGTAGTTGTGTGAGTGTTTGTGTGTGTGTGAGTGTGTATACGGGTGTGTGATTGTGTCTGAGTTTTTGTGATTGTGTGTGAGAATGTGAGTGAATGTGTCTGTGTGTAGTTGTGTGATTGTGTGTGTGACATTGTGTGAGTGTGTGTGTGAGTGCATGTTTATCTGTGTGTGTTGGTGTGTGAGTAGGTGTGCGAGAGTTGTGGCAGTGTGTGAGAGTGTGTGTTTGAGACATTCTGAGAATGTGTGTTGGTTTCTCTGTGTGTGTAGATGAGTGAGTGCAGCAGTGTGTGAGTGTGTGAGTGCAAATGGGTCTGTGAGTGTGTGTTGGTGTGAGTGTGTTTCTTTGTGAAATTTTTGTTGTGTGAGTGGGAGTGAATGTGTGAGTGTGTATATAAGTGTGTGATTGTGTGGGAGTGTGTGTGATTGCTGTGATTATGTGTGTGTGCCTATATGTGTGTGCGTCTATGTGTAGGTGCGTAATTGTGTGTGAAAATGTGGGTGATTCTGTGTGTAGGTGTGTGAATGTGTGTGTTTGTGAGGGTGTAGTTGTGTGAGTGTTTGTGTGTGTGTGAGTGTGTATACGGGTGTGTGATTGTGTCTGAGTTTTTGTGATTGTGTGTGAGAATGTGAGTGAATGTGTCTGTGTGTATGTGTGTGAGTGTGTGAAACAGTGTCTCAGTCTTCGTGATTTTGTGTGGGTGTGTGAGAGTGTGTGTGAGCGTTTGAGTGTAGGTGTTTCTTTTTGAGGGCCTTTGTGGTTAATATATGTGTGTGTGTGAGTGTGTGTGTGTGTAAGTGTGAGTGGGAGTGAGAGTGGGAGTGTGTGTACGAGTGTGTTATTGTGTGTGATTGTGTTTGTGGGTTTGTTTCTGAGCGTCTTTGTGTGCAGGTGTGTGTGTCTGACGGTTTTAGTGTGGGTGTGAGTGCATGTGACTCTGTGAGAGTGTGTGTGTGTAGTTGTGTGAGTGGGAGTGAGTGTGTGAATGTGTATACGAATGGGTGATTGTGTGTGTGTGATTGTGTGTGAGAATGTGTGTGAGTGAGTCTGTGTGTGTAGGTGTGTGTTTGTGCCGAAATCTGTGTGATTGCGTGTGTTTGTGAGTGTGTGTGACAGTGTGTGTGAGTGTAGGAGTGTCTGAGTGCCTGTGTGATTTCTGTATGTGAGTGTGTGTGTGTTTGATGATGCGTTTGTTAGTGTGTGAGTAGGTGTGTTAGAGGGAGAGAGTGTGTATACGAGTGTGTGATTGTGTGTGAGTGATTTTGTCTGTGAGTGGGTGTGAGTGTGTCTGTGAGTGCAGGTGAGAGTGTGTGACTATTTGTGAGTGTGTGTGTGATTGCATGTGAGCCTGTGTTTGTGTGTTGTTTTGTTTGTGTGTGTAGGTGTGCGAGTGTGTTTGACAGTGTTTGAGTGAGTGTTAGTGCGTGTGTGTCTGTAAGTGTTTGTGTGAGTAGGTGTGTGAGTGTGTGTGACAGTGTGATTGTGTGTGTGAGTGCGTGTGAGTCTGTGTGTCTGTGTGTTTGTGATGTGTGTCTATATGTGTGTAGGTGTGTGACTCTTTATGGCACTGTGTCAATGTGCGTGAGTGCTCATGTGTCTGTGTGTGTGTGAGTTTGTGAGTGTGTAGGTGTGATTGGGAATGAGTGTGTGAGTGTGTATATGAGTGTGTCATTGTGTTTGTGTGTGTGTGTGAGTGTGTTTTTGTTTAGGTGTGTGTGTGACATTGTGTGAGTCTATGTGGGAGTGCATTTCTGTCTGAGTGTGTGTGTGTCTGTGTGTAAGTGTGAGAGTGTGTTAGGGTGTTTGTGAGAGTGCAGGTGTGTGAGTGGGAGTGAGTGAGTGAATGCGTATATGAGTGGGTGACTGTGTGTGTGCATGTGTGTGCCTGACAGTCTGAATATGTGGGTGTTTCTGTGTGTAGGTGTGTGAGTGAGTGTGTGACATTGTGTGAGTGTGTGTGTGACAATGTGTGAGTGTGTGTGAGTGCATATGAATCTGTGTGTGTTGGTGTGTGAAAAGGTGTGCGAGAGCTTGTGACAGTGTGTGAGTGTGTGTGTTTGTGACATTCTGAGATTGTGTGTTGGTGTCTCTGTGTGTGTAGATGTGTGAGTGCAGCAGTGTGTGAGTGTGTGAGTGGGAATGTGTCTGTGAGTGTGTGTGGGTGTGAGTGTGTTTTTTTTGAAATTCTAGTTGTGTGTGTGGGAGTGATTGTGTGTGTGTATATAAGTGTGCGTTTGTGTGTGAGTGTGTGTGATTGTGTGTATGTGTGTGTGACTATATGTGTGTGTGTCTATGTGTAGGTGCGTAATTGTGTGTGAGAATGTGGGTGCTTCTGTGTGTCGGTGTGTGAATGTGTGAGTGTGTTTGTGAGAGTGAAGTTGTGTGAGTGTTTGTGTGTGTGTGAGTGTGTATACGGTGTGTGATTGTGTCTGAGTTTTTGTGATTGTGTGTGAGAATGTGAGTGAAGGTGTCTGTGTGTATGTGTGTGAATGTGTGAAACAGTGTCTCAGTCTTCGTGATTTTGTGTGGGTGTGTGAGAGTGTGTGTGAGCGTTTGTGTGTAGGTGTTTCTTTTTGAGGGCCTTTGTGGTTAATATATGTGTGTGTGTGAGTGTGTGTGTGTGTAAGTGTGAGTGGGAGTGAGAGTGGGAGTGTGTGCACGAGTGTGTTGTGTGTGATTGTGTTTGTGGGTGAGTTTCTGAGCGTCTTTGTGTGCAGGTGTGTTTCTGACGGTTTTAGTGTGGGTGTGAGTGCATGTGACTCTGTGAGAGTGTGTGTGTGTAGTTGTGTGAGTGGGAGTGAGTGTGTGAATGTGTATAAGATTGGGTGACTGTGTGTGAGTGTGTGTGATTGTGTGTGAGAATGTGTGTGTGTGAGTCTGTGTGTGTAGGTGTGTGATTGTGCCGAACTCTGTGTGATTGCGTGTGTTTGTGAGTGTGTGTGACAGTGTGTGTGAGTGTAGGAGTGTCTGAGTGCCTGTGTGATTTCTGTATGTGAGTGTGTGTGTGTTTGATGATGAGTTTTTTTGTGTGTGTGTAGGTGTGTTAGTGGGAGAGTGTGTGTATACGAGTGTGTGATTGTGTGTGAGTGTTTATGTCTGTGAGTGGGTGTGAGTGTGTCTGTGTGTGCAGGTGTGAGTGTGTCAGTATTTGTGAGTGTGTTTGTGATTGCATGTGAGCCTGTGTTTGTATGTTGGTTTGTTTGTGTGTGTAGGTGTGCGAGTGTGTTTGACAGTGTTTAAGGGTGAGTGCGTGTGTGTCTGTAAGTGTTTGTGTGAGTAAGTGAGTGAGTGTGTATGACCGGGTGATTGTGTGTGTGAATGAGTGTGAGTCTGTGTGTCTGTGTGTTTGTGGGTGTGTCTACATGTGTGTAGGTGTGTGACTGTTTATGGCACTGTGTCAATGCGCGTGAGTGCTCATGTGTCTGTGTGTGTGTGTGAGTTGGTGAGAGTGTAGGTGTGATTGTTAATGAGTGTGTGAGTATGTATATGAGTGTGTCATTGTGTTTGTGTGTGTGTGAGTGTGTTTTTATTTAGGTCTGTGTGTGACATTGTGTGAGTCTATGTGGGAGTGCATTTCTGTCTGAGTGTGTGTGTGTCTGTGTGTAAGTGTGAGAGTGTGTTAGGGTGTTTGTGAGAGTGCAGGTGTGTGAGTGGGAGTGAGTGAGTGAATGTGTATATGAGTGGGTGACTGTGTGTGTGTGCATGTTTGTGCCTGACAGTCTGAATATGTGGGTGTTTCTGTGTGTAGGTGTGTGAATGTGTGAGTGTGTTTGTGAGAGTGTAGTTGTGTGCGTGTTTGTGTGTGTGTGAGTGTGTATACGGGTGTGTGATTGTGTCGGAGTTTTTGTGATTGTTTGTGAGAATGTGAGTGAATGTGTCTGTGTGTATGTGTGTGAGTGTGTGAAACAGTGTCTCAGTCTTCGTGATTTTGTGTGGGTGTGTGAGAGTGTGTGTGAGCGTTTGAGTGTAGGTGTTTCTTTTTGAGGGACTTTGTGGTTAATATATGTGTGTGTGTGAGTGTGTGTGTGTGTAAGTGTGAGTGTGAGAGTGGGAGTGTGTGTACGAGTGTGTTATTGTGTGTGATTGTGTTTGTGGTTGAGTTTCTGAGCGTCTGTGTGCAGGTGTGTGTGTCTGAAAGTTTTAGTGTGGGTGTGAGTGCATGTGACTGTGAGAGTGTGTGTGTGTAGTTGTGTGAGTGGGAGTGAGTGTGTGAATGTGTATACGATTGGGTGACTGTGTGTGAGTGTGTGTGATTGTGTGTGAGAATGTGTGTGAGTGAGTCTGTGTGTGTAGGTGTGTGATTGTGCCGAACTCTGTGTGATTGCGGGTGTTTGTGAGTGTGTGTGACAGTGTGTGTGAGTGTAGGAGTGTCTGAGTGCCTGTGTGATTTCTGTATGTGAGTGTGTGTGTTTGATGATGCGTTTGTTTGTGTGTGTGTAGGTGTGTTAGTGGGACAGAGTGTGTATACGAGTGTGTGATTGTGTGTGAGTGTTTTTGTCTGAGAGGGTGTGAGTGTGTCTGTGTGTGCAGGTGAGAGTGTGTGACTATTTGTGAGTGTCTTTGTGATTGCATGTGAGCCTCTGTTTGTGTGTTGGTTTGTTTGTGTGTGTAGGTGTGCGAGTGTGTTTGACAGTGTTTCAGTGTTAGTGCGTGTGTGTCTGTCAGTGTTTGTGTGAGTAGGTGTGTGAGTGTGTGTGACCGTGTGATTGTGAGTGTGAATGCGTGTGAGTCTGTGTGTCTGTGTGTTTGTGGGTGTGTCTACATGTGTGTAGGTGTGTGACTATTTATAGCACTGTGTCAATGTGCGTGATTGCGCATGTGTCTGTGTGTGTGTGAGTTTGTGAGAGTGTAGGTGAGATTGGGAATGAGTGTGTGAGTGTGTATATGAGTGTGTCATTGTGTTTGTGTGTGTGTGAGTGTGTTTTTGTTTAGGTCTGTGTGTGACATTGTGTGAGTCTATGTGGGAGTGCATTTCTGTCTGAGTGTGTGTGTGTCTGTGTGTAAGTGTGAGAGTGTGTTAGGGTGTTTGTGAGAGTGCAGGTGTGTGAGTGGGAGTGAGTGAATGTGTATATGTGTGGGTGACTGTGTGTGTGTGCATGTTTGTGCCTGACAGTCTGAATATGTGGGTGTTTCTGTGTGTAGGTGTGTGAGTGTGTGTGTGACATTGTGTGAGTGTGTGTGTGAGTGCAAGTGAATCTGTGTGTGTTGGTGTGTGAGTAGGTGTGCGAGAGCTTGTGGCAGTGTGTGAGAGTGTGTGTTTGAGACATTCTGAGCATGTGTGTTGGTGTCTCTGTGTGTGTAGATGTGTGAGTGCAGCAGTGTGTGAGTGTGTGAGTGGGAATGTGTCTGTGAGTGTGTGTGGGTGTGAGTGTGTTTCTTTGTGAAATTCTAGTTGTGTGAGTGGGAGTGATTGTGTGAGTGTGTATATAAGTGTGCGATTGTGTGTGAGTGTGTGTGATTGTGTGTGTGCCTATATGTGTGTGTGTCTATGTGTAGGTGCGTAATTGTGTGTGTGCAAAAGTGTGTGATAATGTGGGTGCTTCTGTGTGTAGGTGTGTGAATGTGTGAGTGTTTGTGAGAGTGTAGTTGTGTGAGTGTTTGTGTGTGTGTGAGTGTGTATACGGGTGTGTGATTGTGTCTGAGTTTTTGTGATTGTGTGTGAGAATGTGAGTGAATGTGTCTGTGTGTAGTTGTGTGATTGTGTGTGTGACATTGTGTGAGTGTGTGTGTGAGTGCATGTTTATCTGTGTGTGTTGGTGTGTGAGTAGGTGTGCGAGAGTTGTGGCAGTGTGTGAGAGTGTGTGTTTGAGACATTCTGAGAATGTGTGTTGGTTTCTCTGTGTGTGTAGATGAGTGAGTGCAGCAGTGTGTGAGTGTGTGAGTGCAAATGGGTCTGTGAGTGTGTGTTGGTGTGAGTGTGTTTCTTTGTGAAATTTTTGTTGTGTGAGTGGGAGTGAATGTGTGAGTGTGTATATAAGTGTGTGATTGTGTGGGAGTGTGTGTGATTGCTGTGATTATGTGTGTGTGCCTATATGTGTGTGCGTCTATGTGTAGGTGCGTAATTGTGTGTGAAAATGTGGGTGATTCTGTGTGTAGGTGTGTGAATGTGTGTGTTTGTGAGGGTGTAGTTGTGTGAGTGTTTGTGTGTGTGTGAGTGTGTATACGGGTGTGTGATTGTGTCTGAGTTTTTGTGATTGTGTGTGAGAATGTGAGTGAATGTGTCTGTGTGTATGTGTGTGAGTGTGTGAAACAGTGTCTCAGTCTTCGTGATTTTGTGTGGGTGTGTGAGAGTGTGTGTGAGCGTTTGAGTGTAGGTGTTTCTTTTTGAGGGCCTTTGTGGTTAATATATGTGTGGGTGTGAGTGTGTGTGTGTGTAAGTGTGAGTGGGAGTGAGAGTGGGAGTGTGTGTACGAGTGTGTTATTGTGTGTGTTTGTGTTTGTGGTTGAGTTTCTGAGCGTCTGTGTGCAGGTGTGAGTGTCTGGGAGTTTTAGTGTGGGTGTGAGTGCATGTGACTCTGTGAGTGTGTGTGTGTGTAGTTGTGTGAGTGGGAGTGAGTGTGTGAATGTGTAGACGATTGGGTGATTGTGTGTGTGTGACTGTGTGTGAGAATGTGTGTGAGTGAGTCTGTGTGTGTAGGTGTGTGTTTGTGCCGAAATCTGTGTGATTGCGTGTGTTTGTGAGTGTGTGTGACAGTGTGTGTGAGTGTAGGAGTGTCTGAGTGCCTGTGTGATTTCTGTATGTGAGTGTGTGTGTTTGATGATGCGTTTGTTTGTGTGTGTGTAGGTGTGTTAGTGGGAGTGAGTGTGTATACGAGTGTGTGATTGTGTGTGAGTGTTTTTGTCTGTGAGTGGGTGTGAGTGTGTCTTTGTGTGCAGGATAGTGTGTGTGACTATTTGTGAGTGTGTGTGTGATTGCATGTGAGCCTGTGTTTGTGTGTTGTTTTGTTTGTGTGTGTAGGTGTGCGAGTGTGTTTGGCAGTGTTTGAGTGAGTGTTAGTGCGTGTGTGTCTGTAAGTGTTTGTGTGAGTAGGTGTGTGAGTGTGTGTGACAGTGTGATTGTGTGTGTGAGTGCGTGTGAGTCTGTGTGTCTGTGTGTTTGTGATGTGTGTCTATATGTGTGTAGGTGTGTGACTCTTTATGGCACTGTGTCAATGTGCGTGAGTGCTCATGTGTCTGTGTGTGTGTGAGTTTGTGAGTGTGTAGGTGTGATTGGGAATGAGTGTGTGAGTGTGTATATGAGTGTGTCATTGGGTTTGTGTGTGTGTGTGAGTGTGTTTTTGTTTAGTTGTGTGTGTGACATTGTGTGAGTCTATGTGGGAGTGCATTTCTGTCTGAGTGTGTGTGTGTCTGTGTGTAAGTGTGAGAGTGTGTTAGGGTGTTTGTGAGAGTGCAGGTGTGTGAGTGGGAGTGAGTGAGTGAATGTGTATATGAGTGGGTGACTGTGTGTGTGCATGTGTGTGCCTGACAGTCTGAATATGTGGGTGTTTCTGTGTGTAGGTGTGTGAGTGTGTGTGTGACATTGTGTGAGTGTGTGTGTGACATTGTGTGAGTGTGTGTGAGTGCATATGAATCTGTGTGTGTTGGTGTGTGAAAAGGTGTGCGAGAGCTTGTTGCAGTGTGTGAGTGTGTGTGTTTGTGACATTCTGAGATTGTGTGTTGGAGTCTCTGTGTGTGTAGATGTGTGAGTGCAGCAGTGTGTGAGTGTGTAAGTGGGAATGTGTCTGTGAGTGTGTGTGGGTGTGAGTGTGTTTTTTTGAAATTCTAGTTGTGTGTGTGGGAGTGATTGTGTGTGTGTATATAAGTGTGCATTTGTGTGTGAGTGTGTGTGATTGTGTGTGTGTGTGTGTGACTATATGTGTGTGTGTCTATGTGTAGGTGCGTAATTGTGTGTGAGAATGTGGGTGCTTCTGTGTGTAGGTTTGTGAATATGTGAGTGTGTTTGTGAGAGTGAAGTTGTGTGAGTGTTTGTGTGTGTGTGAGTGTGTATACGGTGTGTGATTGTGTCTGAGTTTTTGTGATTGTGTGTGAGAATGTGAGTGAAGGTGTCTGTGTGTATGTGTGTGAATGTGTGAATCAGTGTCTCAGCCTTCGTGATTTTGTGTGGGTGTGTGAGAGTGTGTGTGAGCGTTTGGGTGTAGGAGTTTCTTTTTGAGGGCCTTTGTGGTTAATATATGTGTGTGTGTGTGTGTAAGTGTGAGTGGGAGTGAGAGTGGGAGTGTGTGCACGAGTGTGTTGTGTGTGATTGTGTTTGTGGGTGAGTTTCTGAGCGTCTTTGTGTGCAGGTGTGTGTGTCTGACGGTTTTAGTGTGGGTGTGAGTGCATGTGACTCTGTGAGAGTGTGTGTGTGTAGTTGTGTGAGTGGGAGAGAGTGTGTGAATGTGTATACGATTGGGTGACTGTGTGTGAGTGTGTGTGATTGTGTGTGAGAATGTGTGTGAGTGAGTCTGTGAGTGTAGGTGTGTGATTGTGCCGAAATCTGTGTGATTGTGTGTGTTTGTGAGGGTGTGTGACAGTGTGTGTGAGTGTAGGAGTGTCTGAGTGCCTGTGTGATTTCTGTATGTGAGTGTGTGTGTTTGATGATGCGTTTGTTAGTGTGTGTGTAGGTGTGTTAGTGGGAGAGAGTGTGTATTCGACTCTGTGATTGTGTGTCAGTGTTTTTGTCTGTGAGTGGGTGTGAGTGTGTCTGTGAGTGCAGGTGAGAGTGTGTGACTATTTGTGAGTGTGTGTGTGATTGCATGTGAGCCTGTGTTTGTGTGTTGTTTTGTTTGTGTGTGTAGGTGTGCGAGTGTGTTTGACAGTGTTTGAGTGAGTGTTAGTGCGTGTGTGTCTGTAAGTGTTTGTGTGAGTAGGGGTGTGAGTGTGTGTGACAGTGTGATTGTGTGTGTGAGTGCGTGTGAGTCTTTGTGTCTGTGTGTTTGTGAAGTGTGTCTATATGTGTGTAGGTGTGTGACTGTTTATGGCACTGTGTCAATGTGCGTGAGTGCTCATGTGTCTGTGTGTGTGAGTTTGTGAGAGTGTAAGTGTGATTGGGAATGAGTGTGTGAGTATGTATATGAGTGTGTCATTGTGTTTGTGTGTGTGTGTGTGTGTTTTTGTTTAGGTCTGTGTGTGACATTGTGTGAGTCTATGTGGGAGTGCATTTCTGTCTGAGTGTGTGTGTGTCTGTGTGTAAGTGTGAGAGTGTGTTAGGGTGTTTGTGAGAGTGCAGGTGTGTGAGTGGGAGTGAGTGAGTGAATGTGTATATGAGTGGGTGACTGTGTGTGTGTGCATGTGTGTTGCCTGACAGTCTGAATATGTGGGTGTTTCTGTGTGTAGGTGTGTGAGTGTGTGTGTGACATTGTGTGAGTGTGTGTGAGTGCATGTGAATCTGTGTGTGTTGGTGTGTGAGTAGGTGTGCGAGAGCTTGTGGCAGTGTGTGAGTGTGTGTGTTTGTGACATTCTCTGATTGTATGTTGGTGTCTCGGTGTGTGTAGATGTGTGAGTGCAGCAGTGTGTGAGTGTGTGAGTGGGAATGTGTCTGTGAGTGTGTGTGGGTGTGAGTGTGTTTCTTTTTGAAATTCTAGTTGTGTGAGTGGGAGAGATTGTGTGAGTGTGTATATAAGTGGGCGTTTGTGTGTGAGTGTGTGTGATTGTGTGTGAGTATATGTGTGTGTCTATGTGTAGGTGCGTAATTGTGTGTGTGCAAATGTGTGTGAGAATGTGGGTGCTTCTGTGTGTAGGTGTGTGAATGTGTGAGTGTGTTTGTGAGAGTGTAGTTGTGTGAGTGTTTGTGTGTGAGTGAGTGTGTATACGGGTGTGTGATTGTGTCTCTGTTTTTGTGATTGTGTGTGAGAATGTGAGTGAATGTGTCTGTGTGTATGTGTGTGAGTGTGTGAAACAGTGTCTCAGTCTTCGTGATTTTGTGTGGGTTTGTGAGAGTGTGTGTGAGCGTTTGAGTGTAGGTGTTTTTTTTTGAGGGACTTTGTGGTTAATATATGTGTGTGTGTGAGTGTGTGTGTGTGTAAGTGTGAGTGTGAGTGAGAGTGGGAGTGTGTGTACGAGTGTGTTATTGTGTGTGATTGTGTTTGTGGTTGAGATTCTGAGCGTCTGTGTACAGGTGTGTGTGTCTGAAAGTTTTAGTGTGGGTGTGAGTGCATGTGACTGTGAGAGTGTGTGTGTGTAGTTGTGTGAGTGGGAGTGAGTGTGTGAATGTGTATACGATTGGGTGATTGTGTGTGTGTGTGATTGTGTGTGAGAATGTGTGTGAGTGAGTCTGTGTGTGTAGGTGTGTGATTGTGCCAAAATCTGTGTGATTGCATGTGTTTGTGAGTGTGTGTGACAGTGTGTGTGAGTGTAGGAGTGTCTGAGTGCCTGTGTGATTTCTGCATGTGAGTGTGTGTGTGTTTGATGATGCGTTTGTTTGTGTGTGTGTAGGTGTGTTAGTGGGAGAGAGTGTGTATACGAATCTGTGATTGTGTGTGAGTGTTTTTGTCTCAGTGGGTGTGAGTGTGTCTGTGTGTGCAGGTGAGTGTGTGTGACTATTTGTGAGTGTGTTTGTGATTGCATGTGAGCCTGTGTTTGTGTGTTGGTTTGTTTGTGTGTGTAGGTGTGCGAGTGTGTTTGACAGTGTTTCAGTGTTAGTGCGTGTGTGTCTGTAAGTGTTTGTGTGAGTAGGTGTGTGAGTGTGTGTGTGAATGCGTGTGAGTCTGTGTGTCTGTGTGTTTGTGGGAGTGTCTACATGTGTGTAGGTGTGTGTCTGTTTATGGCACTGTGTCAATGTGCGTGAGTGCTCATGTGTCTGTGTGTGTGTGTGAGTTTGTGAGAGTGTAAGTGTGATTGGGAATGAGTGTGTGAGTATGTATATGAGTGTGTCATTGTGTTTGTGTGTGTGTGAGTGTGTTTTTGTTTAGGTCTGTGTGTGACATTGTGTGAGTCTATGT
Source organism: Manis pentadactyla (assembly GCF_030020395.1). Classification (NCBI taxonomy): domain Eukaryota; kingdom Metazoa; phylum Chordata; class Mammalia; order Pholidota; family Manidae; genus Manis; species Manis pentadactyla. Next base: position 73,987,916 of record NC_080024.1, read on the forward strand.
GGGAGTGCATTTCTGTCTGAGTGTGTGTGTCTGTGAGTAACGGTGAGAGTGTGTTAGGGTGTTTGTGAGAGTGCAGGTGTGTGAGTGGGAGTGAGTGAGTGAATGTGTATATGAGTGGGTGACTGTGTGTGTGTGCATGTTTGTGCCTGACAGTCTGAATATGTGGGTGTTTCTGTGTGTAGGTGTGTGAGTGTGTGTGTGACATTGTGTGAGTGTGTGTGTGAGTGCAAGTGAATCTGTGTGTGTTGGTGTGTGAGTAGGTGAGCGAGAGCTTGTGGCAGTGTGTGAGAGTGTGTGTTTGAGACATTCTGAGCATGTGTGTTGGTGTCTCTGTGTGTGTAGATGTGTGAGTGCAGCAGTGTGTGAGTGTGAGTGGGAATGTGTCTGTGAGTGTGTGTGGGTGTGAGTGTGTTTCTTTGTGAAATTCTAGTTGTGTGAGTGGGAGTGATTGTGTGAGTGTGTATATAAGTGTGCGATTGTGTGTGAGTGTGTGTGATGGTGTGTGTGCCTATATGTGTGTGTGTCTATGTGTAGGTGCGTAATTGTGTGTGTGCAAATGTGTGTGATAATGTGGGTGCTTCTGTGTGTAGGTGTGTGAATGTGTGAGTGTTTGTGAGAGTGTAGTTGTGTGAGTGTTTGTGTGTGTGTGAGTGTGTATACGGGTGTGTGATTGTGTCTGAGTTTTTGTGATTGTGTGTGAGAATGTGAGTGAATGTGTCTGTGTGTATGTGTGTGAGTGTGTGAAACAGTGTCTCAGTCTTCGTGATTTTGTGTGGGTGTGTGAGAGTGTGTGTGAGCGTTTGAGTGTAGGTGTTTCTTTTTGAGGGCCTTTGTGGTTAATATATGTGTGTGTGTGAGTGTGTGTGTGTGTAAGTGTGAGTGGGAGTGAGAGTGGGAGTGTGTGTACGAGTGTGTTATTGTGTGTGATTGTGTTTGTGGGTTTGTTTCTGAGCGTCTTTGTGTGCAGGTGTGTGTGTCTGACGGTTTTAGTGTGGGTGTGAGTGCATGTGACTCTGTGAGAGTGTGTGTGTGTAGTTGTGTGAGTGGGAGTGAGTGTGTGAATGTGTATACGAATGGGTGATTGTGTGTGTGTGATTGTGTGTGAGAATGTGTGTGAGTGAGTCTGTGTGTGTAGGTGTGTGTTTGTGCCGAAATCTGTGTGATTGCGTGTGTTTGTGAGTGTGTGTGACAGTGTGTGTGAGTGTAGGAGTGTCTGAGTGCCTGTGTGATTTCTGTATGTGAGTGTGTGTGTGTTTGATGATGCGTTTGTTAGTGTGTGAGTAGGTGTGTTAGAGGGAGAGAGTGTGTATACGAGTGTGTGATTGTGTGTGAGTGATTTTGTCTGTGAGTGGGTGTGAGTGTGTCTGTGAGTGCAGGTGAGAGTGTGTGACTATTTGTGAGTGTGTGTGTGATTGCATGTGAGCCTGTGTTTGTGTGTTGTTTTGTTTGTGTGTGTAGGTGTGCGAGTGTGTTTGACAGTGTTTGAGTGAGTGTTAGTGCGTGTGTGTCTGTAAGTGTTTGTGTGAGTAGGTGTGTGACAGTGTGATTGTGTGTGTGAGTGCGTGTGAGTCTGTGTGTCTGTGTGTTTGTGATGTGTGTCTATATGTGTGTAGGTGTGTGACTCTTTATGGCACTGTGTCAATGTGCGTGAGTGCTCATGTGTCTGTGTGTGTGTGAGTTTGTGAGTGTGTAGGTGTGATTGGGAATGAGTGTGTGAGTGTGTATATGAGTGTGTCATTGTGTTTGTGTGTGTGTGTGAGTGTGTTTTTGTTTAGGTGTGTGTGTGACATTGTGTGAGTCTATGTGGGAGTGCATTTCTGAGTGTGTGTGTGTCTGTGTGTAAGTGTGAGAGTGTGTTAGGGTGTTTGTGAGAGTGCAGGTGTGTGAGTGGGAGTGAGTGAGTGAATGCGTATATGAGTGGGTGACTGTGTGTGTGCATGTGTGTGCCTGACAGTCTGAATATGTGGGTGTTTCTGTGTGTAGGTGTGTGAGTGAGTGTGTGATATTGTGTGAGTGTGTGTGTGACAATGTGTGAGTGTGTGTGAGAGCATATGAATCTGTGTGTGTTGGTGTGTGAAAAGGTGTGCGAGAGCTTGTGACAGTGTGTGAGTGTGTGTGTTTGTGACATTCTGAGATTGTGTGTTGGTTTCTCTGTGTGTGTAGATGTGTGAGTGCAGCAGTGTGTGAGTGTGTGAGTGGGAATGTGTCTGTGAGTGTGTGTGGGTGTGAGTGTGTTTTTTTTGAAATTCTATTTGTGTGTGTGGGAGTGATTGTGTGTGTGTATATAAGTGTGTGTTTGTGTGTGAGTGTGTGAAACAGTGTCTCAGTCTTCGTGATTTTGTGTGGGTGTGTGAGAGTGTGTGTGAGCGTTTGGGTGTAGGTGTTTCTTTTTGAGGGCCTTTGTGGTTAATATATGTGTGTGTGAGTGTGTGTGTGTGTAAGTGTGAGTGGGAGTGAGAGTGGGAGTGTGTGCACGAGTGTGTTGTGTGTGATTGTGTTTGTGGGTGAGTTTCTGAGCGTCTTTGTGTGCAGGTGTGTTTCTGACGGTTTTAGTGTGGGTGTGAGTGCATGTGACTCTGTGAGAGTGTGTGTGTGTAGTTGTGTGAGTGGGAGTGAGTGTGTGAATGTGTATACGATTGGGTGACTGTGTGTGAGTGTGTGTGATTGTGTGTGAGAATGTGTGTGAGTGAGTCTGTGTGTGTAGGTGTGTGATTGTGCCGAACTCTGTGTGATTGCGTGTGTTTGTGAGTGTGTGTGACAGTGTGTGTGAGTGTAGGAGTGTCTGAGTGCCTGTGTGATTTCTGTATGTGAGTGTGTGTGTGTTTGATGATGCGTTTTTTTTTGTGTGTGTAGGTGTGTTAGTGGGAGAGTGTGTGTATACGAGTGTGTGATTGTGTGTGAGTGTTTATGTCTGTGAGTGGGTGTGAGTGTGTCTGTGTGTGCAGGTGTGAGTGTGTCAGTATTTGTGAGTGTGTTTGTGATTGCATGTGAGCCTGTGTTTGTATGTTGGTTTGTTTGTGTGTGTAGGTGTGCGAGTGTGTTTGACAGTGTTTAAGGGTGAGTGCGTGTGTGTCTGTAAGTGTTTGTGTGAGTAGGTGAGTGAGTGTGTGTGACCGGGTGATTGTGTGTGTGAATGAGTGTGAGTCTGTGTGTCTGTGTGTTTGTGGGTGTGTCTACATGTGTGTAGGTGTGTGACTGTTTATGGCACTGTGTCAATGCGCGTGAGTGCTCATGTGTCTGTGTGTGTGTGTGAGTTGGTGAGAGTGTCAGTGTGATTGGTAATGAGTGTGTGAGTATGTATATGAGTGTGTCATTGTGTTTGTGTGTGTGTGAGTGTGTTTTTGTTTAGGTCTGTGTGTGACATTGTGTGAGTCTATGTGGGAGTGCATTTCTGTCTGAGTGTGTGTGTGTCTGTGTGTAAGTGTGAGAGTGTGTTAGGGTGTTTGTGAGAGTGCAGGTGTGTGAATGGGAGTGAGTGAGTGAATGTGTATATGAGTGGGTGACTGTGTGTGTGTGCATGTTTGTGCCTGACAGTCTGAATATGTGGGTGTTTCTGTGTGTAGGTGTGTGAGTGTGTGTGTGACATTGTGTGAGTGTGTGTGTGAGTGCAAGTGAATCTGTGTGTGTTGGTGTGTGAGTAGGTGTGCGAGAGCTTGTGGCAGTGTGTGAGAGTGTGTGTTTGAGACATTCTGAGCATGTGTGTTGGTGTCTCTGTGTGTGTAGATGTGTGAGTGCAGCAGTGTGTGAGTGTGTGAGTGGGAATGTGTCTGTGAGTGTGTGTGGGTGTGAGTGTGTTTCCTTGTGAAATTCTAGTTGTGTGAGTGGGAGTGATTGTGTGAGTGTGTATATAAGTGTGCGATTGTGTGTGAGTGTGTGTGATTGTGTGTGTGCCTATATGTGTGTGTGTCTATGTGTAGGTGCGTAATTGTGTGTGTGCAAATGTGTGTGATAATGTGGGTGCTTCTGTGTGTAGGTGTGTGAATGTGTGAGTGTTTGTGAGAGTGTAGTTGTGTGAGTGTTTGTGTGTGTGTGAGTGTGTATACGGGTGTGTGATTGTGTCTGAGTTTTTGTGATTGTGTGTGAGAATGTGAGTGAATGTGTCTGTGTGTATGTGTGTGAGTGTGTGGAACAGTGTCTCAGTCTTCGTGATTTTGTGTGGGTGTGTGAGAGTGTGTGTGAGCGTTTGAGTGTAGGTGTTTCTTTTTGAGGGCCTTTGTGGTTAATATATGTGTGTGTGTGAGTGTGTGTGTGTGTAAGTGTGAGTGGGAGTGAGAGTGGGAGTGTGTGTACGAGTGTGTTATTGTGTGTGATTGTGTTTGTGGGTTTGTTTCTGAGCGTCTTTGTGTGCAGGTGTGTGTGTCTGACGGTTTTAGTGTGGGTGTGAGTGCATGTGACTCTGTGAGAGTGTGTGTGTGTAGTTGTGTGAGTGGGAGTGAGTGTGTGAATGTGTATACGAATGGGTGATTGTGTGTGTGTGATTGTGTGTGAGAATGTGTGTGAGTGAGTCTGTGTGTGTAGGTGTGTGTTTGTGCCGAAATCTGTGTGATTGCGTGTGTTTGTGAGTGTGTGTGAGTGTAGGAGTGTCTGAGTGCCTGTGTGATTTCTGTATGTGAGTGTGTGTGTGTTTGATGATGCGTTTGTTAGTGTGTGTGTAGGTGTGTTAGTGGGAGAGAGTGTGTATACAAGTGTGTGATTGTGTGTGAGTGATTTTGTCTGTGAGTGGGTGTGAGTGTGTCTGTGAGTGCAGGTGAGAGTGTGTGACTATTTGTGAGTGTGTGTGTGATTGCATGTGAGCCTGTGTTTGTGTGTTGTTTTGTTTGTGTGTGTAGGTGTGCGAGTGTGTTTGACAGTGTTTGAGTGAGTGTTAGTGCGTGTGTGTCTGTAAGTGTTTGTGTGAGTAGGTGTGTGAGTGTGTGTGACAGTGTGATTGTGTGTGTGAGTGCGTGTGAGTCTGTGTGTCTGTGTGTTTGTGATGTGTGTCTATATGTGTGTAGGTGTGTGACTCTTTATGGCACTGTGTCAATGTGCGTGAGTGCTCATGTGTCTGTGTGTGTGTGAGTTTGTGAGTGTGTAGGTGTGATTGGGAATGAGTGTGTGAGTGTGTATATGAGTGTGTCATTGTGTTTGTGTGTGTGTGTGAGTGTGTTTTTGTTTAGGTGTGTGTGTGACATTGTGTGAGTCTATGTGGGAGTGCATTTCTGTCTGAGTGTGTGTGTGTCTGTGTGTAAGTGTGAGAGTGTGTTAGGGTGTTTGTGAGAGTGCAGGTGTGTGAGTGGGAGTGAGTGAGTGAATGTGTATATGAGTGGGTGACTGTGTGTGTGCATGTGTGTGCCTGACAGTCTGAATATGTGGGTGTTTCTGTGTGTAGGTGTGTGAGTGAGTGTGTGACATTGTGTGAGTGTGTGTGTGACAATGTGTGAGTGTGTGTGAGTGCATATGAATCTGTGTGTGTTGGTGTGTGAAAAGGTGTGCGAGAGCTTGTGACAGTGTGTGAGTGTGTGTGTTTGTGACATTCTGAGATTGTGTGTTGGTGTCTCTGTGTGTGTAGATGTGTGAGTGCAGCAGTGTGTGAGTGGGAATGTGTCTGTGAGTGTGTGTGGGTGTGAGTGTGTTTTTTTTGAAATTCTAGTTGTGTGTGTGGGAGTGATTGTGTGTGTGTATAGAAGTGTGTGTTTGTGTGTGAGTGTGTGAAACAGTGTCTCAGTCTTCGTGATTTTGTGTGGGTGTGTGAGAGTGTGTGTGAGCGTTTGGGTGTAGGTGTTTCTTTTTGAGGGCCTTTGTGGTTAATATATGTGTGTGTGAGTGTGTGTGTGTGTAAGTGTGAGTGGGAGTGAGAGTGGGAGTGTGTGCACGAGTGTGTTGTGTGTGATTGTGTTTGTGGGTGAGTTTCTGAGCGTCTTTGTGTGCAGGTGTGTTTCTGACGGTTTTAGTGTGGGTGTGAGTGGATGTGACTCTGTGAGAGTGTGTGTGTGTAGTTGTGTGAGTGGGAGTGAGTGTGTGAATGTGTATATGATTGGGTGACTGTGTGTGAGTGTGTGTGATTGTGTGTGAGAATGTGTGTGAGTGAGTCTGTGTGTGTAGGTGTGTGATTGTGCCGAAATCTGTGTGATTGCGTGTGTTTGTGAGTGTGTGTGACAGTGTGTGTGAGTGTAGGAGTGTCTGAGTGCCTGTGTGATTTCTGTATGTGAGTGTGTGTGTGTTTGATGATGCGTTTTTTTGTGTGTGTGTAGGTGTGTTAGTGGGAGAGTGTGTGTATACGAGTGTGTGATTGTGTGTGAGTGTTTATGTCTGTGAGTGGGTGTGAGTGTGTCTGTGTGTGCAGGTGTGAGTGTGTCAGTATTTGTGAGTGTGTTTGTGATTGCATGTGAGCCTGTGTTTGTATGTTGGTTTGTTTGTGTGTGTAGGTGTGCGAGTGTGTTTGACAGTGTTTAAGGGTGAGTGCGTGTGTGTCTGTAAGTGTTTGTGTGAGTAGGTGAGTGAGTGTGTGTGACCGGGTGATTGTGTGTGTGAATGAGTGTGAGTCTGTGTGTCTGTGTGTTTGTGGGTGTGTCTACATGTGTGTAGGTGTGTGACTGTTTATGGCACTGTGTCAATGCGCGTGAGTGCTCATGTGTCTGTGTGTGTGTGTGTGAGTTGGTGAGAGTGTCAGTGTGATTGGTAATGAGTGTGTGAGTATGTATATGAGTGTGTCATTGTGTTTGTGTGTGTGTGAGTGTGTTTTTGTTTAGGTCTGTGTGTGACATTGTGTGAGTCTATGTGGGAGTGCATTTCTGTCTGAGTGTGTGTGTGTCTGTGAGTAACGGTGAGAGTGTGTTAGGGTGTTTGTGAGAGTGCAGGTGTGTGAGTGGGAGTGAGTGAGTGAATGTGTATATGAGTGGGTGACTGTGTGTGTGTGCATGTTTGTGCCTGACAGTCTGAATATGTGGGTGTTTCTGTGTGTAGATGTGTGAGTGTGTGTGTGACATTGTGTGAGTGTGTGTGTGAGTGCAAGTGAATCTGTGTGTGTTGGTGTGTGAGTAGGTGAGCGAGAGCTTGTGGCAGTGTGTGAGAGTGTGTGTTTGAGACATTCTGAGCATGTGTGTTGGTGTCTCTGTGTGTGTAGATGTGTGAGTGCAGCAGTGTGTGAGTGTGTGAGTGGGAATGTGTCTGTGAGTGTGTGTGGGTGTGAGTGTGTTTCTTTGTGAAATTCTAGTTGTGTGAGTGGGAGTGATTGTGTGAGTGTGTATATAAGTGTGCGATTGTGTGTGAGTGTGTGTGATGGTGTGTGTGCCTATATGTGTGTGTGTCTATGTGTAGGTGCGTAATTGTGTGTGTGCAAATGTGTGTGATAATGTGGGTGCTTCTGTGTGTAGGTGTGTGAATGTGTGAGTGTTTGTGAGAGTGTAGTTGTGTGAGTGTTTGTGTGTGTGTGAGTGTGTATACGGGTGTGTGATTGTGTCTGAGTTTTTGTGATTGTGTGTGAGAATGTGAGTGAATGTGTCTGTGTGTATGTGTGTGAGTGTGTGAAACAGTGTCTCAGTCTTCGTGATTTTGTGTGGGTGTGTGAGAGTGTGTGTGAGCGTTTGAGTGTAGGTGTTTCTTTTTGAGGGCCTTTGTGGTTAATATATGTGTGTGTGTGAGTGTGTGTGTGTGTAAGTGTGAGTGGGAGTGAGAGTGGGAGTGTGTGTACGAGTGTGTTATTGTGTGTGATTGTGTTTGTGGGTTTGTTTCTGAGCGTCTTTGTGTGCAGGTGTGTGTGTCTGATGGTTTTAGTGTGGGTGTGAGTGCATGTGACTCTGTGAGAGTGTGTGTGTGTAGTTGTGTGAGTGGGAGTGAGTGTGTGAATGTGTATACGAATGGGTGATTGTGTGTGTGTGATTGTGTGTGAGAATGTGTGTGAGTGAGTCTGTGTGTGTAGGTGTGTGTTTGTGCCGAAATCTGTGTGATTGCGTGTGTTTGTGAGTGTGTGTGACAGTGTGTGTGAGTGTAGGAGTGTCTGAGTGCCTGTGTGATTTCTGTATGTGAGTGTGTGTGTGTTTGATGATGCGTTTGTTAGTGTGTGAGTAGGTGTGTTAGAGGGAGAGAGTGTGTATACGAGTGTGTGATTGTGTGTGAGTGATTTTGTCTGTGAGTGGGTGTGAGTGTGTCTGTGAGTGCAGGTGAGAGTGTGTGACTATTTGTGAGTGTGTGTGTGATTGCATGTGAGCCTGTGTTTGTGTGTTGTTTTGTTTGTGTGTGTAGGTGTGCGAGTGTGTTTGACAGTGTTTGAGTGAGTGTTAGTGCGTGTGTGTCTGTAAGTGTTTGTGTGAGTAGGTGTGAGACAGTGTGATTGTGTGTGTGAGTGCGTGTGAGTCTGTGTGTCTGTGTGTTTGTGATGTGTGTCTATATGTGTGTAGGTGTGTGACTCTTTATGGCACTGTGTCAATGTGCGTGAGTGCTCATGTGTCTGTGTGTGTGTGAGTTTGTGAGTGTGTAGGTGTGATTGGGAATGAGTGTGTGAGTGTGTATATGAGTGTGTCATTGTGTTTGTGTGTGTGTGTGAGTGTGTTTTTGTTTAGGTGTGTGTGTGACATTGTGTGTCTATGTGGGAGTGCATTTCTGTCTGAGTGTGTGTGTGTCTGTGTGTAAGTGTGAGAGTGTGTTAGGGTGTTTGTGAGAGTGCAGGTGTGTGAGTGGGAGTGAGTGAGTGAATGCGTATATGAGTGGGTGACTGTGTGTGTGCATGTGTGTGCCTGACAGTCTGAATATGTGGGTGTTTCTGTGTGTAGGTGTGTGAGTGAGTGTGTGATATTGTGTGAGTGTGTGTGTGACAATGTGTGAGTGTGTGTGAGAGCATATGAATCTGTGTGTGTTGGTGTGTGAAAAGGTGTGCGAGAGCTTGTGACAGTGTGTGAGTGTGTGTGTTTGTGACATTCTGAGATTGTGTGTTGGTTTCTCTGTGTGTGTAGATGTGTGAGTGCAGCAGTGTGTGAGTGTGTGAGTGGGAATGTGTCTGTGAGTGTGTGTGGGTGTGAGTGTGCTTTTTTTGAAATTCTAGTTGTGTGTGTGGGAGTGATTGTGTGTGTGTATATAAGTGTGCGTTTGTGTGTGAGTGTGTGTGATTGTGTGTATGTGTGTGTGACTATATGTGTGTGTGTCTATGTGTAGGTGCGTAATTGTGTGTGAGAATGTGGGTGCTTCTGTGTGTAGGTGTGTGAATGTGTGAGTGTGTTTGTGAGAGTGAAGTTGTGTGAGTGTTTGTGTGTGTGTGAGTGTGTATACGGTGTGTGATTGTGTCTGAGTTTTTGTGATTGTGTGTGAGAATGTGAGTGAAGGTGTCTGTGTGTATGTGTGTGAATGTGTGAAACAGTGTCTCAGTCTTCGTGATTTTGTGTGGGTGTGTGAGAGTGTGTGTGAGCGTTTGGGTGTAGGTGTTTCTTTTTGAGGGCCTTTGTGGTTAATATATGTGTGTGTGTGTGTAAGTGTGAGTGGGAGTGAGAGTGGGAGTGTGTGCACGAGTGTGTTGTGTGTGATTGTGTTTGTGGGTGAGTTTCTGAGCGTCTTTGTGTGCAGGTGTGTGTGTCTGACGGTTTTAGTGTGGGTGTGAGTGCATGTGACTCTGTGAGAGTGTGTGTGTGTAGTTGTGTGAGTGGGAGAGAGTGTGTGAATGTGTATACGATTGGGTGACTGTGTGTGAGTGTGTGTGATTGTGTGTGAGAATGTGTGTGAGTGAGTCTGTGTGTGTAGGTGTGTGATTGTGCCGAAATCTGTGTGATTGTGTGTGTTTGTGAGGGTGTGTGACAGTGTGTGTGAGTGTAGGAGTGTCTGAGTGCCTGTGTGATTTCTGTATGTGAGTGTGTGTGTTTGATGATGCGTTTGTTAGTGTGTGTGTAGGTGTGTTAGTGGGAGAGAGTGTGTATTCGACTCTGTGATTGTGTGTCAGTGTTTTTGTCTGTGAGTGGGTGTGAGTGTGTCTGTGAGTGCAGGTGAGAGTGTGTGACTATTTGTGAGTGTGTGTGTGATTGCATGTGAGCCTGTGTTTGTGTGTTGTTTTGTTTGTGTGTGTAGGTGTGCGAGTGTGTTTGACAGTGTTTGAGTGAGTGTTAGTGCGTGTGTGTCTGTGTTTGTTTGAGTAGGTGTGTGAGTGTGTGTGACAGTGTGATTGTGTGTGTGAGTGCGTGTGAGTCTGTGTGTCTGTGTGTTTGTGATGTGTGTCTATATGTGTGTAGGTGTGTGACTCTTTATGGCACTGTGTCAATGTGCGTGAGTGCTCATGTGTCTGTGTGTGTGTGAGTTTGTGAGTGTGTAGGTGTGATTGGGAATGAGTGTGTGAGTGTGTATATGAGTGTGTCATTGTGTTTGTGTGTGTGTGTGAGTGTGTTTTTGTTTAGGTGTGTGTGTGACATTGTGTGAGTCTATGTGGGAGTGCATTTCTGTCTGAGTGTGTGTGTGTCTGTGTGTAAGTGTGAGAGTGTGTTAGGGTGTTTGTGAGAGTGCAGGTGTGTGAGTGGGAGTGAGTGAGTGAATGCGTATATGAGTGGGTGACTGTGTGTGTGCATGTGTGTGCCTGACAGTCTGAATATGTGGGTGTTTCTGTGTGTAGGTGTGTGAGTGAGTGTGTGACATTGTGTGAGTGTGTGTGTGACAATGTGTGAGTGTGTGTGAGTGCATATGAATCTGTGTGTGTTGGTGTGTGAAAAGGTGTGCGAGAGCTTGTGACAGTGTGTGAGTGTGTGTGTTGGTGACATTCTGAGATTGTGTGTTGGTGTCTCTGTGTGTGTAGATGTGTGAGTGCAGCAGTGTGTGAGTGTGTGAGTGGGAATGTGTCTGTGAGTGTGTGTGGGTGTGAGTGTGTTTTTTTTGAAATTCTAGTTGTGTGTGTGGGAGTGATTGTGTGTGTGTATATAAGTGTGCGTTTGTGTGTGAGTGTGTGTGATTGTGTGTATGTGTGTGTGACTATATGTGTGTGTGTCTATGTGTAGGTGCGTAATTGTGTGTGAGAATGTGGGTGCTTCTGTGTGTAGGTGTGTGAATGTGTGAGTGTGTTTGTGAGAGTGAAGTTGTGTGAGTGTTTGTGTGTGTGTGAGTGTGTATACGGTGTGTGATTGTGTCTGAGTTTTTGTGATTGTGTGTGAGAATGTGAGTGAAGGTGTCTGTGTGTATGTGTGTGAATGTGTGAAACAGTGTCTCAGTCTTCGTGATTTTGTGTGGGTGTGTGAGAGTGTGTGTGAGCGTTTGGGTGTAGGTGTTTCTTTTTGAGGGCCTTTGTGGTTATTATATGTGTGTGTGTGAAAGTGTGTGTGTAAGTGTGAGTGGGAGTGAGAGTGGGAGTGTGTGTACGAGTGTGTTATTGTGTGTGATTGTGTTTGTGGGTGAGTGTCTGAGCGTCTGTGTGCAGGTGTGTGTGTCTGACGGTTTTAGTGTGGGTGTGAGTGCATGTGACTCTGTGAGAGTGTGTGTGTGTAGTTGTGTGAGTGGGAGTGAGTGTGTGAATGTGTATACGATTGGGTGACTGTGTGTGAGTGTGTGTGATTGTGTGTGAGAATGTGTGTGTGTGAGTCTGTGTGTGTAGGTGTGTGATTGTGCCGAACCCTGTGTGATTGTGTGTGTTTGTGAGGGTGTGGGACAGTGTGTGTGAGTGTAGGAGTGTCTGAGTGCCTGTGTGATTTCTGTATGTGAGTGTGTGTGTGTTTGATGATGCGTTTGTTTGTGTGTGTGTAGGTGTGTTAGTGGGAGTGAGTGTGAATACGAGTGTGTGATTGTGTGTGAGTGTTTTTGTCTGTGAGTGGCTGTGAGTGTGTCTGTGAGTGCAGGTGAGAGTGCGTGACTATTTGTGAGTGTGTGTGTGATTGCATGTGAGCCTGTGTATATGTGTTGGTTTGTTTGTGTGTGTAGGTGTGCGAGTGTGTTTGACAGTGTTTCAGTGTTAGTGCGTGTGTGTCTGTAAGTGTTTGTGTGAGTAGGTGTGTGAGTGTGTGTGACCGGTTGATTGTGTGTGTGAATGCGTGTGAGTCTGTGTGTCTGTGTGTTTGTGGGTGTGTCTACATGTGTGTAGGTGTGTGACTGTTTATGGCACTGTGTCAATGTGCGTGAGTGCTCATGTGTCTGTGTGTGTGTGTGAGATTGTGAGAGTGTAGGTGTGATTGGGAATGAGTGTGTGTGTATATGAGTGTGTCATTGTGTTTGTGTGTGTGTGAGTGTGTTTTTGTTTAGGTGTGTGTGTGACATTGTGTGAGTCTATGTGGGAGTGCATTTCTCTCTGAGTGTGTGTGTGTCTGTGTGTAAGTGTGAGAGTGTGTTAGGGTGTTTGTGAGAGTGCAGGGGTGTGAGTGGGATTGAGTGAGTGTATGTGTATATGAGTGGGTGACTGTGTGTTTGCATGTGTGCTGCCTGACTGTCTGAATATGTGGGTGTATCTGTGTGTAGGTGTGTGAGTGTGTGTGTGACATTGTGTGAGTGTGTGTGAGTGCATGTGAATCTGTGTGTGTTTGTGTGTGAGTAGTTGTGCGAGAGCTTGTGGCAGTGTGTGAGTGTGTGTGTTTGTGACATTCTGTGATTGTGTGTTGGTGTCTCTGTGTGTGTAGATGTGTGAGTGCAGCAGTGTGTGAGTGTGTGAGTGGGAATGTGTCTGTGAGTGTGTGTGGGTGTGAGTGTGTTTTTTTTGAAATTCTAGTTGTGTGTGTGGGAGTGATTGTGTGTGTGTATATAAGTGTGCGTTTGTGTGTGAGTGTGTGTGATTGTGTGTATGTGTGTGTGACTATATGTGTGTGTGTCTATGTGTAGGTGCGTAATTGTGTGTGAGAATGTGGGTGCTTCTGTGTGTAGGTGTGTGAATGTGTGTGTGTGTTTGTGAGAGTGAAGTTGTGTGAGTGTTTGTGTGTGTGTGAGTGTGTATACGGTGTGTGATTGTGTCTGAGTTTTTGTGATTGTGTGTGAGAATGTGAGTGAAGGTGTCTGTGTGTATGTGTGTGAATGTGTGAAACAGTGTCTCAGTCTTCGTGATTTTGTGTGGGTGTGTGAGAGTGTGTGTGAGCGTTTGGGTGTAGGTGTTTCTTTTTGAGGGCCTTTGTGGTTAATATATGTGTGTGTGTGAGTGTGTGTGTGTAAGTGTGAGTGGGAGTGAGAGTGGGAGTGTGTGCACGAGTGTGTTGTGTGTGATTGTGTTTGTGGGTGAGTTTCTGAGCGTCTTTGTGTGCAGGTGTGTTTCTGACGGTTTTAGTGTGGGTGTGAGTGCATGTGACTCTGTGAGAGTGTGTGTGTGTAGTTGTGTGAGTGGGAGTGAGTGTGTGAATGTGTATATGATTGGGTGACTGTGTGTGAGTGTGTGTGATTGTGTGTGAGAATGTGTGTGAGTGAGTCTGTGTGTGTAGGTGTGTGATTGTGCCGAACTCTGTGTGATTGCGTGTGTTTGTGAGTGTGTGTGACAGTGTGTGTGAGTGTAGGAGTGTCTGAGTGCCTGTGTGATTTCTGTATGTGAGTGTGTGTGTGTTTGATGATGCGTTTTTTTGTGTGTGTGTAGGTGTGTTTGTGGGAGAGTGTGTGTATACGAGTGTGTGATTGTGTGTGAGTGTTTATGTCTGTGAGTGGGTGTGAGTGTGTCTGTGTGTGCAGGTGTGAGTGTGTCAGTATTTGTGAGTGTGTTTGTGATTGCATGTGAGCCTGTGTTTGTATGTTGGTTTGTTTGTGTGTGTAGGTGTGCGAGTGTGTTTGACAGTGTTTAAGGGTGAGTGCGTGTGTGTCTGTAAGTGTTTGTGTGAGTAGGTGAGTGAGTGTGTGTGACCGGGTGATTGTGTGTGTGAATGAGTGTGAGTCTGTGTGTCTGTGTGTTTGTGGGTGTGTCTACATGTGTGTAGGTGTGTGACAGTTTATGGCACTGTGTCAATGCGCGTGAGTGCTCATGTGTCTGTGTGTGTGTGTGTGAGTTGGTGAGAGTGTCAGTGTGATTGGTAATGAGTGTGTGAGTATGTATATGAGTGTGTCATTGTGTTTGTGTGTGTGTGAGTGTGTTTTTGTTTAGGTCTGTGTGTGACATTGTGTGAGTCTATGTGGGAGTGCATTTCTGTCTGAGTGTGTGTGTGTCTGTGAGTAACGGTGAGAGTGTGTTAGGGTGTTTGTGAGAGTGCAGGTGTGTGAGTGGGAGTGAGTGAGTGAATGTGTATATGAGTGGGTGACTGTGTGTGTGTGCATGTTTGTGCCTGACAGTCTGAATATGTGGGTGTTTCTGTGTGTAGGTGTGTGAGTGTGTGTGTGACATTGTGTGAGTGTGTGTGTGAGTGCAAGTGAATCTGTGTGTGTTGGTGTGTGAGTAGGTGAGCGAGAGCTTGTGGCAGTGTGTGAGAGTGTGTGTTTGAGACATTCTGAGCATGTGTGTTGGTGTCTCTGTGTGTGTAGATGTGTGAGTGCAGCAGTGTGTGAGTGTGTGAGTGGGAATGTGTCTGTGAGTGTGTGTGGGTGTGAGTGTGTTTCTTTGTGAAATTCTAGTTGTGTGTGTGGGAGTGATTGTGTGAGTGTGTATATAAGTGTGCGATTGTGTGTGAGTGTGTGTGATTGTGTGTGTGCCTATATGTGTGTGTGTCTATGTGTAGGTGCGTAATTGTGTGTGTGCAAATGTGTGTGATAATGTGGGTGCTTCTGTGTGTAGGTGTGTGAATGTGTGAGTGTTTGTGAGAGTGTAGTTGTGTGAGTGTTTGTGTGTGTGTGAGTGTGTATACGGGTGTGTGATTGTGTCTGAGTTTTTGTGATTGTGTGTGAGAATGTGAGTGAATGTGTCTGTGTGTATGTGTGTGAGTGTGTGGAACAGTGTCTCAGTCTTCGTGATTTTGTGTGGGTGTGTGAGAGTGTGTGTGAGCGTTTGAGTGTAGGTGTTTCTTTTTGAGGGCCTTTGTGGTTAATATATGTGTGTGTGTGAGTGTGTGTGTGTGTAAGTGTGAGTGGGAGTGAGAGTGGGAGTGTGTGTACGAGTGTGTTATTGTGTGTGATTGTGTTTGTGGGTTTGTTTCTGAGCGTCTTTGTGTGCAGGTGTGTGTGTCTGACGGTTTTAGTGTGGGTGTGAGTGCATGTGACTCTGTGAGAGTGTGTGTGTGTAGTTGTGTGAGTGGGAGTGAGTGTGTGAATGTGTATACGAATGGGTGATTGTGTGTGTGTGATTGTGTGTGAGAATGTGTGTGAGTGATTCTGTGTGTGTAGGTGTGTGTTTGTGCCGAAATCTGTGTGATTGCGTGTGTTTGTGAGTGTGTGTGACAGTGTGTGTGAGTGTAGGAGTGTCTGAGTGCCTGTGTGATTTCTGTATGTGAGTGTGTGTGTGTTTGATGATGCGTTTGTTAGTGTGTGTGTAGGTGTGTTAGTGGGAGAGAGTGTGTATACGAGTGTGTGATTGTGTGTGAGTGATTTTGTCTGTGAGTGGGTGTGAGTGTGTCTGTGAGTGCAGGTGAGAGTGTGTGACTATTTGTGAGTGTGTGTGTGATTGCATGTGAGCCTGTGTTTGTGTGTTGTTTTGTTTGTGTGTGTAGGTGTGCGAGTGTGTTTGACAGTGTTTGAGTGAGTGTTAGTGCGTGTGTGTCTGTAAGTGTTTGTGTGAGTAGGTGTGTGAGTGTGTGTGACAGTGTGATTGTGTGTGTGAGTGCGTGTGAGTCTGTGTGTCTGTGTGTTTGTGATGTGTGTCTATATGTGTGTAGGTGTGTGACTCTTTATGGCACTGTGTCAATGTGCGTGAGTGCTCATGTGTCTGTGTGTGTGAGTTTGTGAGTGTGTAGGTGTGATTGGGAATGAGTGTGTGAGTGTGTATATGAGTGTGTCATTGTGTTTGTGTGTGTGTGAGTGTGTTTTTGTTTAGGTGTGTGTGTGACATTGTGTGAGTCTATGTGGGAGTGCATTTCTGTCTGAGTGTGTGTGTGTCTGTGTGTAAGTGTGAGAGTGTGTTAGGGTGTTTGTGAGAGTGCAGGTGTGTGAGTGGGAGTGAGTGAGTGAATGTGTATATGAGTGAGTGACTGTGTGTGTGCATGTGTGTGCCTGACAGTCTGAATATGTGGGTGTTTCTGTGTGTAGGTGTGTGAGTGAGTGTGTGACATTGTGTGAGTGTGTGTGTGACAATGTGTGAGTGTGTGTGAGTGCATATGAATCTGTGTGTGTTGGTGTGTGAAAAGGTGTGCGAGAGCTTGTGGCAGTGTGTGAGTGTGTGTTTGTGTCATTCTGAGCATGTGTGTTGGTGTCTCTGTGTGTGTAGATGTGTGAGTGCAGCAGTGTGTGAGTGGGAATGTGTCTGTGAGTGTGTGTGGGTGTGAGTGTGTTTTTTTTGAAATTCTAGTTGTGTGTGTGGGAGTGATTTTGTGTGTGTATATAAGTGTGCGTTTGTGTGTGAGTGTGTGTGATTGTGTGTATGTGTGTGTGACTATATGTGTGTGTGTCTATGTGTAGGTGCGTAATTGTGTGTGAGAATGTGGGTGCTTCTGTGTGTAGGTGTGTGAATGAGTGTGTGTGTTTGTGAGAGTGAAGTTGTGTGAGTGTTTGTGTGTGTGTGAGTGTGTATACGGTGTGTGATTGTGTCTGAGTTTTTGTGATTGTGTGTGAGAATGTGAGTGAAGGTGTCTGTGTGTATGTGTGTGAATGTGTGAAACAGTGTCTCAGTCTTCGTGATTTTGTGTGGGTGTGTGAGAGTGTGTGTGAGCGTTTGGGTGTAGGTGTTTCTTTTTGAGGGACTTTGTGGTTAATATATGTGTGTGTGTGAGTGTGTGTGTGTGTAAGTGTGAGTGGGAGTGAGAGTGGGAGTGTGTGCACGAGTGTGTTGTGTGTGATTGTGTTTGTGGGTGAGTTTCTGAGCGTCTTTGTGTGCAGGTGTGTTTCTGACGGTTTTAGTGTGGGTGTGAGTGCATGTGACTCTGTGAGAGTGTGTGTGTGTAGTTGTGTGAGTGGGAGTGAGTGTGTGAATGTGTATACGATTGGGTGACTGTGTGTGAGTGTGTGTGATTGTGTGTGAGAATGTGTGTGAGTGAGTCTGTGTGTGTAGGTGTGTGATTGTGCCGAAATCTGTGTGATTGCGTGTGTTTGTGAGTGTGTGTGACAGTGTGTGTGAGTGTAGGAGTGTCTGAGTGCCTGTGTGATTTCTGTATGTGAGTGTGTGTGTGTTTGATGATGCGTTTTTTTGTGTGTGTGTAGGTGTGTTAGTGGGAGAGTGTGTGTATACGAGTGTGTGATTGTGTGTGAGTGTTTATGTCTGTGAGTGGGTGTGAGTGTGTCTGTGTGTGCAGGTGTGAGTGTGTCAGTATTTGTGAGTGTGTTTGTGATTGCATGTGAGCCTGTGTTTGTATGTTGGTTTGTTTGTGTGTGTAGGTGTGCGAGTGTGTTTGACAGTGTTTAAGGGTGAGTGCGTGTGTGTCTGTAAGTGTTTGTGTGAGTAGGTGAGTGAGTGTGTGTGACCGGGTGATTGTGTGTGTGAATGAGTGTGAGTCTGTGTGTCTGTGTGTTTGTGGGTGTGTCTACATGTGTGTAGGTGTGTGACTGTTTATGGCACTGTGTCAATGCGCGTGAGTGCTCATGTGTCTGTGTGTGTGTGTGAGTTGGTGAGAGTGTCAGTGTGATTGGTAATGAGTGTGTGAGTATGTATATGAGTGTGTCATTGTGTTTGTGTGTGTGTGAGTGTGTTTTTGTTTAGGTCTGTGTGTGACATTGTGTGAGTCTATGTGGGAGTGCATTTCTGTCTGAGTGTGTGTGTGTCTGTGAGTAACGGTGAGAGTGTGTTAGGGTGTTTGTGAGAGTGCAGGTGTGTGAGTGGGAGTGAGTGAGTGAATGTGTATAAGAGTGGGTGACTGTGTGTGTGTGCATGTGTGTGCCTGACAGTCTGAATATGTGGGTGTTTCTGTGTGTATGTGTGTGAGTGTGTGTGTGACATTGTGTGAGTGTGTGTGTGAGTGCATGTGAATCTGTGTGTGTTGGTGTGTGAGTAGGTGTGCGAGACTTGTGGCAGTGTGTGAGTGTGTGTGTTTGTGACATTCTGTGAATGTGGGTTGGTGTCTCTCTGTGTGTAGATGAGTGAGTGCAGCAGTGTGTGAGTGTGTGAGTGCGAATGAGTCTGTGAGTGTGTGTGGGTGTGAGTGTGTTTCTTAGTGAAATTTCAGTTGTGTGAGTTGGAGTGATTGTGTGAGTGTGTATATAAGTGTGCGATAGTGTGTGAGTGTGTGTGATTGTGTGTGAGTATGTGTGTGTGCCTATATGTGTTTGTGTCTATGTGTAGGTGCGTAATTGTGTGTGTGCGATTGTGTGTGAGAATGTGGTTGTTTCTGTGTGTAGGTGTGTGAATGTGTGAGTGTGTTTGTGAGAGTGTAGTTGTGTGAGTGTTTGTGTGTGTGTGAGTGTGTATACGGGTGTGTGATTGTGTCTGAGTTTTTGTAATTGTGTGTGAGAATGTGAGTGAATGTGACTGTGTGTATGTGTGTGAGTGTGTGAAACAGTGTCTCAGTCTTCGTGATTTTGTGTGGGTGTGTGAGAGTGTGTGTGAGCGTTTGAGTGTAGGTGTTTCTGTTTGAGGGCCTTTGTGGTTGTTATATGTGTGTGTGTGAGTGTGTGTGTGTGTAAGTGTGAGTGGGAGTGAGAGTGGGAGTGTGTGTACGTGTGTGTTATTGTGTGTGATTGTGTTTGTGGGTTAGATTCTGAGCTTCTTTGTGTGAAGGTGTGTGTTTTTGACCGTTTTAGTGAGGGCGTGAGTGCATGTGACTCTGTGAGTGTGTGTAGTTGTGTGAGTGGGAGTGAGTGTGAGAATGTGTGTATTATTTGTGTGATTATGTGTGAGTGTGTGTGATTGTGTGTGAGAATGTGTGTGAGTGAGTCTGTGTGTGTAGGTGTGTGATTGTGCCGAAATCTGTGTGATTGCGTGTGTTTGTGAGTGTGTGTGACAGTGTGTGTGAGTGTAGGAGTGTCTGAGTGCCTGTGTAATTTCTGTATGTGAGTGTGTGTGTGTTTGATGATGCGTTTGTTTGTGTGTGTGTAGGTGTGTTAGTGGGAGAGTGTGTGTATAGGAGTGTGTGATTGTGTGTGAGTGTTTTTGTCTGTGAGTGGGTGTGAGTGTGTCTGTGTGTGCAGGTGAGAGTGTGTGAATATTTGTGAGTGTGTGTGTGATTGCATGTTAGCCTGTGTATATGTGTTGGTTTGTTTGTGTGTGTAGGTGTGCGAGTGTGTTTGACAGTGTTTCAGTGTTAGTGCGTGTGTGTCTGTAAGTGTTTGTGTGAGTAGGTGTGTGAGTGTGTGTGACCGGGTGATTGTGTGTGTGAATGCGTGTGAGTCTGTGTGTCTGTGTGTTTGTGGGTGTGTCTACATGTGTGTAGGTGTGTGACAGTTTATGGCACTGTGTCAATGTGCGTGAGTGCTCATGTGTCTGTGTGTATGTGTGTGAGTTTGTGAGAGTGTAGGTGTGATTGGGAATGAGTGTGTGAGTGTGTATATGAGAGTGTCATTGTGTTTGTGTGTGTGAGTGTGTTTTTGTTTAGGTCTGTGTGTGACATTGTGTGAGTCTATGTGGGAGTGCATTTCTGTCTGAGTGTGTGTGTGTCTGTGAGTAAGGGTGAGAGTGTGTTAGGGTGTTTGTGAGAGTGCAGGTGTGTGAGTGGGAGTGAGTGAGTGAATGTGTATATGAGTGCGTGACTGTGTGTGCGTGCATGTTTGTGCCTGACAGTTTGAATACGTGGTTGATTCTGTGTGTAGGTATGTGAGTGTGTGTGTGACATTGTGTGAGTGTGTGTGTGAGTGCATGTGAATCTGTGTGTGTTGGTGTGTGAGTAGGTGTGCGAGAGCTTGTGGCAGTGTGTGAGTGTGTGTGTTTGTGACATTCTGTGAATGTGTGTTGGTGTCTCTCTGTGTGTAGATGAGTGAGTGCAGCAGTGTGTGAGTGTGTGAGTGCGAATGAGTCTGTGAGTGTGTGTGGGTGTGAGTGTGTTTCTTTGTGAAATTCTAGTTGTGTGAGTGGTACTGATTGTGTGAGTGTGTATATAAGTGTGCGATTGTGTGTGAGTATGTGTGTGTCTATATGTGTGTGTGTCTATGTGTAGGTGCGTAATAGTGTGTGTGCAATTGTGCGTGAGAATGTGGTTGTTTCTGTGTGTAGGTGTGTGAATGTGTGAGTGTTTGTGAGAGTGTAGTTGTGTGAGTGTTTGTGTGTGTGTGAGTGTGTATACGGATGTGTGATTGTGTCTGAGTTTTTGTGATTGTTTGTGAGAATGTGAGTGAATGTGTCTGTGTGTATGTGTGTGAGTGTGTGAAACAGTGTCTCAGTCTTCGTGATTTTGTGTGGGTGTGTGAGAGTGTGTGTGAGCGTTTGAGTGTAGGTGTTTCTGTTTGAGGGCCTTTGTGGTTATTATATGTGTGTGTGTGAGTGTGTGTGTGTGTAAGTGTGAGTGGGAGTGAGAGTGGGAGTGTGTGTACGTGTGTGTTATTGTGTGTGATTGTGTTTGTGGGTGAGTTTCTGAGCGTCTTTGTGTGCAGGTGTGTGGGTCTGACCATTTTAGTGTGGGTGTGAGTGCATGTGACTCTGAGAGTGAGTGTGTGTAGTTGTGTGAGTGGGAGTGAGTGTGTGAATGTGTATACGATTGGGTGATTGTGTGTGTGTGTGATTGTGTGTGAGAATGTGTGTGAGTGAGTCTGTGTGTGTAGGTGTCTGTGCCGAAATCTGCGTGATTGTGTGTGTTTGTGAGTGTGTGTGACAGTGTGTGTGAGTGTAGGAGTGTCTGAGTGCCTGTGTGATTTCTGTATGTGAGTGTGTGTGTTTGATGATGCGTTTGTTTGTGTGTGTGTAGGTGTGTTAGTGGGAGAGAGTGTGTATACGAGTGTGTGATTGTGTGTGAGTGTTTTTGTCTGTGAGTGGGTGTGAGTGTGTCTGTGTGTGCAGGTGAGAGTGTGTGACTATTTGTGAGTGTGTTTGTGTTTGCATGTGAGCCTGTGTTTGTGTGTTGGTTTGTGTGAGTAGGTGTGTGAGTGTGTGTGACGGGTGATTGTGTGTGTGAATGCGTGTGAGTCTGTGTGTCTGTGTGTTTGTGGGTGTGTCTACATGTGTGTAGGTGTGTGACTGTTTATGGCACTGTGTCAATGTGCGTGAGTGCTCATGTGTCTGTGTGTGTGTGAGTTTGTGAGAGTGTAGGTGTGATTGTTAATGAGTGTGTGAGTGTGTATATGAGTGTGTCATTGTGTTTGTGTGTGTGTGTGAGTGTGTTTTTGTTTAGGTGTGTCTGTGATATTGTGTGAGTCTATGTGGGAGTGCATTTCTGCCTGAGTGTGTGTGTGTCTGTGTGTAAGTGTGAGAGTGTGTTAGGGTGTTTGTGAGAGTGCAGGTGTGTGAGTGGGAGTGAGTGAGTGAATGTGTATATGAGTGGGTGACTGTGTGTGTGTGCATGTGTGTGCCTGACCGTCTGAATATGTGGGTGTTTCTGTTTGTAGGTGTGTGTGTGTGTGACATTGTGTGAGTGTGTGTGAGTGCATGAGAATCTGTGTGTGTTGGTGTGTGAGTAGGTGTGCGAGAGCTTGTGGCAGTGTGTGAGTGTGTGTGTTTGTGACATTCTGTGAATGGTTGTTGGTGTCTCTGTGTGTGTAGATGTGTGAGTGCTGCAGTGTGTGAGTGTGTGAGTGCGAATGAGTCTTCGAGTGTGTGTGGGTGCGAGTGTGATTCTTTGTGAAGTTTCAGTTGTGTGAGTGGGAGTGATTGTGTGAGTGTGTATGTAAGTGTACGATTGTGTGTGAGTGTGTGTGATTGTGTGTGTGCCTATATGTGTGTGTGTCTATGTGTAGGTGCGTAATTGTGTGTGTGCAATTGTGTGTGAAAATGTGGGTGATTCTGTGTGTAGGTGTGTGAATGTGTGTGTTTGTGAGAGTGTAGTTGTGTGAGTGTTTGTGTGTGTGTGAGTGTGTATATGGGTGTGTGATTGTGTCTGAGTTTTTGTGATTGTGTGAGAGAATGTGAGTGAATGTGTCTGTGTGTATGTGTGTGAGTGTGTGAAACAGTGTCTCAGTCTTCGTGATTTTGTGTGGGTGTGTGAGAGTGTGTGTGAGCGTTTGAGTGTAGGTGTTTCTTTTTGAGGGCCTTTGTGGTTAATATATGTGTGTGTGTGAGTGTGTGTGTGTAAGTGTGAGTGGGAGTGAGAGTGGGAGTGTGTGTACGAGTGTGTTATTGTGTGTGATTGTGTTTGTGGTTGAGTTTCTGAGCGTCTGTGTGCAGGTGTGTGTGTCTGACAGTTTTAGTGTTGGTGTGAGTGCATGTGACTCTGTGAGAGTGTGTGTGTGTAGTTGTGTGAGTGGGAGTGAGTGTGTGAATGTGTATACGAATGGGTGATTGTGTGTGTGTGATTGTGTGTGAGAATGTGTGTGAGTGAGTCTGTGTGTGTAGGTGTGTGTTTGTGCCGAAATCTGTGTGATTGCGTGTGTTTGTGAGTGTGTGTGACAGTGTGTGTGAGTGTAGGAGTGTCTGAGTGCCTGTGTGATTTCTGTATGTGAGTGTGTGTGTGTTTGATGATGCGTTTGTTAGTGTGTGTGTAGGTGTGTTAGTGGGAGAGAGTGTGTATACGAGTGTGTGATTGTGTGTGAGTGATTTTGTCTGTGAGTTTGTGTGAGTGTGTCTGTGAGTGCAGGTGAGAGTGTGTGACTATTTGTGAGTGTGTTTGTGATTGCATGTGAGCCTGTGTTTGTGTGTTGTTTTGTTTGTGTGTGTAGGTGTGCGAGTGTGTTTGACAGTGTTTGAGTGAGTGTTAGTGCGTGTGTGTCTGTAAGTGTTTGTGTGAGTAGGTGTGTGAGTGTGTGTGACCGGGTGATTGTGTGTGTGAATGCGTGTGAGTCTGTGTGTCTGTGTGTTTGTGGGTGTGTCTACATGTGTGTAGGTGTGTGACTGTTTATGGCACTGTGTCAATGTGCGTGAGTGCTCATGTGTCTGTGTGTGTGTGTGAGATTGTGAGAGTGTAGGTGTGATTGGGAATGAGTGTGTGAGTGTGTATATGAGTGCGTCATTGTGTTTGTGTGTGTGTGAGTGTGTTTTTGTTTAGGTGTGTGTGTGACATTGTGTGAGTCTATGTGGGAGTGCATTTCTGTCTGAGTGTGTGTGTGTCTGTGTGTAAGGGTGAGAGTGTGTTAGGGTGTTTGTGAGAGTGCAGGTGTGTGAGTTGGAGTGAGTGAGTGAATGTGTATATGAGTGGGTGACTGTGTGTGTGTGCATGTGTGTGCCTGACAGTCTGAATATGTGGGTGTTTCTGTGTGTATGTGTGTGAGTGTGTGTGTGACATTGTGTGAGTGTGTGTGTGAGTGCATGTGAATCTGTGTGTGTTGGTGTGTGAGTAGGTGTGCGAGACTTGTGGCAGTGTGTGAGTGTGTGTGTTTGTGGCATTCTGTGAATGTGGGTTGGTGTCTCTCTGTGTGTAAATGAGTGAGTGCAGCAGTGTGTGAGTGTGTGAGTGCGAATGAGTCTGTGAGTGTGTGTGGGTGTGAGTGTGTTTCTTAGTGAAATTTCAGTTGTGTGAGTTGGAGTGATTGTGTGAGTGTGTATATAAGTGTGCGATAGTGTGTGAGTGTGTCTGATTGTGTGTGAGTATGTGTGTGTGCCTATATGTGTTTGTGTCTATGTGTAGGTGCGTAATTGTGTGTGTGCGATTGTGTGTGAGAATGTGGTTGTTTCTGTGTGTAGGTGTGTGAATGTGTGAGTGTGTTTGTGAGAGTGTAGTTGTGTGAGTGTTTGTGTGTGTGTGAGTGTGTATACGGGTGTGTGATTGTGTCTGAGTTTTTGTAATTGTGTGTGAGAATGTGAGTGAATGTGACTGTGTGTATGTGTGTGAGTGTGTGAAACAGTGTCTCAGTCTTCGTGATTTTGTGTGGGTGTGTGAGAGTGTGTGTGAGCGTTTGAGTGTAGGTGTTTCTGTTTGAGGGCCTTTGTGGTTGTTATATGTGTGTGTGTGAGTGTGTGTGTGTGTAAGTGTGAGTGGGAGTGAGAGTGGGAGTGTGTGTACGTGTGTGTTATTGTGTGTGATTGTGTTTGTGGGTTAGATTCTGAGCTTCTTTGTGTGAAGGTGTGTGTTTTTGACCGTTTTAGTGAGGGCGTGAGTGCATGTGACTCTGTGAGTGTGTGTAGTTGTGTGAGTGGGAGTGAGTGTGAGAATGTGTGTATTATTTGTGTGATTATGTGTGAGTGTGTGTGATTGTGTGTGAGAATGTGTGTGAGTGAGTCTGTGTGTGTAGGTGTGTGATTGTGCCGAAATCTGTGTGATTGCGTGTGTTTGTGAGTGTGTGTGACAGTGTGTGTGAGTGTAGGAGTGTCTGAGTGCCTGTGTAATTTCTGTATGTGAGTGTGTGTGTGTTTGATGATGCGTTTGTTTGTGTGTGTGTAGGTGTGTTAGTGGGAGAGTGTGTGTATAGGAGTGTGTGATTGTGTGTGAGTGTTTTTGTCTGTGAGTGGGTGTGAGTGTGTCTGTGTGTGCAGGTGAGAGTGTGTCACTATTTGTGAGTGTGTGTGTGATTGCATGTTAGCCTGTGTATATGTGTTGGTTTGTTTGTGTGTGTAGGTGTGCGAGTGTGTTTGACAGTGTTTCAGTGTTAGTGCGTGTGTGTCTGTAAGTGTTTGTGTGAGTAGGTGTGTGAGTGTGTGTGACCGGGTGATTGTGTGTGTGAATGCGTGTGAGTCTGTGTGTCTGTGTGTTTGTGGGTGTGTCTACATGTGTGTAGGTGTGTGACAGTTTATGGCACTGTGTCAATGTGCGTGAGTGCTCATGTGTCTGTGTGTATGTGTGTGAGTTTGTGAGAGTGTAGGTGTGATTGGGAATGAGTGTGTGAGTGTGTATATGAGAGTGTCATTGTGTTTGTGTGTGTGTGAGTGTGTTTTTGTTTAGGTCTGTGTGTGACATTGTGTGAGTCTATGTGGGAGTGCATTTCTGTCTGAGTGTGTGTGTGTCTGTGAGTAAGGGTGAGAGTGTGTTAGGGTGTTTGTGAGAGTGCAGGTGTGTGAGTGGGAGTGAGTGAGTGAATGTGTATATGAGTGCGTGACTGTGTGTGCGTGCATGTTTGTGCCTGACAGTTTGAATACGTGGTTGATTCTGTGTGTAGGTATGTGAGTGTGTGTGTGACATTGTGTGAGTGTGTGTGTGAGTGCATGTGAATCTGTGTGTGTTGGTGTGTGAGTAGGTGTGCGAGAGCTTGTGGCAGTGTGTGAGTGTGTGTGTTTGTGACATTCTGTGAATGTGTGTTGGTGTCTCTCTGTGTGTAGATGAGTGAGTGCAGCAGTGTGTGAGTGTGTGAGTGCGAATGAGTCTGTGAGTGTGTGTGGGTGTGAGTGTGTTTCTTTGTGAAATTCTAGTTGTGTGAGTGGTACTGATTGTGTGAGTGTGTATATAAGTGTGCGATTGTGTGTGAGTATGTGTGTGTCTATATGTGTGTGTGTCTATGTGTAGGTGCGTAATAGTGTGTGTGCAATTGTGCGTGAGAATGTGGTTGTTTCTGTGTGTAGGTGTGTGAATGTGTGAGTGTGTTTGTGAGAGTGTAGTTGTGTGAGTGTTTGTGTGTGTGTGAGTGTGTATACGGATGTGTGATTGTGTCTGAGTTTTTGTGATTGTTTGTGAGAATGTGAGTGAATGTGTCTGTGTGTATGTGTGTGAGTGTGTGAAACAGTGTCTCAGTCTTCGTGATTTTGTGTGGGTGTGTGAGAGTGTGTGTGAGCGTTTGAGTGTAGGTGTTTCTGTTTGAGGGCCTTTGTGGTTATTATATGTGTGTGTGTGAGTGTGTGTGTGTGTAAGTGTGAGTGGGAGTGAGAGTGGGAGTGTGTGTACGTGTGTGTTATTGTGTGTGATTGTGTTTGTGGGTGAGTTTCTGAGCGTCTTTGTGTGCAGGTGTGTGGGTCTGACCATTTTAGTGTGGGTGTGAGTGCATGTGACTCTGAGAGTGAGTGTGTGTAGTTGTGTGAGTGGGAGTGAGTGTGTGAATGTGTATACGATTGGGTGATTGTGTGTGTGTGTGATTGTGTGTGAGAATGTGTGTGAGTGAGTCTGTGTGTAGGTGTCTGTGCCGAAATCTGCGTGATTGTGTGTGTTTGTGAGTGTGTGTGACAGTGTGTGTGAGTGTAGGTGTGTCTGAGTGCCTGTGTGATTTCTGTATGTGAGTGTGTGTGTTTGATGATGCGTTTGTTTGTGTGTGTGTAGGTGTGTTAGTGGGAGAGAGTGTGTATACGAGTGTGTGATTGTGTGTGAGTGTTTTTGTCTGTGAGTGGGTGTGAGTGTGTCTGTGTGTGCAGGTGAGAGTGTGTGACTATTTGTGAGTGTGTTTGTGTTTGCATGTGAGCCTGTGTTTGTGTGTTGGTTTGTGTGAGTAGGTGTGTGAGTGTGTGTGACGGGTGATTGTGTGTGTGAATGCGTGTGAGTCTGTGTGTCTGTGTGTTTGTGGGTGTGTCTACATGTGTGTAGGTGTGTGACTGTTTATGGCACTGTGTCAATGTGCGTGAGTGCTCATGTGTCTGTGTGTGTGTGTGAGTTTGTGAGAGTGTAGGTGTGATTGTTAATGAGTGTGTGAGTGTGTATATGAGTGTGTCATTGTGTTTGTGTGTGTGTGAGTGTGTTTTTGTTTAGGTGTGTCTGTGATATTGTGTGAGTCTATGTGGGAGTGCATTTCTGTCTGAGTGTGTGTGTGTCTGTGTGTAAATGTGAGAGTGTGTTAGGGTGTTTGTGAGAGTGCAGGTGTGTGAGTGGGAGTGAGTGAGTGAATGTGTATATGAGTGGGTGACTGTGTGTGTGTGCATGTGTGTGCCTGACCGTCTGAATATGTGGGTGTTTCTGTTTGTAGGTGTGTGTGTGTGTGTGACATTGTGTGAGTGTGTGTGAGTGCATGAGAATCTGTGTGTGTTGGTGTGTGAGTAGGTGTGCGAGAGCTTGTGGCAGTGTGTGAGTGTGTGTGTTTGTGACATTCTGTGAATGGTTGTTGGTGTCTCTGTGTGTGTAGATGTGTGAGTGCTGCAGTGTGTGAGTGTGTGAGTGCGAATGAGTCTGTGAGTGTGTGTGGGTGGGAGTGTGTTTCTTTGTGAAATTCTAGTTGTGTGAGTGGGACTGATTGTGTGAGAGTGTACATAAGTGTGCGATTGGTGTGAGTATGTGTGTGTGTCTATATGTGTGTGTGTCTATGTGTAGGTGCGTAATTGTGTGTGTGCAATTGTGTGTGAGAATGTGGTTATTTCTGTGTGTAGGTGTGTGAATGTGTGAGTGTGTTTGTGAGAGTGTAGTTGTGTTTGTGTGTGTGTGAGTGTGTATACGGGTGTGTGATTGTGTCTGAGTTTTTGTGATTGTGTGTGAGAATGTGAGTGAATGTGTCTGTGTGTATGTGTGTGAGTGTGTGAAACAGTGTCTCAGTCTTCGTGATTTTGTGTGGGTGTCTGAGAGTGTGTGTGAGCGTTTGAGTGTAGGTGTTTCTGTTTGAGGGCCTTTGTGGTTATTATATGTGTGTGTGTGTGTGTGTGTAAGTGTGAGTGGGAGTGAGAGTGAGAGTGTGTGTACGTGTGTGTTATTGTGTGTGATTGTGTTTGTGGGTTAGATTCTGAGCGTCTTTGTGTGAAGGTGTGTGTTTTTGACCGTTTTAGTGAGGGCGTGAGTGCATGTGACTGTGAGTGTGTGTAGTTTTGTGAGTGGGAGTGAGTGTGAGAATGTGTGTATGATTTGCGTGATTATGTGTGAGTGTGTGTGATTGTGTGTGAGAATGTGTGTGAGTGAGTCTGTGTGTGTAGTTGTGTGATTGTGTCGAAATTGGTGTGATTGCGTGTGTTTCTGAGTGTGTGTGACAGTGTGTGTGAGTGTAGGAGTGTCTGAGTGCCTGTGTGATTTCTGTATGTGAGTGTGTGTGTGTTTGATGATGAGTTTTTTGGTGTGTGTGTAGGTGTGTTAGTGGGAGAGAGTGTGAATACGAGTGTGTGAATGTGTGTGAGTGTTTTTGTCTGTGAGTGGGTGTGAGTGTGTCTGTGTGTGCTGGTGAGAGTGTGTGACTATTTGTGAGTGTGTTTGTGTTTGTATGTGAGCCTGTTTGTGTGTTGGTTTGTGTGAGTAGGTGTGTGAGTGTGTGTGACCGGGTGATTGTGTGTGTGAATGCGTGTGAGTCTGTGTGTCTGTGTGTTTGTGGGTGTGTCTACATGTGTGTAGGTGTGTGACTGTTTATGGCACTGTGTCAATGTGCGTGAGTGCTCATGTGTCTGTGTGTGTGTGTGTTTGTGAGAGTGTAGGTGTGATTGTTAATGAGTGTGTGAGTGTGTATATGAGTGTGTCATTGTGTTTGTGTGTGTGTGTGAGTGTGTTTTTGTTTAGGTGTGTCTGTGATATTGTGAGTCTATGTGGGAGTGCATTTCTGTCTGAGTGTGTGTGTGTCTGTGTGTAAGTGTGAGAGTGTGTTAGGGTGTTTGTGAGAGTGCAGGGGTGTGAGTGGGAGTGAGTGAGTGAATGTTTATATGAGTGGGTGACTGTGTGTGTGTGCATGTGTGTGCCTGACAGTCTGAATATGTGGGTGTTTCTGTGTGTAGGTGTGTGAGTGTGTGTGTGACATTGTGTGAGTGTGTGTGTGACATTGTGTGAGTGTGTGTGTGTGCATGAGAATCTGTGTGTGTTGGTGTGTGAGTAGGTGTGCGAGAGCTTGTGGCAGTGTGTGAGTGTGTGTGTTTGTGACATTCTGTGAATGGTTGTTGGTGTCTCTGTGTGTGTAGATGTGTGAGTGCTGCAGTGTGTGAGTGTGTGAGTGCGAATGAGTCTTCGAGTGTGTGTGGGTGCGAGTGTGATTCTTTGTGAAATTTCAGTTGTGTGAGTGGGAGTGATTGTGTGAGTGTGTATGTAAGTGTGCGATTTTGTGTGAGTGTGTGTGACTGTGTGTGAGTATGTGTGTGTGCCTATATGTGTGTGCGTCTATGTGTAGGTGCGTAATTGTGTGTGTGCAAATGTGTGTGAAAATGTGGGTGATTCTGTGTGTAGGTGTGTGAATGTGTGTGTTTGTGAGAGTGTAGTTGTGTGAGTGTTTGTGTGTGTGTGAGTGTGTATATGGGTGTGTGATTGTGTCTGAGTTTTTGTGATTGTGTGTGAGAATGTGAGTGAATGTGTCTGTGTGTATGTGTGTGAGTGTGTGAAACAGTGTCTCAGTCTTCGTGATTTTGTGTGGGTGTGTGAGAGTGTGTGTGAGCGTTTGAGTGTAGGTGTTTCTTTTTGAGGGCCTTTGTGGTTAATATATGTGTGTGTGTGAGTGTGTGTGTGTAAGTGTGAGTGGGAGTGAGAGTGGGAGTGTGTGTACGAGTGTGTTATTGTGTGTGATTTTGTTTGTGGTTGAGTTTCTGAGCGTCTGTGTGCAGGTGTGTGTGTCTGACAGTTTTAGTGTTGGTGTGAGTGCATGTGACTCTGTGAGAGTGTGTGTGTGTAGTTCTGTGAGTGGGAGTGAGTGTGTGAATGTGTATACGATTGAGTGATTGTGTGTGAGGGTGTTTGATTGTGTGTGAGAATGTGTGTGTGTGAGTCTGTGTGTGTAGGTGTGTGATTGTGCCGAACCCTGTGTGATTGTGTGTGTTTGTGAGGGTGTGTGACAGTGTGTGTGAGTGTAGGAGTGTCTGAGTGCCTGTGTGATTTCTGTATGTGAGTGTGTGTGTTTGATGATGCGTTTGTTTGTGTGTGTGTAAGTGTGTAAGTGGGAGTGAGTGTGTATACGAGTGTGTGATTGGGTGTGAGTGTTTCTGTCTGTGAGTGGGTGTGAGTGTGTCTGTGTGTGCAGGTGAGAGTGTGTGAATATTTGTGAGTGTGTGTGTGATTGCATGTGAGCCTGTGTTTGTGTGTTGTTTTGTTTGTGCGTGTTGGTGTGCGAGAGGGTTTGGCAGTGTTTTAGTGAGTGTTAGTGCATGTGTGTCTGTAAGTGTTTGTGTGATTAGGTGTGTGAGTGTGTGTGACCGGGTGATTGTGTGTGTGAATGCGTGTGAGTCTGTGTGTCTGTGTGTTTGTGGGTGTGTCTACATGTGTGTAGGTGTGTGACTGTTTATGGCACTGTGTCAATGTGCGTGAGTGCTCATGTGTCTGTGTGTGTGTGTGAGATTGTGAGAGTGTAGGTGTGATTGGGAATGAGTGTGTGAGTGTGTATATGAGTGCGTCATTGTGTTTGTGTGTGTGTGAGTGTGTTTTTGTTTAGGTGTGTGTGTGACATTGTGTGAGTCTATGTAGGAGTGCATTTCTGTCTGAGTGTGTGTGTGTCTGTGTGTAAGGGTGAGAGTGTGTTAGGGTGTTTGTGAGAGTGCAGGTGTGTGAGTGGGAGTGAGTGAGTGAATGTGTATATGAGTGGGTGACTGTGTGTGTGCATGTTTGTGCCTGACAGTCTGAATATGTGGGTGTTTCTGTGTGTAGGTGTGTGAGTGTGTGTGTGACATTGTGTGAGTGTGTGTGTGCATGAGAATCTGTGTGTGTTGGTGTGTGAGTAGGTGTGCGAGAGCTTGTGGCAGTGTGTGAGTGTGTGTGTTTGTGACATTCTGTGAATGGTTGTTGGTGTCTCTGTGTGTGTAGATGTGTGAGTGCTGCAGTGTGTGAGTGTGTGAGTGCGAATGAGTCTGTGAGTGTGTGTGGGTGAGAGTGTGTTTCTTTGTGAAATTCTAGTTATGTGAGTTGGTGTGATTGTGTGAGTGTGTATATAAGTGTGTGATTGTGTGTGAGTGTGTGTGATTGTGTGTGAGTATGTGTGTGGTCTATATGTGTGTGTGTCTATGTGTAGGTGCGTAATTGTGTGTGTGCAAATGTGTGTGAGAATGTGGGTGCTTCTGTGTGTAGGTGTGTGAATATGTGAGTGTGTTTGTGAGAGTGTAGTTGTGTGAGTGTTTGTGTGTGTGTGAGTGTGTATACGGGTGTGTGATTGTGTCTGAGTTTTTGTGATTGTGTGTGAGAATGTGAGTGAATGTGTCTGTGTGTGTGTGAGTGTCTGAAACATTTTCTCAGTCTTCATGATTTTGTGTGGGTGTGTGAGAGTGTGTGTGTGTTTGAGTGTAGCTGTGTCTGTTTGAGGGCCTTTGTGGTTAATATATGTGTGTGTGTGTGAGTGTGTGTGTGTGTAGGTGTGAGTGCGTGTGAGAGTGGGAGTGTGTGTACGAGTGTGTTATTGTGTGTGATTGTGTTTGTGTTTGAGTGTCTGAGCGTCTTTGTGTGCCGGTGTGTGTGTCTGACGGTTTTAGTGTGGGTGTGAGTGCATGTGACTCTGTGAGAGTGTGTGTGTGTAGTTGTGTGAGTGGGAGTGAGTGTGTGAATGTGTGTACGATTGGGTGACTGTGTGTGAGTGTGTGTGATTGTGTGTGAGAATGTGTGTGAGTGAGTCTGTGTGTGTCGGTGTGTGATTGTGCCGAACCCTGTGTGATTGTGTGTGTTTGTGAGGGTGTGTGACAGTGTGTGTGAGTGTAGGAGTGTCTGAGTGCCTGTGTGATTTCTGTATGTGAGTGTGTGTGTGTTTGATGATGCGTTTGTTTGTGTGTGTGTAGGTGTGTTAGTGGGAGTGAGTGTGTATACGAGTGTGTGATTGTGTGTGAGTGTTTTTGTCTGTGAGTGGCTGTGAGTGTGTCTGTGAGTGCAGGTGAGAGTGCGTGACTATTTGTGAGTGCGTGTGTGATTGCATGTGAGCCTGTGTTTGTGTGTTGTTTTGTTTGTGAGTGTAGGTGTGTGTGTGTGTTTGACAGTGTTTCAGTGTTAGTGCGTGTGTGTCTGTAAGTGTTTGTGTGAGTAGGTGTGTGAGTGTGTGTGACCGGGTGATTGTGTGTGTGAATGCGTGTGAGTCTGTGTGTCTGTGTGTTTGTGGGTGTGTCTACATGTGTGTAGGTGTGTGACAGTTTATGGCACTGTGTTAATGCGCGTGAGTGCTCATGTGTCTGTGTGTGTGTGTTTGTGAGAGTGTAGGTGTGATTGGGAATGAGTGTGTGAGTGTGTATATGAGAGTGTCATTGTGTTTGTGTGTGTGTGAGTGTGTTTTTGTTTAGGTCTGTGTGTGACATTGTGTGAGTCTATGTGGGAGTGCATTTCTGTCTGAGTGTGTGTGTGTCTGTGAGTAAGGGTGAGAGTGTGTTAGGGTGTTTGTGAGAGTGCAGGTGTGTGAGTGGGAGTGAGTGAGTGAATGTGTATATGAGTGCGTGACTGTGTGTGCGTGCATGTTTGTGCCTGACAGTTTGAATACGTGGTTGATTCTGTGTGTAGGTATGTGAGTGTGTGTGTGACATTGTGTGAGTGTGTGTGTGAGTGCATGTGAATCTGTGTGTGTTGGTGTGTGAGTAGGTGTGCGTGAGCTTGTGGCAGTGTGTGAGTGTGTGTGTTTGTGACATTCTGTGAATGTGTGTTGGTGTCTCTCTGTGTGTAGATGAGTGAGTGCAGCAGTGTGTGAGTGTGTGAGTGCGAATGAGTCTGTGAGTGTGTGTGGGTGTGAGTGTGTTTCTTTGTGAAATTCTAGTTGTGTGAGTGGGACTGATTGTGTGAGTGTGTATATAAGTGTGCGATTGTGTGTGAGTATGTGTGTGTCTATATGTGTGTGTGTCTATGTGTAGGTGCGTAAAAGTGTGTGTGCAATTGTGCGTGAGAATGTGGTTGTTTCTGTGTGTAGGTGTGTGAATGTGTGAGTGTGTTTGTGAGAGTGTAGTTGTGTGAGTGTTTGTGTGTGTGTGAGTGTGTATACGGATGTGTGATTGTGTCTGAGTTTTTGTGATTGTTTGTGAGAATGTGAGTGAATGTGTCTGTGTGTATGTGTGTGAGTGTGTGAAACAGTGTCTCAGTATTCGTGATTTTGTGTGGGTGTGTGAGAGTGTGTGTGAGCGTTTGAGTGTAGGTGTTTCTGTTTGAGGGCCTTTGTGGTTATTATATGTGTGTGTGTGAGTGTGTGTGTGTGTAAGTGTGAGTGGGAGTGAGAGTGGGAGTGTGTGTACGAGTGTGTTATTGTGTGTGATTGTGTTTGTGGGTGAGTTTCTGAGCGTCTTTGTGTGCAGGTGTGTGTGTCTGACCGTTTTAGTGTGGGTGTGAGTGCATGTGACTCTGAGAGTGAGTGTGTGTAGTTGTGTGAGTGGGAGTGTGTGAATATATATACGATTGGGTGATTGTGTGTGTGTATGATTGTGTGTGAGAATGTGTGTGAGTGAGTCTGTGTGTGTAGGTGTTTGATTGTGCCGAAATCTGCGAGATTGTGTGTGTTTGTGAGTGTGTGTGACAGTGTGTGTGAGTGTAGGAGTGTCTGAGTGCCTGTGTGATTTCTGTATGTGAGTGTGTGTGTTTGATGATGCGTTTGTTTGTGTGTGTGTAGGTGTGTTAGTGGGAGAGAGTGTGAATACGAGTGTGTGAATGTGTGTGAGTGTTTTTGTCTGTGAGTGGGTGTGAGTGTGTCTGTGTGTGCAGGTGAGAGTGTGTGACTTTTTGTGAGTGTGTTTGTGTTTGTATGTGAGCCTGTGTTTGTGTTTTGGTTTGTGTGAGTAGGTGTGTGAGTGTGTGTGACCGGGTGATTGTGTGTGTGAATGCGTGTGAGTCTGTGTGTCTGTGAGTTTGTGGGTGTGTCTACATGTGTGTAGGTGTGTGACTGTTTATGGCACTGTGTCAATGTGCATGAGTGCTCATGTGTCTGTGTGTGTGTGTGTTTGTGAGAGTGTAGGTGTGATTGGGAATGGGTGTGTGAGTGTGTATATGAGTGTGTCATTGTGTTTGTGTGTGTGAGTGTGTTTTAGTTTAGGTGTGTGTGTGACATTGTGTGAGTCTATGTGGGAGTGCATTTCTGTCTGAGTGTGTGTGTGTCTGTGTGTAAGTGTGAGAGTGTGTTAGGGTGTTTGTGAGAGTGCAGGGGTGTGAGAGGGAGTGAGTGAGTGAATGTGTATATGAGTGGGTGACTGTGTGTGTGTGCATGTGTGTGCCTGACAGTCTGAATATGTGGGTGTTTCTGTGTGTAGGTGTGTGAGTGTGTGTGTGACATTGTGTGAGAGTGTGTGTGACATTGTGAGAGTGTGTGTGTGCATGAGAATCTGTGTGTGTTGGTGTGTGAGTAGGTGTGCGAGAGCTTGTGGCAGTGTGTGAGTGTGTGTGTTTGTGACATTCTGTGAATGGTTGTTGGTGTCTCTCTGTGTGTAGATGAGTGAGTGCTGCAGTGTGTGTGTGAGTGCGAATGAGTCTGTGAGTGTGTGTGGGTGTGAGTGTGTTTCTTTGTGAAATTCTAGTTGTGTGAGTGGGTGTGATTTTGTGAGTGTGTATATAAGTGTGCGATAGTGTGTGAGTGTGTGTGATTGTGTGTGAGTATGTGTGTGTGTGTCTATGTGTAGGTGCGTAATTGTGTGTGTGCAAATGTGTGTGAGAATGTGGGTGCTTCTGTGTGTAGGTGTTTGAATATGTGAGTGTGTTTGTGAGAGTGTAGTTGTGTGAGTGTTTGTGTGTGTGTGAGTGTGTATACGGTGTGTGATTGTGTCTGAGTTTTTGTGATTGTGTGTGAGAATGTGAGTGAATGTGTCTGTGTGTATGTGTGTGAGTGTGTGAAACAGTGTCTCAGTCTTCGTGATTTTGTGTGGGTGTGTGAGAGTGTGTGTGAGCGTTTGAGTGTAGGTGTTTCTTTTTGAGGGCCTTTGTGGTTAATATATGTGTGTGTGTGAGTGTGTGTGTGTGTAAGTGTGAGTGGGAGTGAGAGTGGGAGTGTGTGTACGAGTGTGTTATTGTGTGTGATTGTGTTTGTGGGTTTGTTTCTGAGCGTCTTTGTGTGCAGGTGTGTGTGTCTGATGGTTTTAGTGTGGGTGTGAGTGCATGTGACTCTGTGAGAGTGTGTGTGTGTAGTTGTGTGAGTGGGAGTGAGTGTGTGAATGTGTATACGAATGGGTGATTGTGTGTGTGTGATTGTGTGTGAGAATGTGTGTGAGTGAGTCTGTGTGTGTAGGTGTGTGATTGTGCCGAACTCTGTGTGATTGCGGGTGTTTGTGAGTGTGTGTGACAGTGTGTGTGAGTGTAGGAGTGTCTGAGTGCCTGTGTGATTTCTGTATGTGAGTGTGTGTGTGTTTGATGATGCGTTCGTTAGTGTGTGAGTAGGTGTGTTAGAGGGAGAGAGTGTGTATACGAGTGTGTGATTGTGTGTGAGTGATTTTGTCTGTGAGTGGGTGTGAGTGTGTCTGTGAGTGCAGGTGAGAGTGTGTGACTATTTGTGAGTGTGTGTGTGATTGCATGTGAGCCTGTGTTTGTGTGTTGTTTTGTTTGTGTGTGTAGGTGTGCGAGTGTGTTTGACAGTGTTTGAGTGAGTGTTAGTGCGTGTGTGTCTGTAAGTGTTTGTGTGAGTAGGTGTGTGAGTGTGTGTGACAGTGTGATTGTGTGTGTGAGTGCGTGTGAGTCTGTGTGTCTGTGTGTTTGTGATGTGTGTCTATATGTGTGTAGGTGTGTGACTCTTTATGGCACTGTGTCAATGTGCGTGAGTGCTCATGTGTCTGTGTGTGTGTGAGTTTGTGAGTGTGTAGGTGTGATTGGGAATGAGTGTGTGAGTGTGTATATGAGTGTGTCATTGTGTTTGTGTGTGTGTGTGAGTGTGTTTTTGTTTAGGTGTGTGTGTGACATTGTGTGAGTCTATGTGGGAGTGCATTTCTGTCTGAGTGTGTGTGTGTCTGTGTGTAAGTGTGAGAGTGTGTTAGGGTGTTTGTGAGAGTGCAGGTGTGTGAGTGGGAGTGAGTGAGTGAATGCGTATATGAGTGGGTGACTGTGTGTGTGCATGTGTGTGCCTGACAGTCTGAATATGTGGGTGTTTCTGTGTGTAGGTGTGTGAGTGAGTGTGTGACATTGTGTGAGTGTGTGTGTGACAATGTGTGAGTGTGTGTGAGTGCATATGAATCTGTGTGTGTTGGTGTGTGAAAAGGTGTGCGAGAGCTTGTGACAGTGTGTGTGTGTTTGTGACATTCTGAGATTGTGTGTTGGTGTCTCTGTGTGTGTAGATGTGTGAGTGCAGCAGTGTGTGAGTGTGTGAGTGGGAATGTGTCTGTGAGTGTGTGTGGGTGTGAGTGTGTTTTTTTTGAAATTCTAGTTGTGTGTGTGGGAGTGATTGTGTGTGTATATAAGTGTGCGTTTGTGTGTGAGTGTGTGTGATTGTGTGTATGTGTGTGTGACTATATGTGTGTGTGTCTATGTGTAGGTGCGTAATTGTGTGTGAGAATGTGGGTGCTTCTGTGTGTCGGTGTGTGAATGTGTGAGTGTGTTTGTGAGAGTGAAGTTG
Organism: Manis pentadactyla; assembly: GCF_030020395.1. Classification (NCBI taxonomy): domain Eukaryota; kingdom Metazoa; phylum Chordata; class Mammalia; order Pholidota; family Manidae; genus Manis; species Manis pentadactyla. The sequence continues at coordinate 74,024,036 of NC_080024.1, forward strand.
TGTGAGTGTTTGTGTGTGTGTGAGTGTGTATACGGTGTGTGATTGTGTCTGAGTTTTTGTGATTGTGTGTGAGAATGTGAGTGAAGGTGTCTGTGTGTATGTGTGTGAATGTGTGAAACAGTGTCTCAGTCTTCGTGATTTTGTGTGGGTGTGTGAGAGTGTGTGTGAGCGTTTGAGTGTAGGTGTTTCTTTTTGAGGGCCTTTGTGGTTAATATATGTGTGTGTGTGAGTGTGTGTGTGTGTAAGTGTGAGTGGGAGTGAGAGTGGGAGTGTGTGCACGAGTGTGTTGTGTGTGATTGTGTTTGTGGGTGAGTTTCTGAGCGTCTTTGTGTGCAGGTGTGTTTCTGACGGTTTTAGTGTGGGTGTGAGTGCATGTGACTCTGTGAGAGTGTGTGTGTGTAGTTGTGTGAGTGGGAGTGAGTGTGTGAATGTGTATACGATTGGGTGACTGTGTGTGAGTGTGTGTGATTGTGTGTGAGAATGTGTGTGAGTGAGTCTGTGTGTGTAGGTGTGTGATTGTGCCGAACTCTGTGTGATTGCGGGTGTTTGTGAGTATGTGTGACAGTGTGTGTGAGTGTAGGAGTGTCTGAGTGCCTGTGTGATTTCTGTATGTGAGTGTGTGTGTGTTTGATGATGAGTTTTTTTGTGTGTGTGTAGGTGTGTTAGTGGGAGAGTGTGTGTATACGAGTGTGTGATTGTGTGTGAGTGTTTATGTCTGTGAGTGGGTGTGAGTGTGTCTGTGTGTGCAGGTGTGAGTGTGTCAGTATTTGTGAGTGTGTTTGTGATTGCATGTGAGCCTGTGTTTGTATGTTGGTTTGTTTGTGTGTGTAGGTGTGCGAGTGTGTTTGACAGTGTTTAAGGGTGAGTGCGTGTGTGTCTGTAAGTGTTTGTGTGAGTAAGTGAGTGAGTGTGTATGACCGGGTGATTGTGTGTGTGAATGAGTGTGAGTCTGTGTGTCTGTGTGTTTGTGGGTGTGTCTACATGTGTGTAGGTGTGTGACTGTTTATGGCACTGTGTCAATGCGCGTGAGTGCTCATGTGTCTGTGTGTGTGTGTGTGAGTTGGTGAGAGTGTAGGTGTGATTGTTAATGAGTGTGTGAGTATGTATATGAGTGTGTCATTGTGTTTGTGTGTGTGTGAGTGTGTTTTTATTTAGGTCTGTGTGTGACATTGTGTGAGTCTATGTGGGAGTGCATTTCTGTCTGAGTGTGTGTGTGTCTGTGTGTAAGTGTGAGAGTGTGTTAGGGTGTTTGTGAGAGTGCAGGGGTGTGAGTGGGAGTGAGTGAGTGAATGTGTATATGAGTGGGTGACTGTGTGTGTGTGCATGTGTGTGCCTGACAGTCTGAATATGTGGGTGTTTCTGTGTGTAGGTGTGTGAATGTGTGAGTGTGTTTGTGAGAGTGTAGTTGTGTGCGTGTTTGTGTGTGTGTGAGTGTGTATACGGGTGTGTGATTGTGTCAGAGATTTTGTGATTGTTTGTGAGAATGTGAGTGAATGTGTCTGTGTGTATGTGTGTGAGTGTGTGAAACAGTGTCTCAGTCTTCGTGATTTTGTGTGGGTGTGTGAGAGTGTGTGTGAGCGTTTGAGTGTAGGTGTTTCTTTTTGAGGGACTTTGTGGTTAATATATGTGTGTGTGTGAGTGTGTGTGTGTGTAAGTGTGAGTGTGAGTGAGAGTGGGAGTGTGTGTACGAGTGTGTTATTGTGTGTGATTGTGTTTGTGGTTGAGTTTCTGAGCGTCTGTGTGCAGGTGTGTGTGTCTGAAAGTTTTAGTGTGGGTGTGAGTGCATGTGACTGTGAGAGTGTGTGTGTGTAGTTGTGTGAGTGGGAGTGAGTGTGTGAATGTGTATACGATTGGGTGACTGTGTGTGAGTGTGTGTGATTGTGTGTGAGAATGTGTGTGAGTGAGTCTGTGTGTGTAGGTGTGTGATTGTGCCGAACTCTGTGTGATTGCGGGTGTTTGTGAGTGTGTGTGACAGTGTGTGTGAGTGTAGGAGTGTCTGAGTGCCTGTGTGATTTCTGTATGTGAGTGTGTGTGTGTTTGATGATGCGTTTTTTTGTGTGTGTGTAGGTGTGTTAGTGGGAGAGTGTGTGTATACGAGTGTGTGATTGTGTGTGAGTGTTTATGTCTGTGAGTGGGTGTGAGTGTGTCTGTGTGTGCAGGTGTGAGTGTGTCAGTATTTGTGAGTGTGTTTGTGATTGCATGTGAGCCTGTGTTTGTATGTTGGTTTGTTTGTGTGTGTAGGTGTGCGAGTGTGTTTGACAGTGTTTAAGGGTGAGTGCGTGTGTGTCTGTGTTTGTGTGAGTAGGTGAGTGAGTGTGTGTGACCGGGTGATTGTGTGTGTGAATGAGTGTGAGTCTGTGTGTCTGTGTGTTTGTGGGTGTGTCTACATGTGTGTAGGTGTGTGACTGTTTATGGCACTGTGTCAATGCGCGTGAGTGCTCATGTGTCTGTGTGTGTGTGTGTGTGAGTTGGTGAGAGTGTCAGTGTGATTGGTAATGAGTGTGTGAGTATGTATATGAGTGTGTCATTGTGTTTGTGTGTGTGTGAGTGTGTTTTTGTTTAGGTCTGTGTGTGACATTGTGTGAGTCTATGTGGGAGTGCATTTCTGTCTGAGTGTGTGTGTGTCTGTGTGTAAGTGTGAGAGTGTGTTAGGGTGTTTGTGAGAGTGCAGGTGTGTGAGTGGGAGTGAGTGAATGTGTATATGTGTGGGTGACTGTGTGTGTGTGCATGTTTGTGCCTGACAGTCTGAATATGTGGGTGTTTCTGTGTGTAGGTGTGTGAGTGTGTGTGTGACATTGTGTGAGTGTGTGTGTGAGTGCAAGTGAATCTGTGTGTGTTGGTGTGTGAGTAGGTGTGCGAGAGCTTGTGGCAGTGTGTGAGAGTGTGTGTTTGAGACATTCTGAGCATGTGTGTTGGTGTCTCTGTGTGTGTAGATGTGTGAGTGCAGCAGTGTGTGAGTGTGTGAGTGGGAATGTGTCTGTGAGTGTGTGTGGGTGTGAGTGTGTTTCTTTGTGAAATTCTAGTTGTGTGAGTGGGAGTGATTGTGTGAGTGTGTATATAAGTGTGCGATTGTGTGTGAGTGTGTGTGATGGTGTGTGTGCCTATATGTGTGTGTGTCTATGTGTAGGTGCGTAATTGTGTGTGTGCAAATGTGTGTGATAATGTGGGTGCTTCTGTGTGTAGGTGTGTGAATGTGTGAGTGTTTGTGAGAGTGTAGTTGTGTGAGTGTTTGTGTGTGTGTGAGTGTGTATACGGGTGTGTGATTGTGTCTGAGTTTTTGTGATTGTGTGTGAGAATGTGAGTGAATGTGTCTGTGTGTAGTTGTGTGATTGTGTGTGTGACATTGTGTGAGTGTGTGTGTGAGTGCATGTTTATCTGTGTGTGTTGGTGTGTGAGTAGGTGTGCGAGAGTTGTGGCAGTGTGTGAGAGTGTGTGTTTGAGACATTCTGAGAATGTGTGTTGGTTTCTCTGTGTGTGTAGATGAGTGAGTGCAGCAGTGTGTGAGTGTGTGAGTGCAAATGGGTCTGTGAGTGTGTGTTGGTGTGAGTGTGTTTCTTTGTGAAATTTTTGTTGTGTGAGTGGGAGTGAATGTGTGAGTGTGTATATAAGTGTGTGATTGTGTGGGAGTGTGTGTGATTGCTGTGATTATGTGTGTGTGCCTATATGTGTGTGCGTCTATGTGTAGGTGCGTAATTGTGTGTGAAAATGTGGGTGATTCTGTGTGTAGGTGTGTGAAAGTGTGTGTTTGTGAGGGTGTAGTTGTGTGAGTGTTTGTGTGTGTGTGAGTGTGTATACGGGTGTGTGATTGTGTCTGAGTTTTTGTGATTGTGTGTGAGAATGTGAGTGAATGTGTCTGTGTGTATGTGTGTGAGTGTGTGAAACAGTGTCTCAGTCTTCGTGATTTTGTGTGGGTGTGTGAGAGTGTGTGTGAGCGTTTGAGTGTAGGTGTTTCTTTTTGAGGGCCTTTGTGGTTAATATATGTGTGGGTGTGAGTGTGTGTGTGTGTAAGTGTGAGTGGGAGTGAGAGTGGGAGTGTGTGTACGAGTGTGTTATTGTGTGTGATTGTGTTTGTGGGTTTGTTTCTGAGCGTCTTTGTGTGCAGGTGTGTGTGTCTGACGGTTTTAGTGTGGGTGTGAGTGCATGTGACTCTGTGAGAGTGTGTGTGTGTAGTTGTGTGAGTGGGAGTGAGTGTGTGAATGTGTATACGAATGGGTGATTGTGTGTGTGTGATTGTGTGTGAGAATGTGTGTGAGTGAGTCTGTGTGTGTAGGTGTGTGTTTGTGCCGAAATCTGTGTGATTGCGTGTGTTTGTGAGTGTGTGTGACAGTGTGTGTGAGTGTAGGAGTGTCTGAGTGCCTGTGTGATTTCTGTATGTGAGTGTGTGTGTGTTTGATGATGCGTTTGTTAGTGTGTGAGTAGGTGTGTTAGAGGGAGAGAGTGTGTATACGAGTGTGTGATTGTGTGTGAGTGATTTTGTCTGTGAGTGGGTGTGAGTGTGTCTGTGAGTGCAGGTGAGAGTGTGTGACTATTTGTGAGTGTGTGTGTGATTGCATGTGAGCCTGTGTTTGTGTGTTGTTTTGTTTGTGTGTGTAGGTGTGCGAGTGTGTTTGACAGTGTTTGAGTGAGTGTTAGTGCGTGTGTGTCTGTGTTTGTGTGAGTAGGTGTGTGAGTGTGTGTGACAGTGTGATTGTGTGTGTGAGTGCGTGTGAGTCTGTGTGTCTGTGTGTTTGTGATGTGTGTCTATATGTGTGTAGGTGTGTGACTCTTTATGGCACTGTGTCAATGTGCGTGAGTGCTCATGTGTCTGTGTGTGTGTGAGTTTGTGAGTGTGTAGGTGTGATTGGGAATGAGTGTGTGAGTGTGTATATGAGTGTGTCATTGTGTTTGTGTGTGTGTGTGAGTGTGTTTTTGTTTAGGTGTGTGTGTGACATTGTGTGAGTCTATGTGGGAGTGCATTTCTGTCTGAGTGTGTGTGTGTCTGTGTGTAAGTGTGAGAGTGTGTTAGGGTGTTTGTGAGAGTGCAGGTGTGTGAGTGGGAGTGAGTGAGTGAATGCGTATATGAGTGGGTGACTGTGTGTGTGCATGTGTGTGCCTGACAGTCTGAATATGTGGGTGTTTCTGTGTGTAGGTGTGTGAGTGAGTGTGTGACATTGTGTGAGTGTGTGTGTGACAATGTGTGAGTGTGTGTGAGTGCATATGAATCTGTGTGTGTTGGTGTGTGAAAAGGTGTGCGAGAGCTTGTGACAGTGTGTGAGTGTGTGTGTTTGTGACATTCTGAGATTGTGTGTTGGTGTCTCTGTGTGTGTAGATGTGTGAGTGCAGCAGTGTGTGAGTGTGTGAGTGGGAATGTGTCTGTGAGTGTGTGTGGGTGTGAGTGTGTTTTTTTTGAAATTCTAGTTGTGTGTGTGGGAGTGATTGTGTGTGTATATAAGTGTGCGTTTGTGTGTGAGTGTGTGTGATTGTGTGTATGTGTGTGTGACTATATGTGTGTGTGTCTATGTGTAGGTGCGTAATTGTGTGTGAGAATGTGGGTGCTTCTGTGTGTCGGTGTGTGAATGTGTGAGTGTGTTTGTGAGAGTGAAGTTGTGTGAGTGTTTGTGTGTGTGTGAGTGTGTATACGGTGTGTGATTGTGTCTGAGTTTTTGTGATTGTGTGTGAGAATGTGAGTGAAGGTGTCTGTGTGTATGTGTGTGAATGTGTGAAACAGTGTCTCAGTCTTCGTGATTTTGTGTGGGTGTGTGAGAGTGTGTGTGAGCGTTTGAGTGTAGGTGTTTCTTTTTGAGGGCCTTTGTGGTTAATATATGTGTGTGTGTGAGTGTGTGTGTGTGTAAGTGTGAGTGGGAGTGAGAGTGGGAGTGTGTGCACGAGTGTGTTGTGTGTGATTGTGTTTGTGGGTGAGTTTCTGAGCGTCTTTGTGTGCAGGTGTGTTTCTGACGGTTTTAGTGTGGGTGTGAGTGCATGTGACTCTGTGAGAGTGTGTGTGTGTAGTTGTGTGAGTGGGAGTGAGTGTGTGAATGTGTATACGATTGGGTGACTGTGTGTGAGTGTGTGTGATTGTGTGTGAGAATGTGTGTGAGTGAGTCTGTGTGTGTAGGTGTGTGATTGTGCCGAACTCTGTGTGATTGCGGGTGTTTGTGAGTATGTGTGACAGTGTGTGTGAGTGTAGGAGTGTCTGAGTGCCTGTGTGATTTCTGTATGTGAGTGTGTGTGTGTTTGATGATGAGTTTTTTTGTGTGTGTGTAGGTGTGTTAGTGGGAGAGTGTGTGTATACGAGTGTGTGATTGTGTGTGAGTGTTTATGTCTGTGAGTGGGTGTGAGTGTGTCTGTGTGTGCAGGTGTGAGTGTGTCAGTATTTGTGAGTGTGTTTGTGATTGCATGTGAGCCTGTGTTTGTATGTTGGTTTGTTTGTGTGTGTAGGTGTGCGAGTGTGTTTGACAGTGTTTAAGGGTGAGTGCGTGTGTGTCTGTAAGTGTTTGTGTGAGTAAGTGAGTGAGTGTGTATGACCGGGTGATTGTGTGTGTGAATGAGTGTGAGTCTGTGTGTCTGTGTGTTTGTGGGTGTGTCTACATGTGTGTAGGTGTGTGACTGTTTATGGCACTGTGTCAATGCGCGTGAGTGCTCATGTGTCTGTGTGTGTGTGTGTGAGTTGGTGAGAGTGTAGGTGTGATTGTTAATGAGTGTGTGAGTATGTATATGAGTGTGTCATTGTGTTTGTGTGTGTGTGAGTGTGTTTTTATTTAGGTCTGTGTGTGACATTGTGTGAGTCTATGTGGGAGTGCATTTCTGTCTGAGTGTGTGTGTGTCTGTGTGTAAGTGTGAGAGTGTGTTAGGGTGTTTGTGAGAGTGCAGGGGTGTGAGTGGGAGTGAGTGAGTGAATGTGTATATGAGTGGGTGACTGTGTGTGTGTGCATGTGTGTGCCTGACAGTCTGAATATGTGGGTGTTTCTGTGTGTAGGTGTGTGAATGTGTGAGTGTGTTTGTGAGAGTGTAGTTGTGTGCGTGTTTGTGTGTGTGTGAGTGTGTATACGGGTGTGTGATTGTGTCAGAGATTTTGTGATTGTTTGTGAGAATGTGAGTGAATGTGTCTGTGTGTATGTGTGTGAGTGTGTGAAACAGTGTCTCAGTCTTCGTGATTTTGTGTGGGTGTGTGAGAGTGTGTGTGAGCGTTTGAGTGTAGGTGTTTCTTTTTGAGGGACTTTGTGGTTAATATATGTGTGTGTGTGAGTGTGTGTGTGTGTAAGTGTGAGTGTGAGTGAGAGTGGGAGTGTGTGTACGAGTGTGTTATTGTGTGTGATTGTGTTTGTGGTTGAGTTTCTGAGCGTCTGTGTGCAGGTGTGTGTGTCTGAAAGTTTTAGTGTGGGTGTGAGTGCATGTGACTGTGAGAGTGTGTGTGTGTAGTTGTGTGAGTGGGAGTGAGTGTGTGAATGTGTATACGATTGGGTGACTGTGTGTGAGTGTGTGTGATTGTGTGTGAGAATGTGTGTGAGTGAGTCTGTGTGTGTAGGTGTGTGATTGTGCCGAACTCTGTGTGATTGCGGGTGTTTGTGAGTGTGTGTGACAGTGTGTGTGAGTGTAGGAGTGTCTGAGTGCCTGTGTGATTTCTGTATGTGAGTGTGTGTGTGTTTGATGATGCGTTTTTTTGTGTGTGTGTAGGTGTGTTAGTGGGAGAGTGTGTGTATACGAGTGTGTGATTGTGTGTGAGTGTTTATGTCTGTGAGTGGGTGTGAGTGTGTCTGTGTGTGCAGGTGTGAGTGTGTCAGTATTTGTGAGTGTGTTTGTGATTGCATGTGAGCCTGTGTTTGTATGTTGGTTTGTTTGTGTGTGTAGGTGTGCGAGTGTGTTTGACAGTGTTTAAGGGTGAGTGCGTGTGTGTCTGTAAGTGTTTGTGTGAGTAGGTGAGTGAGTGTGTGTGACCGGGTGATTGTGTGTGTGAATGAGTGTGAGTCTGTGTGTCTGTGTGTTTGTGGGTGTGTCTACATGTGTGTAGGTGTGTGACTGTTTATGGCACTGTGTCAATGCGCGTGAGTGCTCATGTGTCTGTGTGTGTGTGTGTGTGAGTTGGTGAGAGTGTCAGTGTGATTGGTAATGAGTGTGTGAGTATGTATATGAGTGTGTCATTGTGTTTGTGTGTGTGTGAGTGTGTTTTTGTTTAGGTCTGTGTGTGACATTGTGTGAGTCTATGTGGGAGTGCATTTCTGTCTGAGTGTGTGTGTGTCTGTGTGTAAGTGTGAGAGTGTGTTAGGGTGTTTGTGAGAGTGCAGGTGTGTGAGTGGGAGTGAGTGAATGTGTATATGTGTGGGTGACTGTGTGTGTGTGCATGTTTGTGCCTGACAGTCTGAATATGTGGGTGTTTCTGTGTGTAGGTGTGTGAGTGTGTGTGTGACATTGTGTGAGTGTGTGTGTGAGTGCAAGTGAATCTGTGTGTGTTGGTGTGTGAGTAGGTGTGCGAGAGCTTGTGGCAGTGTGTGAGAGTGTGTGTTTGAGACATTCTGAGCATGTGTGTTGGTGTCTCTGTGTGTGTAGATGTGTGAGTGCAGCAGTGTGTGAGTGTGTGAGTGGGAATGTGTCTGTGAGTGTGTGTGGGTGTGAGTGTGTTTCTTTGTGAAATTCTAGTTGTGTGAGTGGGAGTGATTGTGTGAGTGTGTATATAAGTGTGCGATTGTGTGTGAGTGTGTGTGATGGTGTGTGTGCCTATATGTGTGTGTGTCTATGTGTAGGTGCGTAATTGTGTGTGTGCAAATGTGTGTGATAATGTGGGTGCTTCTGTGTGTAGGTGTGTGAATGTGTGAGTGTTTGTGAGAGTGTAGTTGTGTGAGTGTTTGTGTGTGTGTGAGTGTGTATACGGGTGTGTGATTGTGTCTGAGTTTTTGTGATTGTGTGTGAGAATGTGAGTGAATGTGTCTGTGTGTAGTTGTGTGATTGTGTGTGTGACATTGTGTGAGTGTGTGTGTGAGTGCATGTTTATCTGTGTGTGTTGGTGTGTGAGTAGGTGTGCGAGAGTTGTGGCAGTGTGTGAGAGTGTGTGTTTGAGACATTCTGAGAATGTGTGTTGGTTTCTCTGTGTGTGTAGATGAGTGAGTGCAGCAGTGTGTGAGTGTGTGAGTGCAAATGGGTCTGTGAGTGTGTGTTGGTGTGAGTGTGTTTCTTTGTGAAATTTTTGTTGTGTGAGTGGGAGTGAATGTGTGAGTGTGTATATAAGTGTGTGATTGTGTGGGAGTGTGTGTGATTGCTGTGATTATGTGTGTGTGCCTATATGTGTGTGCGTCTATGTGTAGGTGCGTAATTGTGTGTGAAAATGTGGGTGATTCTGTGTGTAGGTGTGTGAAAGTGTGTGTTTGTGAGGGTGTAGTTGTGTGAGTGTTTGTGTGTGTGTGAGTGTGTATACGGGTGTGTGATTGTGTCTGAGTTTTTGTGATTGTGTGTGAGAATGTGAGTGAATGTGTCTGTGTGTATGTGTGTGAGTGTGTGAAACAGTGTCTCAGTCTTCGTGATTTTGTGTGGGTGTGTGAGAGTGTGTGTGAGCGTTTGAGTGTAGGTGTTTCTTTTTGAGGGCCTTTGTGGTTAATATATGTGTGTGTGTGAGTGTGTGTGTGTGTAAGTGTGAGTGGGAGTGAGAGTGGGAGTGTGTGTACGAGTGTGTTATTGTGTGTGATTGTGTTTGTGGGTTTGTTTCTGAGCGTCTTTGTGTGCAGGTGTGTGTGTCTGACGGTTTTAGTGTGGGTGTGAGTGCATGTGACTCTGTGAGAGTGTGTGTGTGTAGTTGTGTGAGTGGGAGTGAGTGTGTGAATGTGTATACGAATGGGTGATTGTGTGTGTGTGATTGTGTGTGAGAATGTGTGTGAGTGAGTCTGTGTGTGTAGGTGTGTGTTTGTGCCGAAATCTGTGTGATTGCGTGTGTTTGTGAGTGTGTGTGACAGTGTGTGTGAGTGTAGGAGTGTCTGAGTGCCTGTGTGATTTCTGTATGTGAGTGTGTGTGTGTTTGATGATGCGTTTGTTAGTGTGTGAGTAGGTGTGTTAGAGGGAGAGAGTGTGTATACGAGTGTGTGATTGTGTGTGAGTGATTTTGTCTGTGAGTGGGTGTGAGTGTGTCTGTGAGTGCAGGTGAGAGTGTGTGACTATTTGTGAGTGTGTGTGTGATTGCATGTGAGCCTGTGTTTGTGTGTTGTTTTGTTTGTGTGTGTAGGTGTGCGAGTGTGTTTGACAGTGTTTGAGTGAGTGTTAGTGCGTGTGTGTCTGTAAGTGTTTGTGTGAGTAGGTGTGTGAGTGTGTGTGACAGTGTGATTGTGTGTGTGAGTGCGTGTGAGTCTGTGTGTCTGTGTGTTTGTGATGTGTGTCTATATGTGTGTAGGTGTGTGACTCTTTATGGCACTGTGTCAATGTGCGTGAGTGCTCATGTGTCTGTGTGTGTGTGAGTTTGTGAGTGTGTAGGTGTGATTGGGAATGAGTGTGTGAGTGTGTATATGAGTGTGTCATTGTGTTTGTGTGTGTGTGTGAGTGTGTTTTTGTTTAGGTGTGTGTGTGACATTGTGTGAGTCTATGTGGGAGTGCATTTCTGTCTGAGTGTGTGTGTGTCTGTGTGTAAGTGTGAGAGTGTGTTAGGGTGTTTGTGAGAGTGCAGGTGTGTGAGTGGGAGTGAGTGAGTGAATGCGTATATGAGTGGGTGACTGTGTGTGTGCATGTGTGTGCCTGACAGTCTGAATATGTGGGTGTTTCTGTGTGTAGGTGTGTGAGTGAGTGTGTGACATTGTGTGAGTGTGTGTGTGACAATGTGTGAGTGTGTGTGAGTGCATATGAATCTGTGTGTGTTGGTGTGTGAAAAGGTGTGCGAGAGCTTGTGACAGTGTGTGAGTGTGTGTGTTTGTGACATTCTGAGATTGTGTGTTGGTGTCTCTGTGTGTGTAGATGTGTGAGTGCAGCAGTGTGTGAGTGTGTGAGTGGGAATGTGTCTGTGAGTGTATGTGGGTGTGAGTGTGTTTTTTTTGAAATTCTAGTTGTGTGTGTGGGAGTGATTGTGTGTGTGTATATAAGTGTGCGTTTGTGTGTGAGTGTGTGTGATTGTGTGTATGTGTGTGTGACTATATGTGTGTGTGTCTATGTGTAGGTGCGTAATTGTGTGTGAGAATGTGGGTGCTTCTGTGTGTCGGTGTGTGAATGTGTGAGTGTGTTTGTGAGAGTGAAGTTGTGTGAGTGTTTGTGTGTGTGTGAGTGTGTATACGGTGTGTGATTGTGTCTGAGTTTTTGTGATTGTGTGTGAGAATGTGAGTGAAGGTGTCTGTGTGTATGTGTGTGAATGTGTGAAACAGTGTCTCAGTCTTCGTGATTTTGTGTGGGTGTGTGAGAGTGTGTGTGAGCGTTTGAGTGTAGGTGTTTCTTTTTGAGGGCCTTTGTGGTTAATATATGTGTGTGTGTGAGTGTGTGTGTGTGTAAGTGTGAGTGGGAGTGAGAGTGGGAGTGTGTGCACGAGTGTGTTGTGTGTGATTGTGTTTGTGGGTGAGTTTCTGAGCGTCTTTGTGTGCAGGTGTGTTTCTGACGGTTTTAGTGTGGGTGTGAGTGCATGTGACTCTGTGAGAGTGTGTGTGTGTAGTTGTGTGAGTGGGAGTGAGTGTGTGAATGTGTATACGATTGGGTGACTGTGTGTGAGTGTGTGTGATTGTGTGTGAGAATGTGTGTGTGTGAGTCTGTGTGTGTAGGTGTGTGATTGTGCCGAACTCTGTGTGATTGCGTGTGTTTGTGAGTGTGTGTGACAGTGTGTGTGAGTGTAGGAGTGTCTGAGTGCCTGTGTGATTTCTGTATGTGAGTGTGTGTGTGTTTGATGATGAGTTTTTTTTTGTGTGTGTAGGTGTGTTAGTGGGAGAGTGTGTGTATACGAGTGTGTGATTGTGTGTGAGTGTTTATGTCTGTGAGTGGGTGTGAGTGTGTCTGTGTGTGCAGGTGTGAGTGTGTCAGTATTTGTGAGTGTGTTTGTGATTGCATGTGAGCCTGTGTTTGTATGTTGGTTTGTTTGTGTGTGTAGGTGTGCGAGTGTGTTTGACAGTGTTTAAGGGTGAGTGCGTGTGTGTCTGTAAGTGTTTGTGTGAGTAAGTGAGTGAGTGTGTATGACCGGGTGATTGTGTGTGTGAATGAGTGTGAGTCTGTGTGTCTGTGTGTTTGTGGGTGTGTCTACATGTGTGTAGGTGTGTGACTGTTTATGGCACTGTGTCAATGCGCGTGAGTGCTCATGTGTCTGTGTGTGTGTGTGAGTTGGTGAGAGTGTAGGTGTGATTGTTAATGAGTGTGTGAGTATGTATATGAGTGTGTCATTGTGTTTGTGTGTGTGTGAGTGTGTTTTTATTTAGGTCTGTGTGTGACATTGTGTGAGTCTATGTGGGAGTGCATTTCTGTCTGAGTGTGTGTGTGTCTGTGTGTAAGTGTGAGAGTGTGTTAGGGTGTTTGTGAGAGTGCAGGGGTGTGAGTGGGAGGGAGTGAGTGAATGTGTATATGAGTGGGTGACTGTGTGTGTGTGCATGTTTGTGCCTGACAGTCTGAATATGTGGGTGTTTCTGTGTGTAGGTGTGTGAATGTGTGAGTGTGTTTGTGAGAGTGTAGTTGTGTGCGTGTTTGTGTGTGTGTGAGTGTGTATACGGGTGTGTGATTGTGTCGGAGTTTTTGTGATTGTTTGTGAGAATGTGAGTGAATGTGTCTGTGTGTATGTGTGTGAGTGTGTGAAACAGTGTCTCAGACTTCGTGATTTTGTGTGGGTGTGTGAGAGTGTGTGTGAGCGTTTGAGTGTAGGTGTTTCTTTTTGAGGGACTTTGTGGTTAATATATGTGTGTGTGTGAGTGTGTGTGTGTGTAAGTGTGAGTGTGAGAGTGGGAGTGTGTGTACGAGTGTGTTATTGTGTGTGATTGTGTTTGTGGTTGAGTTTCTGAGCGTCTGTGTGCAGGTGTGTGTGTCTGAAAGTTTTAGTGTGGGTGTGAGTGCATGTGACTGTGAGAGTGTGTGTGTGTAGTTGTGTGAGTGGGAGTGAGTGTGTGAATGTGTATACGATTGGGTGACTGTGTGTGAGTGTGTGTGATTGTGTGTGAGAATGTGTGTGAGTGAGTCTGTGTGTGTAGGTGTGTGATTGTGCCGAACTCTGTGTGATTGCGGGTGTTTGTGAGTGTGTGTGACAGTGTGTGTGAGTGTAGGAGTGTCTGAGTGCCTGTGTGATTTCTGTATGTGAGTGTGTGTGTTTGATGATGCGTTTGTTTGTGTGTGTGTAGGTGTGTTAGTGGGACAGAGTGTGTATACGAGTGTGTGATTGTGTGTGAGTGTTTTTGTCTGAGAGGGTGTGAGTGTGTCTGTGTGTGCAGGTGAGATTGTGTGACTATTTGTGAGTGTCTTTGTGATTGCATGTGAGCCTCTGTTTGTGTGTTGGTTTGTTTGTGTGTGTAGGTGTGCGAGTGTGTTTGACAGTGTTTCAGTGTTAGTGCGTGTGTGTCTGTCAGTGTTTGTGTGAGTAGGTGTGTGAGTGTGTGTGACCGGGTGATTGTGAGTGTGAATGCGTGTGAGTCTGTGTGTCTGTGTGTTTGTGGGTGTGTCTACATGTGTGTAGGTGTGTGACTATTTATAGCACTGTGTCAATGTGCGTGATTGCGCATGTGTCTGTGTGTGTGTGAGTTTGTGAGAGTGTAGGTGAGATTGGGAATGAGTGTGTGAGTGTGTATATGAGTGTGTCATTGTGTTTGTGTGTGTGTGAGTGTGTTTTTGTTTAGGTCTGTGTGTGACATTGTGTGAGTCTATGTGGGAGTGCATTTCTGTCTGAGTGTGTGTGTGTCTGTGTGTAAGTGTGAGAGTGTGTTAGGGTGTTTGTGAGAGTGCAGGTGTGTGAGTGGGAGTGAGTGAATGTGTATATGTGTGGGTGACTGTGTGTGTGTGCATGTTTGTGCCTGACAGTCTGAATATGTGGGTGTTTCTGTGTGTAGGTGTGTGAGTGTGTGTGTGACATTGTGTGAGTGTGTGTGTGAGTGCAAGTGAATCTGTGTGTGTTGGTGTGTGAGTAGGTGTGCGAGAGCTTGTGGCAGTGTGTGAGAGTGTGTGTTTGAGACATTCTGAGCATGTGTGTTGGTGTCTCTGTGTGTGTAGATGTGTGAGTGCAGCAGTGTGTGAGTGTGTGAGTGGGAATGTGTCTGTGAGTGTGTGTGGGTGTGAGTGTGTTTCTTTGTGAAATTCTAGTTGTGTGAGTGGGAGTGATTGTGTGAGTGTGTATATAAGTGTGCGATTGTGTGTGAGTGTGTGTGATTGTGTGTGTGCCTATATGTGTGTGTGTCTATGTGTAGGTGCGTAATTGTGTGTGTGCAAAAGTGTGTGATAATGTGGGTGCTTCTGTGTGTAGGTGTGTGAATGTGTGAGTGTTTGTGAGAGTGTAGTTGTGTGAGTGTTTGTGTGTGTGTGAGTGTGTATACGGGTGTGTGATTGTGTCTGAGTTTTTGTGATTGTGTGTGAGAATGTGAGTGAATGTCTGTGTGTAGTTGTGTGATTGTGTGTGTGACATTGTGTGAGTGTGTGTGTGAGTGCATGTTTATCTGTGTGTGTTGGTGTGTGAGTAGGTGTGCGAGAGTTGTGGCAGTGTGTGAGAGTGTGTGTTTGAGACATTCTGAGAATGTGTGTTGGTTTCTCTGTGTGTGTAGATGAGTGAGTGCAGCAGTGTGTGAGTGTGTGAGTGCAAATGGGTCTGTGAGTGTGTGTTGGTGTGAGTGTGTTTCTTTGTGAAATTTTTGTTGTGTGAGTGGGAGTGAATGTGTGAGTGTGTATATAAGTGTGTGATTGTGTGGGAGTGTGTGTGATTGCTGTGATTATGTGTGTGTGCCTATATGTGTGTGCGTCTATGTGTAGGTGCGTAATTGTGTGTGAAAATGTGGGTGATTCTGTGTGTAGGTGTGTGAATGTGTGTGTTTGTGAGGGTGTAGTTGTGTGAGTGTTTGTGTGTGTGTGAGTGTGTATACGGGTGTGTGATTGTGTCTGAGTTTTTGTGATTGTGTGTGAGAATGTGAGTGAATGTGTCTGTGTGTATGTGTGTGAGTGTGTGAAACAGTGTCTCAGTCTTCGTGATTTTGTGTGGGTGTGTGAGAGTGTGTGTGAGCGTTTGAGTGTAGGTGTTTCTTTTTGAGGGCCTTTGTGGTTAATATATGTGTGGGTGTGAGTGTGTGTGTGTGTAAGTGTGAGTGGGAGTGAGAGTGGGAGTGTGTGTACGAGTGTGTTATTGTGTGTGATTGTGTTTGTGGTTGAGTTTCTGAGCGTCTGTGTGCAGGTGTGAGTGTCTGGGAGTTTTAGTGTGGGTGTGAGTGCATGTGACTCTGTGAGTGTGTGTGTGTGTAGTTGTGTGAGTGGGAGTGAGTGTGTGAATGTGTAGACGATTGGGTGATTGTGTGTGTGTGACTGTGTGTGAGAATGTGTGTGAGTGAGTCTGTGTGTGTAGGTGTGTGTTTGTGCCGAAATCTGTGTGATTGCGTGTGTTTGTGAGTGTGTGTGACAGTGTGTGTGAGTGTAGGAGTGTCTGAGTGCCTGTGTGATTTCTGTATGTGAGTGTGTGTGTTTGATGATGCGTTTGTTTGTGTGTGTGTAGGTGTGTTAGTGGGAGTGAGTGTGTATACGAGTGTGTGATTGTGTGTGAGTGTTTTTGTCTGTGAGTGGGTGTGAGTGTGTCTTTGTGTGCAGGATAGTGTGTGTGACTATTTGTGAGTGTGTGTGTGATTGCATGTGAGCCTGTGTTTGTGTGTTGTTTTGTTTGTGTGTGTAGGTGTGCGAGTGTGTTTGGCAGTGTTTGAGTGAGTGTTAGTGCGTGTGTGTCTGTAAGTGTTTGTGTGAGTAGGTGTGTGAGTGTGTGTGACAGTGTGATTGTGTGTGTGAGTGCGTGTGAGTCTGTGTGTCTGTGTGTTTGTGATGTGTGTCTATATGTGTGTAGGTGTGTGACTCTTTATGGCACTGTGTCAATGTGCGTGAGTGCTCATGTGTCTGTGTGTGTGTGAGTTTGTGAGTGTGTAGGTGTGATTGGGAATGAGTGTGTGAGTGTGTATATGAGTGTGTCATTGTGTTTGTGTGTGTGTGTGAGTGTGTTTTTGTTTAGGTGTGTGTGTGACATTGTGTGAGTCTATGTGGGAGTGCATTTCTGTCTGAGTGTGTGTGTGTCTGTGTGTAAGTGTGAGAGTGTGTTAGGGTGTTTGTGAGAGTGCAGGTGTGTGAGTGGGAGTGAGTGAGTGAATGTGTATATGAGTGGGTGACTGTGTGTGTGCATGTGTGTGCCTGACAGTCTGAATATGTGGGTGTTTCTGTGTGTAGGTGTGTGAGTGTGTGTGTGACATTGTGTGAGTGTGTGTGTGACATTGTGTGAGTGTGTGTGAGTGCATATGAATCTGTGTGTGTTGGTGTGTGAAAAGGTGTGCGAGAGCTTGTTGCAGTGTGTGAGTGTGTGTGTTTGTGACATTCTGAGATTGTGTGTTGGAGTCTCTGTGTGTGTAGATGTGTGAGTGCAGCAGTGTGTGAGTGTGTAAGTGGGAATGTGTCTGTGAGTGTGTGTGGGTGTGAGTGTGTTTTTTTGAAATTCTAGTTGTGTGTGTGGGAGTGATTGTGTGTGTGTATATAAGTGTGCATTTGTGTGTGAGTGTGTGTGATTGTGTGTATGTGTGTGTGACTATATGTGTGTGTGTCTATGTGTAGGTGCGTAATTGTGTGTGAGAATGTGGGTGCTTCTGTGTGTAGGTGTGTGAATATGTGAGTGTGTTTGTGAGAGTGAAGTTGTGTGAGTGTTTGTGTGTGTGTGAGTGTGTATACGGTGTGTGATTGTGTCTGAGTTTTTGTGATTGTGTGTGAGAATGTGAGTGAAGGTGTCTGTGTGTATGTGTGTGAATGTGTGAATCAGTGTCTCAGCCTTCGTGATTTTGTGTGGGTGTGTGAGAGTGTGTGTGAGCGTTTGGGTGTAGGTGTTTCTTTTTGAGGGCCTTTGTGGTTAATATATGTGTGTGTGTGTGTAAGTGTGAGTGGGAGTGAGAGTGGGAGTGTGTGCACGAGTGTGTTGTGTGTGATTGTGTTTGTGGGTGAGTTTCTGAGCGTCTTTGTGTGCAGGTGTGTGTGTCTGACGGTTTTAGTGTGGGTGTGAGTGCATGTGACTCTGTGAGAGTGTGTGTGTGTAGTTGTGTGAGTGGGAGAGAGTGTGTGAATGTGTATACGATTGGGTGACTGTGTGTGAGTGTGTGTGATTGTGTGTGAGAATGTGTGTGAGTGAGTCTGTGTGTGTAGGTGTGTGATTGTGCCGAAATCTGTGTGATTGTGTGTGTTTGTGAGGGTGTGTGACAGTGTGTGTGAGTGTAGGAGTGTCTGAGTGCCTGTGTGATTTCTGTATGTGAGTGTGTGTGTTTGATGATGCGTTTGTTAGTGTGTGTGTAGGTGTGTTAGTGGGAGAGAGTGTGTATTCGACTCTGTGATTGTGTGTCAGTGTTTTTTTCTGTGAGTGGGTGTGAGTGTGTCTGTGAGTGCAGGTGAGAGTGTGTGACTATTTGTGAGTGTGTGTGTGATTGCATGTGAGCCTGTGTTTGTGTGTTGTTTTGTGTGTGTGTGTAGGTGTGCGAGTGTGTTTGACAGTGTTTGAGTGAGTGTTAGTGCGTGTGTGTCTGTAAGTGTTTGTGTGAGTAGGGGTGTGAGTGTGTGTGACAGTGTGATTGTGTGTGTGAGTGCGTGTGAGTCTTTGTGTCTGTGTGTTTGTGAAGTGTGTCTATATGTGTGTAGGTGTGTGACTGTTTATGGCACTGTGTCAATGTGCGTGAGTGCTCATGTGTCTGTGTGTGTGAGTTTGTGAGAGTGTAAGTGTGATTGGGAATGAGTGTGTGAGTATGTATATGAGTGTGTCATTGTGTTTGTGTGTGTGTGAGTGTGTTTTTGTTTAGGTCTGTGTGTGACATTGTGTGAGTCTATGTGGGAGTGCATTTCTGTCTGAGTGTGTGTGTGTCTGTGTGTAAGTGTGAGAGTGTGTTAGGGTGTTTGTGAGAGTGCAGGTGTGTGAGTGGGAGTGAGTGAGTGAATGTGTATATGAGTGGGTGACTGTGTGTGTGCATGTGTGTGCCTGACAGACTGAATATGTGGGTGTTTCTGTGTGTAGGTGTGTGAGTGAGTGTGTGACATTGTGTGAGTGTGTGTGTGACAATGTGTGAGTGTGTGTGAGTGCATATGAATCTGTGTGTGTTGGTGTGTGAAAAGGTGTGCGAGAGCTTGTGGCAGTGTGTGAGTGTGTGTGTTTGTGACATTCTGAGCATGTGTGTTGGTGTCTCTGTGTGTGTAGATGTGTGAGTGCAGCAGTGTGTGAGTGGGAATGTGTCTGTGAGTGTGTGTGGGTGTGAGTGTGTTTTTTTTGAAATTCTAGTTGTGTGTGTGGGAGTGATTGTGTGTGTGTATATAAGTGTGCGTTTGTGTGTGAGTGTGTGTGATTGTGTGTATGTGTGTGTGACTATATGTGTGTGTGTCTATGTGTAGGTGCGTAATTGTGTGTGAGAATGTGGGTGCTTCTGTGTGTAGGTGTGTGAATGTGTGTGTGTGTTTGTGAGAGTGAAGTTGTGTGAGTGTTTGTGTGTGTGTGAGTGTGTATACGGTGTGTGATTGTGTCTGAGTTTTTGTGATTGTGTGTGAGAATGTGAGTGAAGGTGTCTGTGTGTATGTGTGTGAATGTGTGAAACAGTGTCTCAGTCTTCGTGATTTTGTGTGGGTGTGTGAGAGTGTGTGTGAGCGTTTGGGTGTAGGTGTTTCTTTTTGAGGGCCTTTGTGGTTAATATATGTGTGTGTGTGAGTGTGTGTGTGTGTAAGTGTGAGTGGGAGTGAGAGTGGGAGTGTGTGCACGAGTGTGTTGTGTGTGATTGTGTTTGTGGGTGAGTTTCTGAGCGTCTTTGTGTGCAGGTGTGTTTCTGACGTTTTTAGTGTGGGTGTGAGTGCATGTGACTCTGTGAGAGTGTGTGTGTGTAGTTGTGTGAGTGGGAGTGAGTGTGTGAATGTGTATACGATTGGGTGACTGTGTGTGTGTGTGTGATTGTGTGTGAGAATGTGTGTGAGTGAGTCTGTGTGTGTAGGTGTGTGATTGTGCCGAACTCTGTGTGATTGCGTGTGTTTGTGAGTGTGTGTGACAGTGTGTGTGAGTGTAGGAGTGTCTGAGTGCCTGTGTGATTTCTGTATGTGAGTGTGTGTGTGTTTGATGATGCGTTTGTTAGTTTGTGAGTAGGTGTGTTAGTGGGAGAGAGTGTGTATACGAGTGTGTGATTGTGTGTGAGTGTTTATGTCTGTGAGTGGGTGTGAGTGTGTCTGTGTGTGCAGGTGTGAGTGTGTCAGTATTTGTGAGTGTGTTTGTGATTGCATGTGAGCCTGTGTTTGTATGTTGGTTTGTTTGTGTGTGTAGGTGTGCGAGTGTGTTTGACAGTGTTTAAGGGTGAGTGCGTGTGTGTCTTTAAGTGTTTGTGTGAGTAGGTGAGTGAGTGTGTGTGACCGGGTGATTGTGTGTGTGAATGAGTGTGAGTCTGTGTGTCTGTGTGTTTGTGGGTGTGTCTACATGTGTGTAGGTGTGTGACTGTTTATGGCACTGTGTCAATGCGCGTGAGTGCTCATGTGTCTGTGTGTGTGTGTGTGAGTTGGTGAGAGTGTCAGTGTGATTGGTAATGAGTGTGTATGTATATGAGTGTGTCATTGTGTTTGTGTGTGTGTGAGTGTGTTTTTGTTTAGGTCTGTGTGTGACATTGTGTGAGTCTATGTGGGAGTGCATTTCTGTCTGAGTGTGTGTGTGTCTGTGAGTAACGGTGAGAGTGTGTTAGGGTGTTTGTGAGAGTGCAGGTGTGTGAGTGGGAGTGAGTGAGTGAATGTGTATATGAGTGGGTGACTGTGTGTGTGTGCATGTTTGTGCCTGACAGTCTGAATATGTGGGTGTTTCTGTGTGTAGATGTGTGAGTGTGTGTGTGACATTGTGTGAGTGTGTGTGTGAGTGCAAGTGAATCTGTGTGTGTTGGTGTGTGAGTAGGTGAGCGAGAGCTTGTGGCAGTGTGTGAGAGTGTGTGTTTGAGACATTCTGAGCATGTGTGTTGGTGTCTCTGTGTGTGTAGATGTGTGAGTGCAGCAGTGTGTGAGTGTGTGAGTGGGAATGTGTCTGTGAGTGTGTGTGGGTGTGAGTGTGTTTCTTTGTGAAATTCTAGTTGTGTGTGTGGGAGTGATTGTGTGAGTGTGTATATAAGTGTGCGATTGTGTGTGAGTGTGTGTGATTGTGTGTGTGCCTATATGTGTGTGTGTCTATGTGTAGGTGCGTAATTGTGTGTGTGCAAATGTGTGTGATAATGTGGGTGCTTCTGTGTGTAGGTGTGTGAATGTGTGAGTGTTTGTGAGAGTGTAGTTGTGTGAGTGTTTGTGTGTGTGTGAGTGTGTATACGGGTGTGTGATTGTGTCTGAGTTTTTGTGATTGTGTGTGAGAATGTGAGTGAATGTGTCTGTGTGTATGTGTGTGAGTGTGTGAAACAGTGTCTCAGTCTTCGTGATTTTGTGTGGGTGTGTGAGAGTGTGTGTGAGCGTTTGAGTGTAGGTGTTTCTTTTTGAGGGCCTTTGTGGTTAATATATGTGTGTGTGTGAGTGTGTGTGTGTGTAAGTGTGAGTGGGAGTGAGAGTGGGAGTGTGTGTACGAGTGTGTTATTGTGTGTGATTGTGTTTGTGGGTTTGTTTCTGAGCGTCTTTGTGTGCAGGTGTGTGTGTCTGACGGTTTTAGTGTGGGTGTGAGTGCATGTGACTCTGTGAGAGTGTGTGTGTGTAGTTGTGTGAGTGGGAGTGAGTGTGTGAATGTGTATACGAATGGGTGATTGTGTGTGTGTGATTGTGTGTGAGAATGTGTGTGAGTGAGTCTGTGTGTGTAGGTGTGTGTTTGTGCCGAAATCTGTGTGATTGCGTGTGTTTGTGAGTGTGTGTGACAGTGTGTGTGAGTGTAGGAGTGTCTGAGTGCCTGTGTGATTTCTGTATGTGAGTGTGTGTGTGTTTGATGATGCGTTTGTTAGTGTGTGAGTAGGTGTGTTAGAGGGAGAGAGTGTGTATACGAGTGTGTGATTGTGTGTGAGTGATTTTGTCTGTGAGTGGGTGTGAGTGTGTCTGTGAGTGCAGGTGAGAGTGTGTGACTATTTGTGAGTGTGTGTGTGATTGCATGTGAGCCTGTGTTTGTGTGTTGTTTTGTTTGTGTGTGTAGGTGTGCGAGTGTGTTTGACAGTGTTTGAGTGAGTGTTAGTGCGTGTGTGTCTGTAAGTGTTTGTGTGAGTAGGTGTGTGAGTGTGTGTGACAGTGTGATTGTGTGTGTGAGTGCGTGTGAGTCTGTGTGTCTGTGTGTTTGTGATGTGTGTCTATATGTGTGTAGGTGTGTGACTCTTTATGGCACTGTGTCAATGTGCGTGAGTGCTCATGTGTCTGTGTGTGTGTGAGTTTGTGAGTGTGTAGGTGTGATTGGGAATGAGTGTGTGAGTGTGTATATGAGTGTGTCATTGTGTTTGTGTGTGTGTGTGAGTGTGTTTTTGTTTAGGTGTGTGTGTGACATTGTGTGTCTATGTGGGAGTGCATTTCTGTCTGAGTGTGTGTGTGTCTGTGTGTAAGTGTGAGAGTGTGTTAGGGTGTTTGTGAGAGTGCAGGTGTGTGAGTGGGAGTGAGTGAGTGAATGCGTATATGAGTGGGTGACTGTGTGTGTGCATGTGTGTGCCTGACAGTCTGAATATGTGGGTGTTTCTGTGTGTAGGTGTGTGAGTGAGTGTGTGATATTGTGTGAGTGTGTGTGTGACAATGTGTGAGTGTGTGTGAGAGCATATGAATCTGTGTGTGTTGGTGTGTGAAAAGGTGTGCGAGAGCTTGTGACAGTGTGTGAGTGTGTGTGTTTGTGACATTCTGAGATTGTGTGTTGGTTTCTCTGTGTGTGTAGATGTGTGAGTGCAGCAGTGTGTGAGTGTGTGAGTGGGAATGTGTCTGTGAGTGTGTGTGGGTGTGAGTGTGCTTTTTTTGAAATTCTAGTTGTGTGTGTGGGAGTGATTGTGTGTGTGTATATAAGTGTGCGTTTGTGTGTGAGTGTGTGTGATTGTGTGTATGTGTGTGTG